>NC_139901.1:11031240-11628740 GCF_905171665.1 Trachurus trachurus
TATCTGCTCTAACATGCAGCAAAACAATATTTAGTGCTAATGAACTCTTTGATCATCATACTGTATTCGCCCTGAAGTCAGGTTTGGTCCTGGAAACCCACGAGCCCCCAGCTCACTGAAAACAAAGAATGCAAACAAATAATGTTACATGAACACGAAGAAAGACAGGAACATCTGCATGCTGTGTTCTGTGGTTTTGTGCCCTCAGTACATTGTCAGTTTTCATAATAGATTTAAAGAACAATAACGAGGAACTCTGATTTTTATTTGAGGAGACTCACGAATTTTGTTGGTCAGTTACTTTTGTTCATCTGCTGACTTAATTTTTTATTTACCATCGATCAGAAAACGGTTTAATTATTAAGATCAATCAACTTTTTAATCTTAGTAATGTTTGCACTGAAAGATGATAACATGTAGAAGTTCAGTGCCAAACTTTATTCGCAAACAGCTGTTTCCAGGGGTGGAGAGCAATATTAATGCTAACTTCATATCTATCACTTCTTACATTTTTCTCTTTTTTCGTCCTGAAGTTAGCATATTAACTAAGGGTGCACTCACTAGGGCCAGTTCTGTACCACGCTGAAGCGTACTCAAGCACGGAACACTTGCACTCACACTAGCAATAGAATCCGGACTTTAGGGGGCAAACGTGCTTGGGCACGGTACGATTGCCTAGTGTGAGTGCGCCCTAACTATCTCATTTTCAGTGATGAGTGTCCAGGCTGACCTAAAGAAGAAAAGCTGCTCAGAGGGTGAATGGTAAACTATTGTCTTCTGAAAGCAGCAGCAATGGCTGAAGCTCTTGGCAAGAGCAAGAGTGGTAAGTAAACAGCCGTTAATGCTAACGCTGGGTATACCAATAGCACAACATACAAATAGCTCCCTTTAAAGGGATAGTTCAACATTTTGGCAAATTGCCCCATTGCCATAATCCCTATAGTCATTGCGGTAGGTTTGTTACCTTTAATTGTCAGTGCAAGCTATTTTTAGAACTGCGGAGCAGAGCCGCAAGCTGCTCAGAGCTACGCCACGGAATTTCTTGGTTTCCCTCATCAAACTCATGCCAAAATGTTGAACTATCCCTTTAAGTCTATAAATATTTCTTGCACTATCTTCTTGCATTTATTTTTTAACAGTGCATGTTTTGTTCACCACAAGCTCTGCCGTGACGCCTCTTGTATGGAACTTAAGGAGGAGTTACATGAGTTTTTTTTTTTTATATATATATACATCAACAATTTACAGCTTTACAGTCCAGTTGTAAAAGCACCAAACACTAATTGAGGATGATGCTGGTTTGGGAGGTTTGGAGGTCTCTCTGCGGAGGTTTGTTTTACAGCCTCTGAAGAAAATGATGTGCGATGAGTCAAACTCACTAAAAACCAGGGTGGAGATGCAGAATGCAGAACTGCATCAGTTTTATATGATGGGAGTCAGTTTGTCAGGGAAGATCCAAATGCCCTTTGGCCTCTTGTGTTCCCCTACCAGGTTTCTTAAACCAGGGATAGAGACCCTAAATAGGTTGCAGGCCTGGTTCTGGCAGGAGCCTTAAGAACACAAGCTCACAGCATGTAATCCTGGGTCCTACGAAAGACAATAAATTCTCATTTGGACCCAGGGGATGAAATCTTTTCATAAAAATTGTTGTTTCAGTTTAAAGCGAGGGGTCAGATCTGCAGGCTTTTCCACTGATTTGGTGTAATGCAGCCTGATGAAGCGGCTGGCTCGCTGCAGGTTGTTTATCAGCCCCGTTCAACACATCTGAGTCTCATTTTGGCCAAATAAAACAATGCTGTGCATCACTGTCAGATGCATGTGCAACATATGGAGTGTGTGTGTGTGTGTGTGTGTGTGTGTGTGTGTGTGTGTGTGTGTGTGTGTGTGTGTGTGTGTGTGTGTGTGTGTGTGTGTGTGTGTGTGTGTGTGTGTGTGTGTGTGTGTGTGGGTGTGTGTGCACGTGCGTGTTTGTGTTGTGTGTGTGTGCATGTGTTATAAAGCAGAGAATGTGTTTGTCATTAAAATGACTGAATACAAGGGCGAGGTCCCTCTGGAGGGGTGGGTAGCTAAATATCTACAAAACACACACACACACACACACACACACACACACACACACACACACACACACACACACACACACACACACACAGTTACTCTGCGCCCTCATCTACCTTTAGCAATGTCTGTACTCGGAGTTAAACCCACAACCCCTTTGACTTCTGTGGAACCTCAACAATACACGGACACATAAATCTTTGTCCTAACCACACACACACACACACACACACACACACACACACACACACACACACACACACACACACACACACACACACACACACACACACACACACACACACACACACACACTAACCGTCACATACCTTTTCTGTCATCCTTTCTGACTAAACTCCTGTTCACACTCGCAGTCTCTCGCTTACACACACACACACTCACACACTCATATACGCCAAGATGTCTCCAGATGTGGGTGTGATTCTCGTACACAATGATTCGCGAGTGAGTGCACTTTGTTGTGTGTTTCCACCTCCCCTCCTCTGTTTTGGTTACCAGCCTTGTCTGCTAAGCCTCACTAATCAGTCCTGCTGTCAGGAGAAGAAACACAAGACCGACACAGAACAATTCACATACAATGGACGGGCTTGTCACTCACAGAATTCCCCTCACACTGTAATGACCTTTATACAGTAGACGTAAACCCTTTAGATTACCCCCCCCCCCCCCCCCCCCCTCTCCTCAGAGTCACAGATGAGCTGTTGTTCAGTAAACAGGAGAACAATGGGCGTTCAGAAAATCTAATCATACAGTATCAGATATGAACGTTCGCACTCGGCAGCAGGTAGAGATGTTCATGAAAAGGCCCATTCAGTCGCTCATTCATGATGAGCTGCTGCTGAGGGTTTACACATGTTGATGTGTTCAATCATTTTCTGAGGGGAAAAAAAATTCGAAATCTAATTTGGCAAAACTAGGACAAGCCGATAAAGTCATCCGAGGTCAGGGTCTAATTTTGACAGAAATTTCTAATTTTGTTAAATGAAAGCATGTGAAGCCTCAAGTACAAATTTTTGTCAAGTTTCACATTTTTTTGTTTCAGAAAAAAAACAAACCACTCAACTTGTTGGGTGATGAACACAGTATGTAGGCTTACTGCCTGAGAGGCGAAATGAAAGCTACATGAAGCAATATACTGTAGATCAAATGTGTCTGACAATACATGTATAACTCATAGCGATGAGTAACCACACGAATATGGTTGTGTATTCATCTGATCACACTGTGCAGACTTCAAATGTCTATAGTTTTGACTCCAGTTGTGTAAGTTAATTGCGTAAGCATTTCCAGTGCTCTGAAGGGAGACAACACTCCTTTCCCCTATATAGTGCATATTAATCATTTGGAATCTTAATGAGTCAATGAGTTAATGCCCAAATGCTCCTTTACTTTAGGTTTTTTATTATTGTGAAAGGACAGCGTAGACGGACGGAAAATGCAGGGTTAGAGAGAGGAGGGATGACATACAGCAAGAAGCAACAGTCATGGGAGATGAAGCAGAGACTGACTGTCCAGGCATGCACCCCAACCACTCAGCTATCAGGAGACTTGGCAGATTCTGACAGGGGAAGTTTCTGAAGCAGTTTGACAAGTAAGTCACTGTTGCGAGATGACTGACTAATTAAAGAGGCAATGTTTTTAAATGTGTGTTTATTTTCAAATTTATGCTTTTTTTTTTATTTGTCAATATTGGAAATGTATTGTTATCATAATTAAAGCAGATATCAGCTTCACGGCCGTTTCGGCTAATGCTGCGTTCAAGGCAGGCTTTTGAAACCGTAAGTTACAGCTTCAAGTCACAACTACGACTTGGTAGCGTTCCAGGTAACCCGTAGCTCGTGTTTTTACCATCCTGTTGTCTGTGAAAGTTCCCTATAACGGCCACTCGTAACTTCCGACCCGTGAACTCGTACCAGATCGAACTGGTATGACTTCACAGGAAGGAAAAACACAAAGTACGAGTTTCTTTGAACGCACCATGAGTTAGCAGCCCCCGCCCTTGTCAGGCATCAATTGGTCCTCGTGCTACGTCACCACATTCACGCGCATCCCTTGGCTGCACACACAGCCCTTCATGCCGTTCTCTCTCCTCATTGGATAACACTTGTATCCCACAAGGAAAATTTTCTCCTCGGGTTACAGCAGAGCAGAGTGACGGAGAGACTCGTGTTTAGGCTGAAATACTTCATGTAAGTGATTGCTGACGGAAAATAGGACTATTTAGGACTTATATTAACAAAAACATTCCACTGATATCTGCTTTAAATTATGATAACAATAAATTGAATTGAATGTAAATTATTTACATTCATGTTGTGGCTTTTTGCATTGACCTGTCGTATCATCAGGCTCTGTAGCTATCTTCAGCTGACCAAAGCATGTCAGCCTCTTTTCTCTCACTGTTTATATTATCTGATCTACAAACATAGCTCTCACCAATCAGTTTAAATAGAAGAGCAAATATTCACAGACATCTCTTGAAAAGCCAGAAACGATGATTCCAAATGAACGCTAATGTTGCTTTGCATTTTTTTGTTTTGTCATGTGCATTTTTTAACATAATCTTGCACTGTTGTTTATGACTACTGTAGCCGTGCACGTATGCATATGTGTGTGTATGCGCATATGTTCGTATATGTACATGTGCTACATGCATTTGTGTGAGTATGTGTGATGATATACATGTTTTCTTGTTTCTTGTACATGCGTTCTTTTTGTTTTTGTTTTTGTCTCTGCTCTGTGAAGCACTTTGGATGACTGTTACAGGTCTTTTAATTTTGTTATATAAATAAAAGTGAACTTGAACTTGAATCATAAATAGTCTCTTCCTCAGCTCTGATGTTAAATAATTGTTGGTTTTCCTTCCCAACACCAACAAACAGACAAGGTTTGCAAGGAGCTGGCGAACAATATGATGCATTTTGAACACTAAATGTCAAACAGTGTTCCCCTGAGATGTTGGTGGAGACCAATACAGAGTTAAAAGGTGGCTGTATATTGGGTTTACATTCACCCAGCTGATTAAAGCATAAGACTCCATTTGAATATTAATGTTGAGCCATGTCTGCTGCACAGGTAATGATGATATGATGCATTCACCTTGTTCTACTGCCCACAAGTGGACAAATCAGCCTGTTAATGCTGCAGATGGTGAATAAATGAAGTTATGTACCTGCTATAGTCTGTTATCTTGAACACCTGTGACTCAGCTGTTCTTTAATTAAAAGGATGGGGACTTCCCACACAAGCTGAAAACCCAGGTGTAAACATTGTGGTCCAAAGATAAGGCATCTAATACTATCATGTTAGGGTTAGGATAAAGGTGTTATCATGTGGGTAAAGTTAGGTTTCAGAAGGAAAGGAAAGGGAAGGAAAGGGGAGAAAAGGAAAGGAAAGGAGGACAAAGAGGAGGAGGAGCAGGAGTAGGAAGGAGGGGATAAGATGGGGTCCAGACCCCTGATCCCAGCAGCTGCTGTTGTTTGTAGGTCAGCATTACATCAGTAGGTTTATGGAAAAGGCTGGGAATCACTTCACTACTTGACCTACTTAAAGAATGTTAGTGTTAGATGACATGCAATACTCCCCGACTTCCCAGCACTCACTCACTCACCTCCTACCCAACGCGCAGCAACACACACTGTTTTGTCATCTTGTTTTATTAGCAGTTGCTGAAAGACCGCATAATTTAGGAAGCGGGGCCTTAAAATGTTTTTGAAAAACTGGAGTCCTGCCTGAAAAACGTTGGCTTGGTGAATTGTTTTGAATTTCTAAGCTTTTTTTTTTCATCAGTTTATTTGCACTGTACTAATATTTTTAATGCAGTCCTGCAAAGCATTTGGAAAAAAGTCTGCACAGTTCATTAACTTCATCACTGGTATTGAATGAAATGCATCATCAGGAACATAATCATTCATAAAAGAGATTTTATTTTGCCTCTTTAACAGTGCTTGCGCAGAAACTCAGACGCACACGCTTCTCACTTCTTATCAAAAAGTGTAACAGAGCTGCTGGGACCCCCGGTGTCAGAGTGCACGGCCCGTCAATATCATGCTCGATTTAACGTGCCAGCTGTCCTTTTGGAAAGAATTATGGTTTTAACTTTGTCTGCAAAGAAAAAGCGTCAAACCCAAAGGAGTCAGAACAATTCTGCTAAAAATCTGAAATGTGTTGAGCAAGAATTTATAGGTGGTTTTGGATTTATAGCATCCATATGTTGGGGGATTTCACAGTAAGTGGATGTGTGGAGTGTGTGTGTATAATGTGGAGGTTAAGTGGTGTGGTTCTGGCCTCTCAGGCACCAGCCTTCCAACACGGGTCATGTCTTTTTCTTCGCTGCTAGTGAACCACATTAGGCACACACACACACAGACACACACAGAGACAGACACACACTGGACCGCTGAGCCTATAGCACATATGAGATCATCGAGACCTGATGGTAAATGTTTGACTGACAGTGTGAGTTATGAAGCAGAGGATGTGTCCCAATCACCCATGGGTGCTGCTGCTGCTGTGGCAACCATACACTCCCCTTCATGCACTTCTAATGAGGCGTGTCCCTGCATACTTCCTGATGACATCATGCAGAAGGGGCCGTTTCTTTTTTACGGATCTAGATTCAGACGTGTCTTACACCGAGGCAGCATCTCCGTTGTGTAACCGTTGTGTAACTAAAAGTGTCATGATCCGGTGACCAATCAGATGCAGATATGAGTCGGACCCTGACACCGCGCAGCATCAGCACAGCACAGCACAGCACAGCACGGCCGGAGTGAGCAGTCATATTTCAGTGTGTTTAACAGCTTGTTGTCATGGCCCAGTTTGAATGTAAATAAACTTTGGCTTCATCTAAACACCGGTGTGTACACGACGCTGCCAGTGATGTATACAAGCGTCATGGAGACAGCTCATTCTGTCCGGCACAGTAACTGTTTATAACAGGCATAAAGCAGCGTCAGAAATTACTAAATGAACATTTTAAAAATATCTATTACTCACACAATTCAGTTAAGAAAAGAGCATAAAGAAGAGCTGGAGGTCTTATAAACTTCTTCACTCTGTATAACAAATAGGAAGCTCATTTCAAAGCACAGTTTTATAAATAACACCATGATACTGCTAATGACAAATTTATGGCCTTTAACAGCTTAATAACCACATGTATTTATAAGGCAAAGTGTCAACCAGCCAGCCTGCATGTTTGTCGTTGCATGTAACAAGTTCAATATAGGCTAGTCCTTTAAAATGACACTCTGAGCCTGGCAGACATTTTGAAGCTTTTAAGAGCAAGAATGTTTTTTTTACCAGACATGATCTGAGATAAGTAAAAATTTAAAACACAGGGGAGATAAAGTCCAGAGACCTGAATCACCCAGAATTTGTTGACGTGGAATTTCAGAGCTTGCAACACTCTCCAATGATTTGTACTTGGTGAGGTCAGTGGCTGGAGACGAGCATGTACTAAAGGGGAACTTCCCCTAATTAGTCCTGACACTCCTGACCTCTGTTAAGAGACTGATTGTACATGAATGGGCACAATCGACACAGCAAAGGCTGACATATCTGGACTTTTAAAATCCATTAACAGCAAGTATAATTGGTCTCTATCTACTGTATATTTATCACAGGCGCTTGCATTATTACTTGATCCCATGTCACATGGGATCTGTATGTAAACCAGGTGGCCACTAACAGACCAAGCAATCACAGCACATCTCAGGTCAAAGAAAAAGTTGTGGGAAACTCTGCAGGTTAAAAGAGTGCGGGATTTTTTTTTTTGGAAACCCTGTCAACTGGTTATTTTCCCCAAAGTGAATCAGAGTCTATGAAGTACCCACACTTACTGGGCTGCATCAGTCAAGCCAATGATGCATTTGGAGGCTCCAAACACTGCACAACAGTTTATATTATTAGGAAGGAGTTTCCAGCTCTGTTAAGACACCGGTTATTTTATCTTTCGTTGTGAAACAGCAGAAATTCATGTAAAGTCATCCTACAGGAATGTGAGATGTGTCCTAGCAGCCTGTAGGGTGACGCCGCATTACATTCCAGCATTGTAAGTTGGCCGATATTCAGGTTTTTTTTTTAGACTCGGCTACATCAGAAAATTCAACAGCATCAGCACCAGTGGTCTCCCTTAAATGAATGAGGGGGCTGCTTTTTGTGTGTGTGTGTGTGTGTTTGTGATTTTGTGCAGTGATTTCTACCTGTCAGATCGTGGCCTTTAGTCTGTTAGGGTCAAGCTCGTAAAAAAAAGCATTCTTTTGTGAGAAAGACACCTCCCTATCTTGTTATGCCACATCTGACACACTTGATGCTTCAAGCATCATTTATTCCGATGTCTCTGTCTCAAAGTTGGAAAATTTCCGACTTTCGCTTTGTCTTGCGAGCATCATTTCTCCATGACCATATCAGCTAGAAATGCGCAGTTTTTTCTCCTTAAACCATAAAATCTGTGTTTTCTAGCCGGCCCCTATCTGCCCACAGTGCTACACACAGTGCAGTGAACTGCTGCCTTATCCCTGTGAGTTTATCCATTTTTTCCTTTTCACATTCTTTACGAGTGATGTCTGGAGTCACGTCCTAAATTCACAATTGTCATTGGCTCCAGCGGATGCTGTCACAGCCAATCACAGTGTCTGATCCAGAGGTATATCATGGTGACAGAAAACTGAAAGATGCGGCCAGTCACATGTTAAGTGTTAAATTATGGTTTTATATAAGTATAAAAGAAAGTTATTCTCATTCTTTGCAGTGAGAGTTTATGAAAAATACCGTTCCAAAGAATATATCATTATCAGACAAAGACAAAAGCCTCTAGAAATCACCTCTAGAATAATCATACCAAATGTTTGACATTTCTGCTTCTGAGTCTGTGCAGTACTTTAACAACTTAATTAGGAAATCACCAAGGTATAAAAGGATAAAAAGTCTTAACAAGAGGGTTAAATAGCTGTTTTAACTCACTGATTATTATTGCATTTCTTAAATTACAGTAAGTAGTGTATGTCAAATCAACTGATTGCCCATTTACAGAGGACAACCCATCCACTGGCTGAACAGACTGTTACTACAACTACAACTTGGCTAGAACTGGATAAATATGGTATCTTTCATTTCCTGTTTCAGATCCAGAAAACAAATGGAGAAAAAAAAAATCTTGTGACATTAATTTTGGAAACATCTAGTTTATCAGCGTGTTAACTTACAACACGACTGATAGAGACTCTGTCCAAAACCACAGCCGTCTCTTCAGAGATATAATGTCCCTGTTATATATTTAGCCGTTATTTGCAAGCTGCCAACTCTCCACTTGACATTCATGATGGAGCCAGATGTGGCTGATAGATTTGTGATATCCGAACACAGAACCCTGAGGATGTGGAGATGGATGGAGGGAGGAAGGAGGTGAAGAGGGAACACAATGGGCCTGGGAGAAAGGGAAGACGGGGGCTCTCTCAAGGGGGAAACTGGAGGGGAATTTTTTCGTCCACCTCTTCCCATCCTCTCATTCACATCTCAAACTCGCTCCTTCTGTCCTCCCTCCTTCATTCAGAATCTAGCTTTTCCTATGGCAAACACACACACACACACACACACACACACACACACACACACACACACGCACACACACACACCGAAACACATAGATGAGGTTTTGTCTGGAGGAGGCAGCAGCCTGAGTTTGAGCAACAGCTGCAGGGATTAGAGACAAGGGAGGGAAAGGGAGGAGGGAGTGTATGTGTGTTTGTGTGCGTGGGCGGGTGTGTAGACGCCGGGGAGTGAAAATGTTGTAAAGCAATGTGGGTGTGTGTGTATTTATGTGTGAGAGAAAAGACAAAAAAAAAGGGAGTTGTGGGTGAGGAAAGACAAATGCGTCAAGGGATGGAAAGAGAACAAATTAGCATGTCTGCTCATTTCAGCGTGTTTTATTGCATGTTGTGTGTATGTGTGTGCAGATTCACACATGCAGATAATGAGCAGACGGCAGCGGCAAACGCACGCACACACACACTCCACAAAACCCACACAGCAAGTTGCTATATGTTGGCTTGTGTCAGGGGGGTGGGCTAGTGGTTGAAAGGTAGTGGGTGGGAGGTGTGTGGTTGTGTGTGCATGTGTGTGTGATCATACACTTTGTTGTTGGAAACACCTGTAATTTCACTCAGCCCGGAGTCGACAGCATCACGGTGTAGAGATGTAATCAGCTCTTGTCTGCAGCGGCTCACGTCTCTCTGCAGCGGTTTGTGTTTTCTTTGGTTTGTCAGCAGAGCAGTGAAAGCACCTAAAAAAAAAACACACACACACGATTAAACATCTGGACCTGGGATTTCTGCCAGTAGATGATTATCTGTTTTTAATGAGAGCTATGGAGATAATGGCCTGATTACACATCTCATACAAAGAACATTCGCATTAATAAATCTGACTGAGAGGAATTGTGTTTTTTCAGTATAAAAGCAAAACTGCCAACTGTTTTCCTCTGATTGTTATTCTCGGTGCAAAAAAAGGAGCCATCACTAAGTTTTGCTATTGTTACATACCATAGCTAATGTTAGCATTAGCAGCTGTTCACTTACTGTAGCAATCTTGAAGAAACGTTGCAGGTTTTTCATCAAACTTCATCCTTTACTCACCAAGAGCTGCCTGCACGTGGAAAATAACACCCTGTTAGCTTACTGTACAGTATATGCCTATCCCATCTTTTCCACAGTTGCTGGCTAACCAGCTAAGCCCAGCCTGTTTCGTCCATGGATGTATAATAGATCCATGGTTTCGTCAGTAATCTAAACTCTTTTATTGTCAATTCAACAATGGCTGCAGTTTAAAGGGATAGTTCAATATTTTTGGTAAATTCGTGCAAAACTGCTGATGCGCATTCCTGTCAACTCCAAAACGCTCAAGTTGCTGGATTGTGTATTTGATGAGTTTGATGAGGGAAACCAAGAAATCCCATCAGTCTCCGTAGTATACAGTAGCTCTGAGCAGCTTGTGGCTCTGCCGTTCTAGAAATAGCTTGCACCGACAATTAAAGGTAACGAACCTACTCCTAAGACTATAAAAATTATGGCAATGGGCAAATTTGCCAATATCTTGAACTATCCCTTTAAAGTCCCCCTCCCGCGACCCTTTTTGGTCATTTTAAAACCAGCTCATTAGCAATGCACATTAGCAATGCACATTAGCAATGCGCCTCTGAAGGGTGGGCAGAGACTGCACTGCTCTGCACCCGCCCAGCCACCCCCTTGCCGCTCGCTGACAGATGGACATTGTACAATTACAGATTCAGTGCGTTTAGCGTAAATCTCCACACTGGGATTTGATCCCAGACTGGAACATAGTCCTTGCTCATGGTGCAAGCTGCTCTACCAGGTGAGCTATACCTGTTGTACCTTGAATGCTACACCGAGCTGTCAAGCCTTTCACCTCTGATCCAGATGCAGAGTGGGGCGGGAGCTTGTAGCACTAGTGCCCTCCCCTGGAGCTGTGACACGTCAGCTCCAGTCTCCCTGAAACTGCCAGTTTGCGTCTGCCATTGGTTCACAGCAATTTGAAGGCAGAAAAACTCAGAAATGCAATTTTGCACTTCCTTTTCTGCTGATATGTGCTCTAACACAAGAAAAATGCCACAGGAACATGTGAAAAGCACGAAAAACACGATTTTCATGGGAGGGGGTCTTTAAGTCAAATTTGAATCACTGTGACTATGTTCAGAAGCAGATAAATGCTACAAATAAAAGACAAAACAGAAGTCGTAATGTCCAATCATTGAGGAGCGCTTGCTTGGAAACTGATGAAGCTCATTTAATATGATCAAAAGCTCTTGACCAGCTACTGGGCTACATTGATAGAATGAGTGTTGTTTTTTCAAGGTATGATTCCAAAGTCAAGGATGAACTTTGAACCTTAACTTTGGATACAGAGAACAGGAGAAGAAGATCTTAGAAATAAGGTGCTTAGCTTTAAAGCTCCAGAATAGTTACTAAATGGATGTTGTGGTGATTAGGGCTGTTACTACTGATTGTTTTCTTCATTAGTTCATCTTCCAGCTATTTTCTTAATGAGCTGGTCAAATATTAATTATGTACTAGTACTTACTTCACTTAATTTCATGTCCACAGGCTACACAGAGTTCTTCACTGCAATATAAGACAAATGAAAACATCAGCTGGAAGCTCCTCATATAAGAGACACACAGACACACCAGAGCGGCACAGCTCATTAAGGTCAGTCAGTCGGTCAGCCCAGGTTATTTTAGAAGCGGATACATCTGCAGCAGCACAACTCTGTGTGATCACTTTGAGAGAGGCCGACTCGAGGGCCCAGCAGGAGTCTGACCTGTAGCCAGAGTACGGGGCCTGAGCTGTGATTTGAGGAAATGTAACATACTAAAAGGACGCTGGAAAGAGTTCTGGTGTTATTTAAAGCATCTGCTGAATGTAAATGTCATGGAAATGAGGGTCCAGGACTATTAAAGTGCTCTCATCCAGAGTTTCCATCCTGTTGTTGTGGTTACACACATGTGGACACATAAGCAGCCATGCAACACACACAAAGGATACATAAGGATAACTACAGTATGAGCGAATGTACACAGTTCACTTAGACACAAACAAACACATTTTTCTTGTGTGACAGAGCGTCATTACGTGGTGCTCGGGGACTATTTAGCTGAGGGAACGGCTCAGTGAGGCAGTCGTCAAAACAGGAAGTGTTTTATGTAGCTGAAACATTCCATTTTTAACTCTCACACAGGCCGGCTAAAATAAATAACACACTCAGCACCCAACCTGGGAGGTGACAGGCCACAGTGTGTGTATTTAAAGGACCAATATGTGTGCTCCTGCAGTGTGTGTGTGTGTGTGTGTATTTACTTGTGTCTTTGTGCATTCGTGTGTGGCAGCCTGCTATGCACATTTGTGCATGCTTGCATGGGTTTGCAGGTGTGTGAGTCTGTGTGTGTGTGTGTGTCAGTGTATACATACCAGCCCTCCCCCAGGCACTGCAGAGGCCTCTGAGTCTCGTGAAGTAATTTCCTCTTTGATGGGGGACGCTCACTCTGCGCTGCACACGCTCAGAGCTCCAGTCCTCCAGACCAGGACTCACTGTGGGATCTGAGACTGTTCCGGTCAAGCGGAGCCAAAAATCATATATTTTCCTCGGGCTGTGTCGTCACCTCTGAAATGATGGATACAGTGCAGTTAGATCAATACACAGCGTCTGTGTTAAAGGGCATAACTCTGTGACCCACAGAGTTTCCCCATCTCGAACCATAATTGGTAAAATATACGTCCTCAAAAATTAAAACCCTTCATTCTGTCCTGCAGCAGTGCAAACCAAAACACTCTGAAGTGATTGGGCACTTTTAAAAACACATTAATCTTCTGACCAGGTCAGAGGCCAGAGACCTTGTCCTGACCTATAGAAAAGGAACTCCAGGAATGCATGGCAAGAGTCAGCTACAGATGATAAAAACAGCTAAACAAATAATGCACTGATTGGACAACTGGGTTTCTAGTGTGTAAATAAAATGAGAGAGGTCATCTGACTCTATTTCTAAAGCCTGTGAAGTTTGCTCTTGATAGAGCAAAGTCACAATGGGGACAAAAGCAGAGGCACATTGACCTCAGCAGTATTTTTCTGAATGACAGGGTTTTTTTACTCTCCATATCTCAATGGCCCTCATTTATCAAACGTGCGTACGCCAAGAAAATGCGTGTATATGCCAAACCTGACACAAGGATCAGCATCTATCAATTCGAACGTGAGCGTAGCATGCACAAAAATCTCACGCCAGGTGTTTGAAGTCAGATAATTATAGATCTACTGAGAGTGATGAATGGTTGCTGAGCTGCTTTCTTCGCTGGACACTGGAGCTCCGATTGAGCAGGGAGACAAGCCGGTCCGGTGCGATACCTGTGCCGGTGTAAGTGACCACCAGGACCTTTGCAGAGATCCGGGATAGGGCCAGTGTTTCACAGCCCTCCATCAGCATTCATCGATATCATCATTCATTCATTGAAAACTATCTCTCTATTAATGTAGCTACAAGTAATTTGTGGTGTCACCCTCTCCCTGTTCAAATTGGTAATGTCAGTAAAGTCCTTCCTCTTGGCCATCTTCCATGTCTTGATGTCATATAGGGGGCAGGACGAGGCCTTAATAGCAGGAATATATCGGGGCGTGCCATTTAAATTACGATTGTTTTCAGCCGCCAGATTTATCAACGACACGCCAGTTTAACACCGAAATTGGTGACATTATACAACTTTCATAAATCACACGTGGCACCTGGCACACGCTGTTTTTTACACCAGAATCTACACAAGTTTGATAAATGAGGGCCATTAGGTGTTAAGAGCATGTGAGATGTTTGTCTGCACCAGGATCATGAAACTGAAGTTCGCTAAATGCATACCTGCACTTGACTGTTATATGACAAAGGTTTTTCTGTGACAAAAAGAAGCTTACTCCCTTAGTTTACTTTGCAGGAACCTAATGAGCAGTGTTGGACCAGCAGGGAGACTCGTTCACCTGGACTGACTAGTTTAGGAAATTATAGCATCAGTCAATCTGTTTGTCTCCTCTGCAACTGGACTTGGACTCTGAAACTGGTTTTGTTTCCTTACACTTTTAAGTATTGGCTGTACCATATTGTTTCCATGTTGGCATTTACTTTCTTTTCTCATATATTTCTGCAAACAAACCAAAGTAATAACTACTAAGTGGTCTTCCATTTTTTTAGGAGTTAGATATATTAAATGTTAGTTTTAATGTCAAATACCTTCTGATTGTTTGTTGAACTTCTGCATTAGTGGAATAATTTCACATTTAGGGGTGAGTCAGATGAGACAATGGTTCCGTCAGCTTTGCTTAACATGAAGACGGGAAAACAATATAACGACTATCAGCTCTGAAGCTCATTAATGGAAACTTTTGTTTCATGTTTACAAAAGAAGATGTGGTTGTAACTGTGGGGGTTAAGTGTTGGACCCTTTACTGGCTTTGATCTGTGACTTCCTGTGTTACAACCAGAACAGGTTTTTTTTTTCACTGCCTGGATTGTTTTTAGTCAGATGTCATTAATGACACAGTTGTGCTTTAAAAGGTCAGATCTTTTACACTTCCTGCGCTTTAATTACTTGTTGATCCATAACAAAATATATCTGTGGTTTTAGGAACAATAAAACAACATCTCAGTCTATTTTTACATCTCATCTCTCGGGCTTCTCTCTGGAGCTTTAGTAGCAACAGGTCTGTGTCAGCCAATCAGAAAAAAGTAGGCTCTGAGTAAGCATCTCATCTGGGCATTTCCTGTTTTGTTGTGACATCACAAAGTTACCGAAGTCCTGGCAACTGGTTTTACTGTAAGGCTCAGTATCTGAACACAGGAGGCTTTGACACTTTTACAGTATCAATAGAGAATGTAGACCTGCTTTGTAATCAAAGAATAAATGGAAATCTGACCTATATACTATGTGGGAACTTTAAATTAAAAGCCAGGTGGTTTTTACAGTGCCCTCATAAAACTCTGACCATATAAACAAGCTCCATGAACAGAACCACAAGACTTCACTGTGTTCTGCTGACTCTGTGTTGTGATTCTATCTGTTTTGATTCTATGTCCTGCTTGTTTCTGGTTCCACTCCTCGCCACAGCCTTCACACAATCACGCTGTATATCAAAACATAATTCAATCCATGTTCTGAACGTGAATTTCTCCTGCACACTCTGTGCAGCCTCCTCTCGACTGTCTCTTGTTCTTGTGCAGTATAAATGTGTTTATGTCTGTATGCGTGCACATGTTTCTTATTAGTCACAGTGTCAGCACTCGGCCGAGTCCCGGCCCCACCCAAATGACCAGCTGAGTGATGAAAGCTGTGGTCAGTGCTGACGTGGACATAAAGCTGCTTATAGTCAGCTCATTAGAGTAAAAGTAGCAAAAAGAGCCCTCACCATATCACACCTTTGAAAATAATGTTGTGTTCCTGACGTTGGTGCATTTAAAGCTCTCTGAGCTCTGAATGCATCCCACTTCTGCCTCGGTTCACCACATATCTGCGCCGCACTAATATCTGCTGATACCATCAGAACAAGAGCTGCCAACCACAGACATCCCCATTTGGTTTCCAGCTAAATTCCTGTTGACAGTTCTTCATATGATCCACCCACGCCTTTATGAGCAGAAAGTTCAGGATGAGACAGAACGAGACGGGA
This sequence comes from Trachurus trachurus, assembly GCF_905171665.1. Classification (NCBI taxonomy): domain Eukaryota; kingdom Metazoa; phylum Chordata; class Actinopteri; order Carangiformes; family Carangidae; genus Trachurus; species Trachurus trachurus. The sequence goes on from NC_139901.1 coordinate 11,047,537, forward strand.
AATGATCACATTCATTTTTTTGCTTTTGATTCTCATTCATTTTCATCCTGCCCTTTCCTCATTTCCTCTAAATGTCCTGTCATGTCACATCCAGCCAGTTCCTCTTGCCATGAAGTAACCTCAACCACCTGCTACCTGCTTGACCACATGCTCACCTGTAGCCTGTCCACTCATCAGCTCCCTGGTTAACCAATCAAACACCAGTAAAACCAGACCATTTTTGTCATGCTATTGCTGATCAGTGTATACATGCACCATTGATATATTATAAGGCCTGAACACAAAACTTCTAATAATACATCCATCACTTTATTGATTACTGATGCTGTGATAAATATTGCTGTAACTGAATGTAGCTGTTTCACCTTCACACTAACAGATGATTCATCTATTTATTCAACTTGTGCAACAAATAACTAATGACATTTAAATGTAAAAATGTTTATCTCCAAAGAAACATGTACAATACTGACTGATGTATACACACATACAGTATCTGTACCATACTGTATGTGCCCAATGACAAGGTAAAGAGGGAGAGATTGGACTAACTGTTTGACAATACCCAGTGTGTAATTTACTGCTTTCTGGGGTCTCTCACACAAAACAGTAACAGAAGACTGTGTTTGGTGGTGCCACAAAGTTGCATGGGATCATGATAGTTGTTGTTGCCACCACAACTGCCATCAGCTGCTCCCAGTTAAGGTTAACTCAGTGTCAATTGTTCAACAAGTTTGAAAAGGGATCTGAATTATCTCCTCTCCAAAACAAGACCCAGTGATTAAATCCACAACAAATAAAATCCATGTTTGCAGTCACTTAAAGAGGAACTATGCAAGTCTGGTCGATTTTCCTCTGTTTTGCTAACCCTCTGCCTGGCCATGTGCATTTGTTTACGACAAAGCCACGGAAAAAGCGTAATATAACATATACGATGTTACAACGTGTATATTTGTGTCTTAACTGTCATAAACAAAAGATTGCAGGTTACGGAGCGTGTTTGTGTCGCAGTGTGCAGAGACTGGTGAGATGTTTCTGTCTTTTTGAAATGTTTTTAACAATAAAAGTGTCAGACAGTCATGTGCTTCCTGTATGAGCCCCTCTCTCTGCAGTCAAAGTAATACTATATACTGTGCTTGTTTCTCTTTACTGAATAACAATAAGGTAAAGTGGTGAGTTATAGGTGAAGTAAAGGAGGTGTCGAGGGAGTAGGAGACTCCAGGAGATGTCGCTGTACAGTAATTTGTCAATTTTCATGGTGATAAACTACAGATATTCCGTGTTTAGCTACGACTTTGACCTTCAACTCTCCACTGAAATTCAGAGCAATAAAACGTTTCTTTGGTGTGTTGTTGACAGCTTCATGGCAAAGCCGGCTACGATAGTCTTTCACTGGTTGGAAAACTTACTCCACTGCCTTTGAGTGAAGAATAAATTATAAAAGGTCAGAGGTCGAGCAGGGAGGGACCTCCATCATATCACAGACAGTCGCTGGATAAAGGCCTCGCTGGCCAATGGCGGATATCAGAAAGGCCTCCGCAGGTCAGCCGCAGTAAAATCCAGGTGAACAAAACAATTTTCCTCGCCCAGCCTACTCCCCTGATGCAACGTGAGCAGGTCGCCCACCCTGCACATCAACACTTTCCATGTCTGCAGAGGCAACAGCAGCAGCAGTAGTAGTAGTAGATTACCAAAGCAGACAGCATGTTAAACACAGGTCAAACCAAGAAGTCAGAGCGGAGGAGTTTTTTTTCCTATCCCAGAATTCCTCCCAACCCACACACACATCCTACAATGACAGCCATCGAGTTCAACTGGTGAAAAAAGAAAAAAAAAAACAGGAGGGTAAGAGAGGACGAGTTTTAGAGAGAGATGACAGAGATGAATAATCTTTTCAAAGCAGATTTACATACAGAGAGAGGAGATAAGTGGAGGAGGAGGAGATTTGTTTATTCTGTTAAACTAATTCTGTGTAGAGTAATTATGGGATGTTTTGGTGCTAATTGTTCTGGGAAATTACAGTGACATTAAAAATGGCGAACCAATGTTGTGGTGCTTTTCTATTGTTTCTAAAACACGACACAAACTGTTGTTTTCATATGCTCGGCGGATAGGAAAGAGAAGACTAGACAAGAAAAGACAAAAAAACAAAACAAACAAACAAAGGAAGGAATGAGTGATGATCTCCCCCGTCCTGCTCCAGCTTTGAGAGAGAGAGAGAGAGAGAGAGAGAGAGAGAGAGAGGGGGACCCTCGGGAGTCGCTTACCAATCCTTAATTCCATTTCCCAAAAAAGACTTTCCTATTTTTACCCTGAGCTGAGATGATCCCCAGAGGAAAAGCACCCGCTTCGGGCCGTTTGGTTTTCCCGCAGATATGTCGTCCCTCAAGAAAACCCAAAATAAACATGTGGAAAACCACAAGGATAAATTTGGCTGCTTGTGCGGAAAAGCTTGGAGTCTCCGTGATTGCGCTCTCACATACTTCCTATAAAAAAAAGAAGAGGAAGAAGAAGAAAGATAGTCGAGAAGCAGCGAGTCGGAAATGAGGGGAACAAACAGACGAATGGAGAAAGTTGGGAACAGATGGAGTTGGGTGACATAAAAAGGAAAACAGGGGCTGATGGGGGAACGTGAGGACTCCTGTCAAAAGTTAGAAACAGAGCAAAAACGCTGGAAAAGTACAAGACAGGACTGAAATATAATAATGCCCCATATTATGAAATAAGGCATCATTCCCAAACACGAATCATGCTTTAAATATATCTATCTTGATAAAGTTAAAAAAATATATGCTGACGTATGAATAAAGATAATCTATTGGATCTATAAAGATAAACAAGAACAGTTACCTGATTCTTTTTAATTGATCTGTTTCTGGAAAACAGGAAAAAAAATGTTAGTCCTCATATGAAACTAAAAATAGGCCCTGCAGCAGTGTATTTCTGAATTCCTGTTTATATGACCTCTGCACCGCTGTATATCAGCCTTGGCAGGAAATAAACCACATGCTTTACTACAAGGACACAAATACCATCCAGTTAAGACAATAGAAAAGTCGAGCTGGTTGGTATTTGTGATTCAAACCGAAGATTTCTGGTGTGAGAGTTCAAGGGTGGAAGAGGAAAAAGAGGAATAATGAGGTCTGCGTTTGGTAAGTAAGAAAAAAAGTTTACTGTATGGTATGAATCCCTCCATTTGTCGGCTCCACCCAAAACTTGAACTTCTCTTCCCTGACAACACAGCGTAATGGAGCTCGATGCCAGACGAGTTAAATAAAGTTTAAAAAAAATTGAAGCAGCAGAACAAAAAAATAATGTGGAAACAGATCCATGCTTTATACACTGATGTTTTTACCTCTACGGCTTTAAAATTATAAGTAAGCCAATGAAGATGAAAACTTCTGTTGTTGTTACAGTTGATAATCTCTCTGAAGAAAGAGAATAATCATCATTTCACAACCTGGTTGGTTTAATATCAGATAGAGGGATGAACAATGTAGAGGGAAGATCTGCTAAACACTGTAGAGCTGTAATCTTCCCTCTGTTTTCATCATCCTCCTCATCATCATCATAATCATCACACCATCTGCGAATCACCGCTCACAAACTCCCACTGTGATTAATGGGACTCAGGATACTAACTCACCATGAGATCAAATTCAGGGGAAAATAACCGACTAATGAAACGTGTCATGTTAGTCTCACATAATGTCATGTTTCAGTGAATAGTTAGCATAGTGAACATCAATACACATGTCTATGGGGGGCAGAAACAGCTAGGAGGTTGGCTGGAAAATTACACCAACACAGAAGAACCAAAACCTGCACTTCTGCAAATGACCACAACAATGACTGTGTAGAGATGTACTTTTGTACAACTCACTAGTTTAAATTCTATTGAAACTTAAAGCTCAGCATGATTGAGGGTGTGGCCATGTGGGCTCCAGGCGCCCCTTTGCTAATTTTTTAATTAGCTGGGAATTAGCGGCGGAGTTACAGTGAACACAGCAGAGCAGCCAACTCAAAGCTTCAAAACTACTCTTCAGAAACCTGTCGGTGAGGTCACGTAGGCTACCTCCATCTTTATTCACAATCTCCGGTAACAATCAATGTCCCTTAAAGGGCGCTATTTCAGGAGACACTTCCATGTGTCATACGAGAGGGGTGTTCAGTTTGGAGGACTCTTTGCAATCTGTCCAACTTAGAAATAAACATTTGTTTTAGCCCACTGCTAGTTTCAATTGTTTCAGCCATGGCTGCTTGATTGAAACGTGACTGAGTGTATGCATGACACAAACTGACAAAGTCCACCTCTTTACCCTTTCTCAATTAGCCTGGAGTTGGGGGATGGAGTCAGACACTGCCAAGATGGCAACAGCAGAGCATCCCACTCTGGAGGACCAAAAATGCAGCTGAATGATAAAGCAAAGAAAAGGATGAACAGCCAGCATTGAAGTGTGTCACAGATGAGGAGGCTTCATTCAACCACCTCCAACCAGCAGTACAACAACAAACATCCCAGGATCAGACCAGCAACACCCACAATGTTAAAATGGCGCCTTTAAAAGGACAATAAATATGGAGAAAATATTCAATAAGGTAAATAATCTGTACAAATGTGCAAGTATTGCGCAAATCCAATAAAGTGCTATGTTTCCACTAAAGTGCCTGTGCAATTATGTGGATTTATATTTAAATAGTTAAAGGGATAGTTCAACATTTTGGCAAATCCGCCTATTGCCATAATCCCTATAGTCATAGGTGTGTAGGTTCATTACCTTTAATTATCAGTGCATGTTGTTTGAGATCCGTGGGGCAGAGACGCAAGCTGCTCAGCGAACTCAATGGATGTGAAAGGTACAGGTCCCCTGTCCCTCAAAGCTCATCAAATACCTGCACATTCACCACACTATTAAATAATAATGTAACATTACGAGACAGAGTTGTTTCCAAGGCAAATGTATAGCCGGGACTACATTACAGACACACCTGCTGGTCAGAGTGATTAAAGGGGAATTGACGTTTTTTTAAATCTGGATCTTATTTCTAGCATAAAATACGATCATTAACTCACCCAGATAACTTTGTTGTCATTACAAGTCGTTCCAACGAAATCAGATCTGCGTACATCCATATAATGCGAGTACACGGGGCAGCGCAATGCAGCCTCTAAATAACACATTATCTGCCATGAAGCTCGTTCATTCACAGATATTTTGTTATGATATGCTAGTACTAGTCCCCTCTGAGTCCAGGGTTACCGGTTATCAGCATCAGGGGTCTGTAGGTTGACCTACTAACCTCTGATCTGGATGATATCTCTGAACGACGCACAGCTTGTTTACCTGAAAGTTACTACTGCTAATACTATGGTTTGTTTCTGCATGTTTCAGAATTGTCAGAACAAAATGAGCAGCTGGACGAAGTTCAGCTTCCACAGCTTCCTCTCCGCAACCTGGACTCACTAAAGCTCAGGCTAGTTGCGCTAAAAACGGACCCGAATGCGAAGTGGAATCATTATTATGAGAATGAGTCGCGCAGCGCTTGGAGATGACATCATCCAGGTCAGAGGTTAGTAGGTCAACCTACAGACCCTGGATGATGGTAACAGTTAACCCCGGACCGTATCATAACAAAATATTGGTGAAATTAATGAGTTTCGCGGCAGATAATGTGTTATTTAGAGGCTGCATTGCGCTGCCCCGTGTACTCGCATTATATGGATATACGCGGCTCTCGGCTGGATCTAATTTCGTTGGAACAACTCGTAATGACACCAAAGTTATCTGGGTGAGTAAATTATCGTATTTTATGCTAGAAATAAGGTCCAGATTGTAAAAAAGACAGCAATTCCCCTTTTACCTACCCCTATGACAATTATGGCAATAGGCAAATCTGCCATAATGTTGAACTATCCCTTTAAAAGTGCGTGGTGCCTTATTTACAAAGACCATGACAAAGTGCTCTTCATCACACTGGGCTTCAAAACCCGGGGTTGACATCATGCCCATCTTAATTTTCAGTGTATGATTAAAACATTTGGTAAAATGCTTATTAAACGTCTTATTTTCACCTTTGTTCATATGGAGACGTGTTCCAGGTGACCTGGTGACCCAAGTTCACTTCCTGTTCACGCCCATACTGTACCTTCTAACTCTCTTGTCAGTCTAAAAATTAACACATCTACGTCACTGTCTCTGTCTCTCCTGTGAGTGAGCTGACCTGTTGTCCATCACTCCCACACCGATGCCTCCACCTGCTGCTGCTGTCAGTCTGCTCGCCGTCTTGTGTTACCCTGGTTATTTTAACTTCTTACCCCTGCCATGCTCTGGTTCTGACTTAGTTTGTTTGGCCTGTTCCTTAAGTGTCAGATTTATTTAAACCAACTGGTGAGCCTTTTTGGTTTCATTGTTATTTAAGGAGAGAGAGAGAGAGAGAGAGAGAGAGAGAGAGAGAGAGAGAGAGAGAGAGAGAGAGAGAGAGAGAGAGAGAGAGAGAGAGAGAGAGAGAGAGAGAGAAGGACGAGGAAAGGCAGAGGAGGAGTGTCTGGGGCTTGGTCGTGGTCCCTTGCGGTAATATTTAATAACAAACATTAAAAATACCACAGAAATCCTTCACCACATTCCCACGCTCCCACTGGCCAGAACACACATGTTCACATAAGCATGCAACCACACACACACATACGTACCCTGTATACATACCAGTGAGACTGTGTGCGTCCCACTCGCACGCCAACACACATGCAAACACACACATGCATCTACTCACATACCTATGCAAAAATAAAAAGCACTTGCAGTACTTGGTCACGCAATCGCATCACAGTGCACAGAGAGGCACACACGTTTGTGTTTGTGTGCGCGTGTGTGTGTGATTTATTAGGAGTAGAAAGCTGCACAATAGAAACGCTCAGCAAAACTGTCAAACACAGCTACAAAAACAGCCAAAACATAAACCGTTCAACACACTGGCAAATGTCAGAATGCATGTACACATAAACACACACACACAGTCACACACATTTAGGAAAGAAACAGACAGGAGAGCGTTGACAGAGGGCTGTCCAAGAGAAAGAAACCAACACCTCTACTTTATATAAAAAAAAATCTCTTCAAAGAAGAAAGGTGTGTGTGTGTGTAAGAGGGAGCGAGAGGTTGTGAGCCCACCACCCTCTTTCCTCTTTCCTTGTGGTATTTGCGATCATACCTCATCGATGATTATCACCTATTAAACTACTATTATTACTATTATTACTACCCGGACTCTACCCCGTGTGTGTGTGTGTGTGTGCGAGAGAGCGCGTGTGTGTTCGTCATGTCGCCAGTGGCTTTCTGACCTCGTCTCGAGGTTTGTTGATCTCTGCCAGAGATTCCTTTCCATCCCTCCCTCCCCTCCATGTTTCACATGTGCGTCAGCAGTGTTACCGCAACCTCTCTCTCTCTCTCTGTAACCCCATGATCCTCCTTGTTTTATGCACCCCCACCCTCTTGTTTTCACCCAACACATCCCTCCTTTTCCTCAGTCCCTCTCTCTCTCTCTTCCTCTATGATCCCCCTCTTCTTTATCCCTCCATCATCCTCTATGATGCTTCCTTTCCCTCCCTCCCGCTCTCATTCTCTCCTCTTCCTCCATCTTGTTCCCTTTCTCCACTCCTGTTACAGTACAATGATTTATTTCCCTCTGAGTTACAGAGAAAAAAAAATTAACATCAGCAGGGTCAACATAAAACCTGCCGTCCACTCTTCAGCTTTCACTTTAATATTCGTCACCTTCAGCTGTAGCTTCTATATTCAGAGTCATTTACACTGAGTTCAGAACTGGAGAAACTCCTGTAAAAACATGTGTCACATGAATAGAAAGACCCTGTGTTCATGTAACCACAGTATGCTGGGATGTAAGTGCAGTAACTGTCCCTGCATTAAAGCTGTAGGCAGTGCATCCTCACTGATTAAGCTTCACCCACAGTCCAATGCTCAAGGAATCCAGTCAAGTTATTTTATTTTCTGATGTATGCGGCAAGTTTGGTAAGTTTTCATGAATCCCAGCAGCCTTAAAAATGCCCCAAAAGTATTAGGGGGCACTATTACTGTAAGCCCACATGCCAGCTGTGATGTCAGAAAAAACAGATCATCAGTATAAATATGTGTGCAAAGTTTTGTGAGATTTTGCACATTGTAGAGGCCTAAGAAATGTTTGTTGTATGTTTATAAAGCTAATTTGAACTCACACCATCTTCAACACCCAATCCTCTATCTCACTGAGCTAACTGGCCAGTTGAAATGGCACATGTAGCTTCACAAATTGACAAAGCCAGTCAGTCACCTGTGTGCAAGACAGCAGCTGTTCAGTTATTAACACATAAATCAGAAATCTACAATTTACAGTCAAACATTTTCATGCACTGTAGACTTAATTTTTGATAAATCAAAAACCTGTGTGGATGTTTGTGTAGGACAGTCTGAAGATGCTCTGTAGCAAGTTTGGTGTCAATTGAGCAAAAATTGTGGGAGGAGATACAGTAGTTTTAATAAGTTTTACAGTTTTTGAAAAAAAAAACTGAGAGACTGACTTCATAATTTTTACTGAGTTTAAGTGGACAAAGGTTTCTAAAGTATTGGGGCTACATTTAGTTGAACGTTGCAAAACTGTATCAAATATGGTTGGTTTGGTGGTAGACTCATAATATTAGAGACAGTGCAGCAAAAATAAGACAGGATCTCGTGTTATTGCCACTTTTCAGTATTTTAATATAAAAAAATGGATTAAAAAACTGTGTAAAAGTGGAAGGAGTTGCTGATCTTGTAAAGAGTCAGTCTTTTACTAATAAATGCCTGACCTCTTACTTTACACAACTCATATGATTTATCTCAACTGGAAATAAATGGGAAATTCAGGAAATTGAGAATCTAAGACAGCACAGATTTTACAATTAACATGATATTCAGCAGCTTCAGTAGTAGATAACAACTAGCCTAACAACTGTGTATGTTTTATATTATATAATCTAATGGATAGAAAGAAACATCTTCTTTAAGCACGGACTGGACATCTTCAGAGAGTGTCTCTAATGACTCCACAAGGGAGGATGGGGGGGAGGGATGGAGGGAGGAGGGAAAGTTACATGAATCGTCTAAAGATGGCAGGTTATTTAAGCATGTACCTGATTAACTGTGAGAAACAGGAGACATAAATATAAATGTTATATTGAAGACTCAACTCCTCCTCCATTTGTCTGCAGCAACAGCTGTGGGTGTCGGATGCTTGGCCGGAGAGATGAGAGTCTTATCCCCTGAAACACCACCCACCCCACCCACCCCCAATGGGAAAGCATCTCTTCACAGCACAGAGATGCTAATGTGAAAATGAGACAAGTAAGAAATAGTGAGGGTGACTCCTCTCTGTGGAGAGAACAGATACTGTCTTTACACATGTTTCTTACCGTAAAAAAAAGAACAAATTATTGGTTGGAGTTCATAGACTAACAGCCGGTTGTTTTTAGTGCAACATGGCACTTCAAATATTTGGGCGTTTCTTGTTTTAAGTGGTTTAAATATTTGAATCTTTGCAATTTCATTTCTAAATTTTTAATCTTTTAATAAATCAATTGATTTATTAAAATATTGATTATCAAATTATTACAATTTTGTAATAATTTTCTTTGTAGTTTATTGTTGTCTTTTATTGTAACCTTCTTGACACAACCATTAAAGTTGAGCATATATAAAATAGGTAGGACACAAAAACACAATAAATTCAAGTGTAAAATAGACCAAAAGGCACAAAAACACTAAAAATATAACTTAAAGATTAAAATGAGGGTGTACAACATGTGGAAGTAACACGAGGTATGATTAAAAATGTAAACCACTAATGAAAATAGTCCCCAACAAAAGCGCTGTTTAGCCTACTAATGTTTGAGTGATAGCCTATCACTGATAGGCTATTGGCTAACAGCTAATGTGGTTGCATAGATATATACTGACTGTCAGTATATATATCTATGACGTGGTTGTAGCAAATCATGCTTTATTATACTAGCCTGACAAGACTATATCATTAAAATAATATATTTGCTGCCGCTAGGGTGCGTCTAGATTTCTAGGCTAGCTTTATACTTGAACATTTTACTTTTTTCTACATACCGGTAACTAATGTTTACTAATCGCTCTGGTAAGCACTAGCTCTATGAGTCCAGGATAAATGTTGCAAGTTCAGCATCAAACTTCTTTCCTGTACTCACCAACAGCTGTGTCCAGAGCTGGTCCAGAGGTGGCAAACGACACTCTTTAGTCTCGTCTTTTCTTCTACTGAAGTTAGCATGCTACGTAGCTAGCCTCGATGTGAGTCCTCCTCACTAGCTGGTGGCGGAATAAAAAAGAAACAAATAATGTTGTAAACGGTGTAATTTTTAACGCTTAGTTTAAGATGACAAATTAATCTCAGTTCAGCAGCGCTAAAACACAGATATTACTAAAAGTACAATATCACTCACCTCTCCATCATACAGCACAACAGCAAAAGTGGTGGGTGGGGTTATCTTTGCACAGCTCCACTAGTCACTTGCTGCTCTTTTATGTCCTGTCTTACATTATTGGACAAACTGATTAGGCTAATCCAGGTGTGTCTGACCATTGTGAATATCAGTCACACCTGGATTAATCAGTTTGTCCAATAATGTAAGACAGGAAACAAAGGAGCAGCATTAAGTTCAGGAAGTGCTGTGCAAAGTGCCCATTTTAGGGAAAGAGTCTCAAACACATATTTTTTGTTGCATAATACTGATTTAGCCTACTGAGAATTTGGACAAGAGTGGTTTTATTTTATGTTTTTTTTTTTTTTTTTTTAATAATCGAAGAAGTTCTCAGCGATCAAGTTGGCTAATATTTCGGTGCAGATCCTGACTTTTTCCATTTTTCATAAAATATGTGTTTTCCTGGTCATTAGTTTCTGTCAACACAATCAGACACAATAAAAAGCTCATTATATCCTATTTATTTAGTTAACTGACCTCATTACATTTACAGCTTCATTTGGAAGGTGTGGGACTAAAGCTGGGCTCAGAACTTTTAGACGTGTTTGTGGGATATTGACGAAAAAAAAATGATTGCAATTTTATTTCTGGAGGAATTTTAGTGTTTCATTGAGGTTTTTTCTAAATGGTTAAAGAGGCTTGTGTCAATCCAGCGTTACATCATACAGTAACCTTTCAGTAACGACCATCTGAACATGTTGGCATGAGCTGGATGTGACTATAAGGATGTCTCTACAGGGGGGTTCAATAGCACTTTGGTTGGAGCATTTACTTTACATGTGTGCATGTTCACGCCTCTGCATGCCTATGTGTGTGTCAGCTATTTCCCAACATGGCTGCATCTGTAATTATGCAGGAATGTGACTGTAGAGACACTTCAGACGCCTCGGCTCTGTGTCTCATCCATGACTGTAACTCTCTTTATATGAGCTGTGAAAGCCATTGATGTAATAGTCAATCAACACACAGCAGCGTGTGCCATAGCATCTGGTCGACGGTCTGAGGAGAACTTAATATGGGAGAAACATAGTTATTATGAAAACCGCAATGAGCACAATATAGTGGAAGTGTTGATGGCTGCAGTTTATTTCCAGCCTGAGAACACAGTCATCAGACCATGAGGAGATGTGTCATTAGCATAAACAAAGGAAAATGCTCACTAAGCTCATGGGTCATGTGATTGCTCTAATTTAAATCACACAAATATCAGCTTATAAAACCAATCAATGATCTCCTCTCTCTCTCTCTCACTGTCTGTCTCTGTTTCTCTCTGAGAGAACGCACAGATCTGCATGCGAGGAGGCGCCTCCTGCCCGGTCACATGGAGGAGATTGCCCTAATGATGTTTGGATGACTCCCATCACAGAAAGGCCCGGCACTCTGTCATCCTCCCGCTTCCCAGACCTGGGTCATGCAGGGGTTTGCAAACAACATTGCTGGCGTTTGTTTCATCCTGCTTGGAGGCCCAGGCGGGTGGGGTTTTTATCATAACACAGCAAATTAGTTAAGTGTCAGATTTGTCTGTAATCAAAGAGACAACTAAGATTATTATTACACTTTCAGATGTCTGAATGTTAAACCCCATCTATTGTACAGCCGTATATCATGTCTTCTTCTTCTTGCCTTTCATCCTGCTGCAGTGGGTCTGTGTCTGTTGTTAAAGGTCTAACAACAGTGATCTGTGCAGTGGACGACACTTCAAGTTGAAAAAGATTAGAAATGTTAGTTGTTGTGCAGCACTTAAAGGGATAGTTCAGGTGATTTTATATATACATATTAGAATCAATCTTTCTATTGTTGCACATACGAAACAAATTTCTTAGTACTAGAACACTAAAGTACTTTTTCTGACTGTGGTGCTCAGTCTGTCTGCTTGACAAAAATGTTTAAAAATGTAAAAAAAAAAAAAAAAAAAACAGACCGACAACTTTATCTTACTGGATAAAACAGATGTTGAAAAAGGTTTTCATTTCAGGACATGAGTTACAGTTGCAAAAAGGTAATGAAATGCAACATAGCACAATATATCATTGCAATACTCACAATGTTTAAAATCACAGAAATACCTTTATGTGACAATAGCGTACCATGGGGCCTCTGGTGATTCCAGCCTTGAGTGTGAGGTATTAGTGGTGGTGACCTTTTGGATGCAAAAGATCCTCACTTGATTTTCTTTTTTTTTTAAGTATATTTTTTTGTGGCTTTTTTGCCTTTATTTGATAGCACACAGTGAGATAGACAGGAAAGGGGGAGGCAGAGAGAGAGGGGGAATGACATGCAGGAAAGGTCTGCCCGACGCAGGATTCGAACCGGGGACGCCTGTGATGAGGACTGTAGCCTCTACATGGGGCCCCCTCACTTCATTTTCACCATAGTCCAAACAAGTTTGTCTAGCCTATTTTTGATACATTTCTTTTGGAGTTCATACATACTGTAAAGGCTATATACTTTTTGTAACATAGCCTACCTTATTGACGGTTTCAACTGCTGCTGCTTGCTGCAGTCTACTTCAGAATCATCACATACACATTTGAGTATTACATCATAACTAGTGTCTTTTTATACGTGGGTCAGAGTGAACGTTTGAAAAAGTTCCTTCAGTTCCTGAGATGTCACATTCATAATTGCGGGGCGGGCAGTTGTTGCATCATGAAATCTGTCAGTCCCTAATAATGACTGGAGTTAGACAAGTTCAACCTGTAGGAGACATTTTTCACATCTTTCTCATTTCTTATCTTTACACACACACACACAAATCTAACTTGAGAAAAGTTGTCCAATACATTATACATAAATCTGTAGATAAATAATGATTGCAAACTTCATGTTTCTTCACCCCCTTTTGTCACCTCTCTTGGGACCCGTGGGTGGGCCCGACCCACAGGTTTGGAAATGAATCACTGCCATATACACCTACAGCGTCTGATATAAATCACAGAGCTGCATTAATCCACAGTCTCTGGTTATCTGGGATCAAACATCTTACATTTTTACCATGCACTGAGTCCACAACAAATTTCCCCTGTGGGACATTAAAGTTTATTCTATTCTATTCTATTCTATTTCATTACTTTCTGCATAGTAGACGACTGATCTAAAGTCTAAAGCCTCATGGGTGTAAACTTTATGAAATCAAAGAAGCCCATGAGATAGAGAAAACATTTGGCAGGACAGAGACTTTAAAAGTCTTATCAGCTGGTCTTGACCACAGGAACAAGGTCTTAGCGCCCTCCACTGGCCACAGACATGTCCTGCATGTGATCATAGTTGAGCACTCCAAAATTGAAGTAGCCTATGTGAGAATAGTAGAAGAAATTTATAAACAAACAAAAGGAAAATCTGACACTGATGAGTACGGTAATTATACTGTATATTATAAGACATTATGCAATTGTGTGTCCTTTTCTCCATACATTTTTCTTCATTTAAACTTCTGGATATAGGTTAAAAGAATTTCACGTGAACAAATACAGCATATAAAATTACATTTAAATATTTGAGCCAGAATCAGCGTTTTTTCCTGGGAGAAATGTCTTAGTTTGTCTATATAAACAAACCATGGGTTATTCTCTCTAAATGCTGGAGATTATAATAATGTTTATTAGACAACATGTGGAGACAAATCTGTAGTAGAGACACAAACCTGTTCCTTCTTCATTGTACGGTACTTTTCTTAATAATGTAAACATGATGGTAGAAAAGGCATGCCACTTTTACAGCATACATTATGTTTTACACACATCTTATAAGTTGCTATTGATAAAAGCATGTCAGTGTTAACTGACCTAAAACCTCAAATCCAGGATTTTCATAATTTGAGTGAAGTGACCTTTGCCCTCTTCCCTCCCTGATCCTCATGTCTCCTTCACTGAATCACAACAAACATCAAGACAGAATAAAGAAAATGGGACGCCACAGGTGTTTTGCATCATTATGTACAGCTGTTTTATTTGTGATTTCCCCAAAACATTATCAGTATTTTACTACATACAATGCATGTAATCAAAGTACAATGGATCAACTTCAAAGAGAAGAAGAGCAAAACAAGAAAAGAAAAAGAAAAGAGCAACACAAAAAACAGGCGGTGATTTTTAACCACGAAGAGAGACATTGGTTAAGGTACTATATGTATAACACTATTTATTCTCATATAGGGCTGCTGATGGTGCCATCAACAGCGATGCCATGGCAACTGTTTATGTTGAAAAGACGAGTTTCCGCTAGAAGCACTGAGGTCTGGTGAGTTTTACTGCAATGTGGTGTGCATGTGTGAGGGGAAAAGGTTCTTATCTTGGGACTCTAATGAGATCAACTATAATTTTAAGCTTTGTTTTTTGCGTGTGTTCTCTAATGATGAGAGCAGGGTGTGCTATGGGAGGTCACAATCTGCTGGAAATTTGTGGAAAATTACAGTCGAATTGAATAAAATCAACAAGTTTTATTAGAGGCCGATTTTTCTAATTCACTTTGAGAAAGCAGGTCGGCTTCACAGGAACCAACCGTCACCGACGAACCCGTGAAAGGCGAGTAAATTAAAGTAAAGAATGAGCCAGCAGACAAACTCTGACACAGCACGTCCCAGTCACACGTACCTCCCACAAGCAAACTACTGTTGACTCAAAACTGATACAACGATTGAAGAAACTAACAAATGTGTGGATATAAGAATAGGAAAAAAAGAACAGCTACTAAAAGTCAATGAAACTGTCTTAACATCAGTAATACAAAGACAGATCGTCCTGTACTCTGGTTTAAAACCCCTGATATTGTCCCAAAATAAGGCTGTGGGTTCTAGGCACACCAAGGTTAAACTGAGCTGAGCAATATGTGCATTTATGTTTACTATTTACTTCTTTTTTTTTAAGACATGACACTTTCTGTATGTACTGAATTAATTAATGTTTGATTTATTTCTAACCACCTGGCTACTCCAGGTCCAGTTTAAAAAACAAAACAAAAAACAGATGATGACAACAAATCTTTTTTCGACATCACACATTTTGCAGAGCATTTAGAGACAAAACACAAGTGCATCATTGGCAAAAACTGCTGGTGAGGGAGAAAGAAGTGCACACCAGGGTGCGTTGTGTGTATGTTAATGTCTATCTGTGTGTGTGTGTGTGTGTGTGTGTGTGTGTGTGTGTGTGTGTGTGTAGGTGTAGGTGTAGGTGCTGTGTTCAGTGTCTTGTCTTCTTCAGTCAGTCAATATGAGTTTATGTTGGTCTGTGAGTGCAGCTGTTTTAAGTGCATGTGTGTATGAGCAAGCGCATATTCAAAGAGGTAGCAGAGAAACGCAATCAGAGCGACAGTTGAAGGACGAGTGTCCGACTGTCACCGCAGTAGAAAAGCTGACTTTCTATGTACCTGCTCTCCTCAGGTTCAGCGGCTCATTGGGAGCCGCACGTTAACTGAGATAAGCTCAATTTATAGTCTGCTGAATTTCATTTCATTTTCCATGATCCAATTTATTTCATTTCATCAAGAAAAAATATTTGAATCCGTTTCACATTACCTGTTTTTCCCCATACGGGCTTTTTTTTTTATTAATTCATCCTTTTCCCAAAAGGCCATGAATCTGATTTAATACAATAAAACTGTATCATTTAATATCAAATATTTTTAAAAATTTGATTAAACTCAACCTGTGAATTTCCATGTCTGTCCAAAGCTTTCTATCAGCAGCAGTTGATGGTAGTAAATGAACCTTAGAAGAGCCTTAACTTCCACATGCTGTGAGTTGAAAACGTGATTCGTTTAGTCAGTATAATACGAAGAGTGATCACTAAAGGCTTGGTGTGTCATTCACAGCATATATTTTGAAGGCCTGCTTGTCTGAAAGCTGAGTGAGAGCAGCAAATCAACATTAAGCTCCAGACCCAGAGTAGAGAGGTGTGGGGGGGTTACAAGAAAGGAGAGTGCTGAGGTCGGGCAAGAGCAGGTGTGTGAGACTCAGCAGTAGAAAAAAATGAAAATAAAAAAATAAAATGCACTATTTGTATCTAGAACATCTAAAATGGGATCCCAATGTTACAAACCCTTTGAGACCTTTGAGGAAAGCATACAGAGAGAAATACACAGGAAACCCGCGATACAGAAGCAAAGCTGACTGAGGGACAACACCGCATTTGGTGTTGTTGTTGTTACGTCCAGGCCACAGCACTAGTTTACACTTGAAGTTGTTAGGACAGAGCAGTTATCAAAGTCAAACTACCACTCCCTTTGTTTGAGTCAGTGTGAAATCAATGCAAAAGACCTCGTTCATCTTTCGTCTCTGAATGGCTGTGTTAATCTTCACACAAGCCTGATGACGAGTGTGCGTCACATGACAACACTTTGAGCTCTGCAGAGAAGCCCAGAGAACAAGCGGCGGCTCTGCGGAGTCCCATCAGACAAACACGACAAACATGTCCTCAGCCCGAATCACAGGTGACGTTTTACGACAACATCGCCTATATGTTTAGTAGCGTCAGAGTGTTTTTTGAGGGCTGGTGCTTTGACCTGCGTCCTGTTTTACTTCTTCTCTTGGTGCCTCTGAAGTGTGCACCGCTCGTCACCTCTGAGGTTTTAAGATACATTCACATAGCAGATTTCATCTCCGTCCTTCTCTATGCTCCTGTCTGACCACTTAGACTCCTTGCATTTCCTTTAAATATTTAACTTGTTTAAACATCTCTTTTAATCTTTTTCTTAAAAGTGTTTGCTGCTTTGGTATAGAATTAGTTTGGAGTATTTTCTCATTACTTTTAAAGGTCCCATACAATAAAGGTAGATATCCATGTGTAGTGTGATTATAAAGCAGAGTTATAGTAGGTTCTATATTAATAGTTTTGAGTTTTGACTTGTTCCCCGAGGGGAAATTCTTTTCCACAGCACTGCACTTAAAAACATATTCGACAACACAGCAACAATTCATGAAAACAGAAAAGACTGTGAAAGCCTCAGTCCCCCAGAGAAATGCACACAGCCTGAATTCAGAAAACCCTAACACACTGAGCCTTAATCACAACTTCCTGAACTTTGTGATGTCACAAATAAGTCACCAAGCCCTGCTGCATTTTTTTACCGGATCATTCAGAAAATAGTCAGCCAATCAGAAGAGGCAGTCTGAGCCTCTTCTCTTCTGATTGGCTGACTGATCTGTTGTGACTAGAGCTCCAGAGACAGGCCTGAGAGAAGGGATGTCAAACTACACTGGGATGGTTTTTGGTTCTTGAATCGACAAATATATTGTCTTATGGATCGATACTTAAAGTAGAGTAAAGTAAAGTAAAATGTAAAATATGGGACCTTTAAAAGCAATACCTCAAAGGTTTAATCCATTCAAAAATTTCGCTAGCTGCTCTTTAAGTTAAGATAAGCTAACTGGCTCCTAGGGCTAACTTTACATTCAATGCACGAATGTGAGGGTACATCATCTCATTACAAACTAGAATTATAAAGTGAGATTATACAGATTATGGTCCTGAAATCTCAGTCATTTCTAACACTTTTCTGATATAGATATGTCTTCCAGTTTTAACTGTGTCTGTGATACACTTAATAACTGATACAGTTATGTATCTGGGGCTTCTATGTATCAGCTTTTGTCCTTGTTTCCACAGATTCATTTTGTCCAGATGAAAAATGTAAAAAATTAATCAAATCTGTGTCACATGAGAGGGAGCGAAGAGGAATTTCAGCTGCTATGTGAGTGTAGCTTTACTTCCATGCATTTTTTTTTTATACATTCACACACTCTAGAGGTGACGCAATGCTACACAGGCCTCTGATTTACTGACTTGAAGATTTGTAGGCTTATATTGAGATGTTTGAGGTAAAAAAAAAATCATCCAGCATATAAAAAGAGATAAAAAGGAATATACTGTACATATACACAAAAAAAAAACTAAATTAGTGTTAAAATAAAAATGGATGTTTTTTAATAATAAAATCATGCTGCGACAAAAAAATATTTATATATATGTAAATATATATATATGTGCGGAAGGGAGAGGTAGTATGTTTGGTTAAACGTAGCGCCAAAGCTTAGCGGCACGTCATCTGTTTGTAGAGACAGAGAGACAACAAAGACAGAAAATATGGAAATGAGGCAGAGATGAGGATCAAGTGAGTAAAGCAGAAAAAAAACAAACAAAACAAAAAAAACAGGGAGAGTGACAGTTAACATTTAGAAACATTGGGATCCACTCGTATACTGACTGGTCTACTGGCAACAGGATTCTACTGGACAATCTTCTTCGTACAACAACTGGCAACTAGTTCACTGTATGTCTGACATAAAAACACTGCAAAGATTGAGGAAAGAGTTGTAGTGTGTCTGTTTGACTGTGTGTGTGGTGTGAGTTTATGTTTGGTTCCCTTAAAAGCTATTGTAAAAAAGTCATTCTGTAAATTATTGAGGTATCTGTTTGATGTTTTCCAGCTGAGTGAGGTTTCTGTAAGTAAGGCTACTGAGGTGGAGCTGCTGACCTGGGTTGACGGGAGGAGGGGTGAGGAGGGGGGGGAGAGCGCCGCTTCGGCTTTGTTTGGGTCCATTTGAGTGCTAATGGCTTCTAGCATCAGCTACGGTCCTTGTGTTAACTGCTGTAAAAATGTAAAAATACTCAGTCAGATCCGTGTTGCAGGTTTACCATTTGCCAAAACTTGACCATTAGTGCTGGAAATTAAGAGGAATCGGCAAAATGTCCGTAAGCAGCGCAGCAAAGTTACATAATTTCACTCTCAGAGCCCTGACAGCCAAGCGAAACTCTCTCCCCATCACCCTCTCCTGCATTCCTTTTTTAAACAGATGATGTAGGTGTTGATGTTGTATGTAAAAAGTCCACTTTTATATATATATATATATTTATATATGTCATTCAACAACTATTCTTTAAAAATGTCAAGAGCTGCGATGAGAGACACAGAGTAGTGAGAAAGGTAATGTCACGCTTTGGGTTAAGGAGGCGACATCTCAGTCGGTCACTGCACACTCTGCCTGTACAGCGTCATGTCACTACATCTGCCGGTGGCGATTCTGGTTTTTAAAAATACTTTTATCTCCTGCACTCTACAAACTCTACACAGTCGTCTGGACGCCCAATTCACAAAACGATTTTTTTCCCGGGTCAAAAAGGAGCCGGCTCTTTCTGCGTCATCATCGCATGTCATTACACGTCCAATCACACAGCAGCCTGTTTTCACTATATCTCAAGACTCCCATCAGCCCTTGGTGCGCCACAGTTTATCCAAAGAGAAGCAGAGGCGGATTGGCTGCCGAGTTAAAGCTATGAAGAGTAATCCTGCTGTAATTTGCTATTGCAGAAGAAGAGGCGGTTAGATGGTTGAGTGACGAATGTAGAGGCACGCCCATGCTGTTGCTGCGACAGTTTGCCTCTGGCTAAATCCTGTCAGTCAGTTGAGGCAGTGTTAGTTTATGAACACTTGACTTGTGTTTGACATCCTGCTTCTGGAAAAGTAGATGTGTAGAGTAGATGATGTTTTTTTTTTTTGTTATACAGAGCTGGGGACTGCCTTTCCTTTAACAAAGACGTAGCTCCACTGTGTGGCTACAGATACATGGCTGCAATGACAAGTCTTTGTTACTCCAACAGGAAAAAGGGGAAAGGGAGCAAGTGCCAGTGTCCCTCCCTTGTCCAAACAAGGTGGAGGCACATGGATAGTTAAGGAGGGCTTTTCCATATACACTCAGTTGGAATCAGGGGAAGGGGGAACTTGTTCATTTGCAATTGGAAAAGGCTCCAGGAGTCCACTTTGCTCATCTCTGCTTCATTAAAATGACGTCCCGGCGCAGCAAGCCAAGCACTAGTAGCTAGACAGCAAACTGACACACATTACAATTGACAATCTTGAAAAAAAAAAAAGAAAAACAGGAAAGTTTTTCACCAAAATGAAAATATTATGGATATACTGTATAATTGTCAAAAGCTTATCGATTGACTTTAGAGAGATTGAGAGAGAGAGAGAGAGAGAGAGAGGGAGAGGGAGAGAGAGAGAGAGAGAGAGAGAAGAGAAAAGACGTACATCCATAAGCCTGGAACGGACAGAGGGGACACTTCCTATGGAGACATACTGAGTTGCCAGGCGCCGTCAGAAAAGCTGGCGGAGAGTTAAGGATGTTCGCACTTGATGTTTGCGTGCGTTCAGATCGTGCGTGAGACTCAGCCAGTTGGAATGCTCAACACAACAACCACCGCTGGGAATGTTCAGTCAGGTGACGTCTTTGCAAATTATACAACACATTAGGTTTCTGAGTCCCACCATTGCACTAATGTTCATTTCAGTAAGAGCTCATCATCCAAAACAGGGCTGGACCAATGCTGGCCCTTCACTGGGGAACTACTGTACTGTGTATTGGCCAGATTTGTTTTCTGTGAAACCCGCTCTGTGTGTTTCACTGATACAAAATGAGTCTAATTTGAATTTAGGAATATTGGCTCCCAGCACTTCCAGTCACAAATATCAGCTTGCTAAAAAAGCCGTACTGGTCAAACCCGAACCCAACAGTTTTCATCGGCGCTCTCTGAAACAACTCAGTCTCTTTGACCAGGATTGTCACCTCTGTGTGTTCTAGTTAAATACAACGTAAGAGTCCATCTCCTAATTGCATATAGTGCTGTATTTCCAGAGCATCTTGCCATCAACAATTGAATTCTCTTAGTATTTTGCCTACATTAACCTCTAACTATGTACAGACTTAGCAAGTGGTATTTACAAAGTTTGTCCACAAGGGGGTGATCCAGGCCTGCGTGAGGGGAGAGCATGCACCGTGTCAACAGAAACGTGATATGATATGTAGTGATGTTGAAAAGTAACATCCTAAACCTCGCTTATGCAGCTGGTGTTGAAATGATATAAATGTGACAAAACGGCATGAGGCTTGATTTTATACTGAATATAAAAAAAGTTCTTCTTTCTCATGTTTTTACAACTCTGTCCTGCTGTTAAGAGCATCTGAAGGATTTCATTCCAAAAAACACTATACAGGCAATACATTTTTCAACTACTGTATATTGCTACCATTTGTAAAATATTCACTTTGCCCTGAAGAAAGAAAAACAAACTGAACTTAAGGCTGATATTAATCAAGCAATGTTTTCAACACAGATGTCTCGGTGTTCTCAAATGTTGCCACTAAATGGGTATGTCCACTTTGACTGTAATGATCCGAAATGCAAACTGTTTTGTAAAGACTTTTTTTTTGTGTTTCTTTTGTTTTTTGGAACAGAAGCTTAGGAATGAAAATATTGTAGTAATCCATTTTAAAAAGTTTCACTTTTAGCTTACTTATGCTGTTATTTAGTATGATTAGAAATCACAGTGATGCCTAGAGCTTCAAAAACAATCTCCGTCTCATGATTGTAAGCTTACGCCACACACACCGTAAACACCAAGTACACAATATCATCAGACAAACTTTTCCCTGAGGCAACAGCCGGTAGTTGGTTTCTAGCCAACTATCTAGCTCTAACTGTCTTAGCAGCAATCTAACCAGCCGGACAATTTTTTTTTCTTCTTTTTTTTTTTGGGATAGTCACTATCCACGAAATATGACGTTGTGTTTGCGTATGTCAGTCTACAAACTTCACAGGTCCAATAACGACAAAAATCCAACAGTGAAGTGCTTCCCTGCACTAAACCCTCAGTCAGAGCCTGTACACACACCCCCTTGTGGTCCATCAATATTCTCATATACTGTACACACATCACAAAAATAGAAGGACTCCTCGCACACTTCTCAGCGCTTTCTCTATGCGTGTATACATTTGTCTTTTGAAAGTTACACATACACACTCAACAGAGGAGGGGCCTTTGAATCCTCTACATTATACAACACTCAGAACTGTTTGCCTCCTTGGAAGCAACCGTTTGCTCTCTTAAATATTTCTATATATATATTTATATATATCAGCTTATACGTATCATTTATATTTATATAGCATTATACATACATTCTTGTTTTGTGAAATTCCTTTTTTTGTCTTGTGAACAAGGAATTCCAGCCGTAGCATCTCCCTCCGTCTACCCAATCTCCTTCGCTCGTTCCTCCCAATCGCACCTTTCCTCTCCCGCCATTCCCACGCTGAAACATTCCTACTTGAAATTCCTTTCTTCACTTCATCGGACCATCTGAGACCTCGCCTACACAGATACACAGGGGCTTAGCAGGAAAACACACCTGCTACACTCCCATCTCCACCAAGTATTTTTAAAACCAGTGAACCAAGTATAATTTTCACGACATTACTGTATGCTTGCCCGTGGCTGGCCATGTTGATGTTTCGTATATTTGGATGTATTTGCTGTCAAACAAACAACAATTTATAGCTAACTAACACTAGTGTAGTAACATGGCTAAGCGGTTTATCGGTACCTCACGAGTGCCAGCATGGAAAATCACTGTAGATCTGTGTATCTATTCCTGTCCGTCGTCACGATGATGTGAACATGAAGCAATGTTATGAGGATGACGGTAAAAACGGATGTGACGCCACATCCATCGAGCTGTCTCCGCTGTTAGAAATAAAAATAATGGCAGGAATCTAGAAGTGATGTCTGGGGGGGAAGGTGGTGATGAGAAAAGGCAAATCTGGAGTTTTGTGGATTGTGGAGAGGATCAGGATGTCCAGCTGCTCCAGATGTCTGTGAGTCAAGGTATCCACGTGACCTAATGAAATGTAATTTTCGGTACTGTGTTTGTGAACCCGATCCGAATGCTGCGGACATCCACAGCATGTTCAGGTGTCCCGAACCCTGATCTGAGTCTTGCTCCTAACAGTCAGGAGGAAGAGAAGAAGGATGGGCCGATGATGGAGGAGGTGAAGGTTACTGTCTACCTACTTGAATATTAATCTTTCTCCCACATGTCCAGGGATGTATCAAGGCCGGGGTGATCTTGGGGGTGGAGGGGAGGCGGTAAGGGTTGGTTAATCATCCTGTGTGTGATGAGGGTGTATATGTTTATGTGCTTGCCTTCTCTGCTATGACACCTCACTGCCAAACACTTCCAGGACCAGGGGGGTGAGCTGCATGCTGTGCTCAGGCTGGAAGGACAGCGAGCGGTACTGCTTGGAGTGCTCCTCGTTCAGGCTGCGCAGGTCGGCCAGTTTCTGGATCATCTTGGCGTAGAGGAGGCGTCCGCCTGGGTGGTTGACCCGGATGTACGCCTGCAGCGCCTCTGACAGATGGTCCTGCAGCTGCTCGATGCGGGCGTGGTCTTGGACACCTGGACGATCTGCCGTCAGAGACGGTGGGGAAGGACGAGCAAGACAACCAAGCAGAGGGGGGAAGAAGGATGAGGTCTGTGGACATGTTCACTGCTAAGCATCTTCTTAAAGGGATAGTTCAACATTTTGGCAAATTGGCCCATTACCATAATCCTTATAGTTTTAGGAGTAGGTTTGTCACCTTTAATTGTCGGTGCAAGCTATTTTTAGAACGGCGGAGCAGAGCCGCGAGCTGCTTGTGTATTTGATGAGTTTGATGAGGGAAACCAAGAAACCCCATTAGCCTCCGTAGCGCAGCTCTGAGCAGCTCATGGCTTGGCTCCGCCATTCTAAAAATAGCTTGCATCGACAAATAAAGGTAACGAACCTACTGCTATGACTACAGGGATTATGGCAATCGGCCAATTTGCCAAAAATGTTGAACTATCCCTTTAAGATCTGGCTAAAGATAAATATATTTTTTGGATTTTGTAATAACATACCATATTCAGAGACTGACTCAGCTTTTCTTTTTGCTGTATATTAAGTGGAGACACTGCTGTCCCTGACAGAGCCTGTAATACTGTGCTCTGCTGATCAACACAAATTGCATCATGTGGATCGAAGGGTCAAGGAGACTCTGCTTCATTTCATTTATGTACAAAGATTTTGTTGCTTTGACAACAGTGGAGTTATGTTCTTCAAGCCTTGAGGAGGAAGGCTACAAAAAGCCTTTGAAATGTTTAGACAAAAATGAGGCCGTGTCACGTAATCCTGAACTAGCCTTGCTGCTTGATGGCCTCATTCAGTGATGATGATCATTCTCTGGTTTTCAAAGTGCCATTAAAACCTCAAAAAAAGAATACATGTCTGAACAGCACACTTTTGATGAAATGGTGTTGTTAGTAGACAGTCCATCTGGCAACTATCTAAAAAATAGCTGGAAAAACACCCACAACATCGACAGCCAAACACACACACACAACACAAGCGGTACCTGGGGAGAGCAGGCAGATGGCCATGAGCAGCACGTGTTCCTCTTCGTGCAGGTTGAGTTTCTTCAGACCAACCTGGAACTTCACCAACGGCTCCAACAGCTCCAGAGTGTGACCCGCTACAGAGGTCAACGCAAAGAGTCAGTTACATCCTCTTACACAAAGGTATGGAAACATACATGGAGCTTTCTTATTGACTTCTGAATGAAAACACACTTTATACAGCAGGGAGCTTCACTGGAGAATCCCTACTCTCCCTCTCTCTGTTTATACATTGTGGACAGAGGACATCACTTCCTGTCCTGTATATGTAAGCGAATAAGCACAGAGTGTGTGTGTATTTGTGGCCACTTTATTGCTTCCATGAAAATACCTGAAGTCAAAACCTCATAATAATGTGCAAGTGCGCGTAGAAAAACAGTTTGCAGAAGATCCTTGTAAGGCTCTGTCATATAAGGTGGGGAAAAAAGTAATCCCAGCTGTGTAATCAGCAGCTACAATGAACATATTTCTCTCTGTGTGAGCCTGTTGTTGTGTGTACAGTCACATTTCATCAAGGCAGTGCTCGATGACGCTGCAGTGGCCCTGAGAGCTCAATGCACTGCCACACAATTCACAAATCTGCTGCAAAATCGATTTGACACGTACTCGGCAGAAATTATACAAACACCTGCAAACAAACGTGTGGGGCTGAGTTTGGGGAGAAGGCGAAACCACAGCTGAGTTTCAGTCCAACCAGTGGCTCTTTGTACCATAACTGTGTCTCTGTGTGTCTCTCTCTGTCTCTGTCTCTCTCATACTCGCTCGAGTCGCTATTGGAATTGAAGTGATGAACCTGCTGGAACGTCCTTGTTAATCAGTGCTTTTTACTTCAGGAGTCAACAAGAAATCATACAAAGGTTCATACATTTTCAGTGTCCCTTGGAACCACTTCTAGTGTAGTTGTAGTGTGGTTTTAGTTGGTTTTTTCATGCTGTTTTTACTATATTTGTTTGTTATTTATGTGCTGAAGAATAGCCATTGCTCATATAATGAAGTAATGGTGTAGTCAAATTGATGAAGATATATTTTTTTTAAAATTTAGAGCACACCTATATCCTTTGTGCGTGTTTTTTAGCAGTGTATTGAGCTCTCAGGGAAGCGCATATCTATGTGTGATCGATAATCAAAGCCATCATGCTGCGAGTGAGCAGGTGTGTGTGTCAGAGCCACTGATCCCATTCCTTGACTGTGACGGACTGACTGTGTGAGATGAAACCAACCCTTTGTAACGTCATTGATGCAGTATTTGAAGTCGGGTCCTCCACAGCTCCAGGACATGTCCTCCAGGCTGAACGACTGGTTGGACCGTAGCATGATGATCTCGATGGCACTTGACTTCAACAGAGCGATCTGGTCCTCTGCCGTCAGCTCTCTGGAACACACACAGTCAAAGATGCGGTATGAACTATATAACACTGGAATAGCTCTTAAAGCTAACATTAGCTGTCGAGTAATAGCAAAAAAAACAGATCCCTAGTTAGTGACGATGACAATTTAAGAATATAAAGCTGCTAATGTCTGTTTTTGTTAAAGAATAAATTCAGACAGCAGGAAAAATACAAAGATAAACAGTTGTTATCACCGCGGGGCTTGACTGC
Source organism: Trachurus trachurus (assembly GCF_905171665.1). NCBI lineage: Eukaryota > Metazoa > Chordata > Actinopteri > Carangiformes > Carangidae > Trachurus > Trachurus trachurus. The sequence goes on from NC_139901.1 coordinate 11,073,911, forward strand.
ATAGAGACGGACGTGGAGCAGACAGAGACCAGAGGAAAAACCAGAGGAACAGCTGGATTTTCCATGTGTCCAAACTGTCGCACACATGGAGCAAGTCTGTATGTGGGTGTGTGTGCAGCCACAGCAAATGACCACTGTGAAACACACACACACACACACACACACACACACACACACACACACACACACACACACTCTATCCTACATTATCCATTTAACAGAAATCAGGTATTTGTCTGTCAGAAAGTTGTACTTAACCACCTCTACTTCTGAGTGTGTGTGTGTGTGTGTCTGTGTGTGTGGGAGGGAGGCTAATAAGCACAGCAGGCATGCTGAATGTATTATATAGTTACTGTAGCAACAGCGTGTCCAACCCTAAGCTATGTGTGGCTACAAAAGCGTGCGCACACACAAGCACCACAGTGCACACACAGACCTCTGTCATTAGCAGACCCCTCCCTCAGGCCTCACATAATTACTGCACAGTGCTGCAGGACATGTGTCCCCACACCCTGAAAGCCACAGGTGCAACTTTTGCCCTTCAGATGATGAAATAATACAATTTTGTCATCCTGTTCACCGATGCCAATACGACAGAATGACCTGCCATCTTTTTCCACTGTGTTTCTGTGAGAAACAGAAAGTTAATTTACACCACTGTGTGAAGAGTGTGAAAGAACTCCAAAGAGCACATGGGGACGAAATCCTGCGTTCAGCTGAACACGTGCATGTAAAATGAAGGCCTACAAACATGATGAGGGCTGAGGTCTATCAGACTTAATCTGCTGCTCCAGGCTAGAAATGTGCAAACCTGTAATCGATTCATCGTGCTGCAAAAAGCTCTATGTTATTATGTGTCTGTCGCATCTTCAAGGTAAACAAAAAAAAAAAATCCTTCCACACACAGCTCACCCATATACCCATGATGCACTGCAGCAAGGTCAGCAGCAGCAAAACTGCATATAAATGCAGCACTGTCTGCACATCAACTGTTTCCATTTCTGTTTGCAAACACTCATGTATGCATAATCTATGTCCATACAGCAGATGTGTCACTTCTGGTCTTTTATTACATGGTGCGTGCATGTGCATTCATTTAGAAACTTATCTCTCTGCTCAGCATGTATTTATAAAAGCTACAGCTTGTTCCAGCGTTTTCTTGGAGGAGCTTGTTTGTTGGGGAGCGATAATAGCATCTCACCCAATAATACAACGCGTACATGTGGGCAGCAAATCATTGTGCTCTGCGTGTGGGCGGGGAGCTCATTCAGGCTGTTAGCCTCAGTGTGTGGAGAAGCCACTGGTTGGATGCAGCAGAATTTTACCATTCAACAAATGATTACTAGGCCTGAGTGAAACAGGAAGCTGCGGGGGTAATGTCGTTTAATTATCAAGATGGCTGGTAGATGACACCGGAGGACGGGAGCCAATCAGAGGTGTTCCTGCTGACCCAGCTTCAGAAGTGTGCTGTGTCCCTGAGGTTGACCAACAATTAATAAAAAACATTAGCTAATTCTGGCCTAAATTTAATTATTGATTCATCTGCATAACATTTTATTGTTGAATTAATTAATCCCTTGGTCTAAAAAAAAATAATGAAAACTGCTCCATCACTATTTTCCAGAGCGAAAAGTGACCACACCACACTATTTAAGACAACTAAATAGCAGTAAATCCTTACATCTTAGAAGCTAGAGACAGCAAATATTTGGTGTTTTTCTTTGATCAATGACTCAAATGATTAATTGTTTGTCAAAATTGCAGTAGATTTATTCTACTGTCATTTCAGATATGAATCAAATTAGATCAAATCTGTCAAATAAGATGCAAGAACAACAATGTGAACACAAGTTACAATAAGGCGACATCATATTGTTTGTATGATGTATGATGAAAATCTTCTTCCTGTGGTGACTCCTCGTCAAGGAAAAACACACAAAAACAACCCAAAACACTATCCAAGACAGTAATGTAAGCTACACTATACTGAGTGCAGAGCAACACTTTTTTTTAAGACTTTAAGAAATGAAAATAAAAATCAAACCACGTGGAAATAATCTCCTTTACTCAGACTTCAGTTTTTGTTCTCCTGTAAACACCAGTTTAACATAGAGGTAAAGTAGAAAACTAGAACTGAACACCTGAAACAGCAGCATCAAAAAACCACCACCATAATTTAAAAACACCCTATCTACAATTTAATACCTATAAAGATAATTACTTAAATAATAAATATGAGACCTTAGTGTCTTTATTTTAATTATAATATATAATAGATTATAATAATTTCAGTCTTTTTAAGGACCCATGGGAACCCTGTCTACCACATAACTTCTCTGACTACACTTGATAATTGTTGTGTGTCTTGTTTTGTACCTGAAGCCTGGAATCATCTTGGCAAAACCGATGACCTTCTGGATGCTGTAGGAGACCAGGTCAGCCAGGTGGGGCAGCATGGACAGCTTGGTGTCTTCCTCACTGGAGTCTGGACTGCTGGCACCGTCCTGGTACATCATTAACAAGTTGCTCAAGTTCATCTTGGTGTCCACGGACTCTGTTTGAGGAGGGGAACGAGGAGGGAAGGACGGAGAGGTCATGGGCAGAGAGAAAGGAGGTGATTACTACATTTTGAACACACAGAAATTAACATTAGACAACATTAAATATAAATGAAAACGTTCATTTTTAACATAGAATTGCACTGAGTTTGATATCTGACTCTTACTGACAACTTTAATAGTAATACAGAGCAGGAATAAGCACAAAGTAGGGCAATACAATGGATGGATAAATGGTCTAAGCGATGAAAACAAAGATGAAGATTCAGGAGCAAATCTACTGCATTTGCTTGTTACTCAAGTAAACAAGAATTGGTAGAAACACAGACACTGAATGGGCCGTCTCTGGCACACTAACACACAGTGTGAAGCCGAGGCAGACCGTGGGCACAGAGTTACTGCTCACTTGTATTTTTAACTCGATAGATTTCTTCAGGCCTGTGTCTTTGCGAACGCTAACCCTGAACCACAAGAGCAATCAAAGGCAGGAGGAGCATCTCACCAGGAGAGTGGTTGAATGAGTCAGAGGAGGCATCGGACAGAGAGTGAAGGGAGGCGGCTCTGCTGGCGCTGCGTGTTACTGGGCCTTCACGCACTGGAGGCTGTGGAAGCACAGAGAGACACAAATATTAAAATCCTCACTGTGACACATTCACATCTCAGTGCACTGCTGGGCTCTACCTCCTCCTTCTCTATGGTGACAAATCAGATGCAAAAGGTCACAGAGGAAGGGTTCCCCCAGTTATCAGGTTAGGGTTAAGTCACAGTGGAACTAGCAGAGGAAGTAGAAGCTGAAGATGCAAACAAACATAAGTGTAAGTGAGAGGAGTACGGTCTGTGATCCATACGAGTGTCGGCTTATTACAAATGTTTACTCAAAGACCAGTGTGGAGAGTCCTTCAAAAAAAAAAAACACAGTTCATTGCCTTCTGGAGTCTATTCCCACTTTATCTTTGAAGCACACTTCAGTATTTTCTACTCTGATCAGACGTTGTTGCTCAGTATATTTTTAGCATTAAGCGGGCACTACGTCTTGCAGGGTTCACATGCAGTTCAAAGCGACATTCACGACTGAAAAACTCTGGTATTTACTACCCAAGGGGAGTGTGGTTGTGGCTGTCTAGTGCGCAGCGTGCGACAGGATCACACTTGGCGCTAATAAATCAACGAGACAGGGAGAAGTGTTTGGAGACGTTCTCGTTCCATCCAATCTGTGTCCTCCATCTCATTTTTCTCCGACGACCCAGTTGTTTGTTATGGTTCCACAGAGAGGAACGTTGTCTCAGGGTATCGAGTGGTGGCGCGGAGGAAGAAAATACGACACCACTGTTGGTCGGATAAACGCCTTTGGTGAATCGTGTTACTGGTGTCAAGCAAACTGAAAACACACACGGGTGTGTGTTAGTCAACGCGCCGGTCTGAAATATGACTGTGGTTAGAGACGTTATTTACAGCTACATCTTGACATCACAGGAGGGGTTTTGACTGCCTTCACTTTTATACCCAGTACACTCATTTTACTCCACAATATGTTCCATACACATGTTGATCATAATAAATCTGACTGTCACCACTACCTCGTGTGTGTGTGTGTATTCCCTGTGATCTTAGCTGATAAAAACACTGGAGAACATAAATCACCACAGATTAATTAGGTTCATTTTGTCTTCTTGTTGAAATGGGTTATTTTTTTCTCGGCTCAGCAGACCGAGAGTCTGCCGAGTCACAGTCGAAACTGTCAAACAGGTATAGTAACACTCTCTACTCTTTATCTGAACACAAGAAAAAAAAAAACCATAAATCACCACAGTCAAGTCCATCGCACTCAATTTTAGCTTCTTAGCCTTCAACATCTCTATAACCTGCTGACATTGGCCGTCACCACATCAGCCAGTAAACCAGCTGCTTGTGTGTTTATGTGATGTGTATTTACAATCTGCGGTTCCCTAAGAAGAAAAAAAAAAGTTTATTTTGACCCAAGAGACCAAAATGTAGGTGTGGCTGTGTCCTCGAGAGTTACATTAAAACTTAAGACTTTAACCTAAATACATATGTTGTCGTGTTTTAACACTGTATAAAAGATGATAGGTAGTTATCATTCACAAGTAAATTATTATGACGTAAACAAACTTTCAGAGATGAAGTAGTGATTGCCTTTCCAGATTATTTTATCTGTTAATGTACCCTCCTCGAGTCATTCACAGTGACACTTAAATACATTTACTTGAGTTCTGTATTCCATCACTGTCTTAAAAAAAAATCATACATACGGTAAGTTAATTAAGGTAATATTTGCTTAATTTCAAATAACCTCTTAAAGAGACAGCTTGTAGTAGGATTTGACCAAATCCTGTATCCTAAAAGCCTTTTACGACAGCTTCAGTTAATTCAGTATGCTGTTTCACACTTTCTGGTGTTGTTCCACACAACAATGTACATAACAATGTATTGACATAAAAAAAAATTTACTTTTTAATTCTACTGTTTATTATTATATACTTAGTATTAAAATCAAGTACCTCAGTAAAATTTGAACCTTCAATTGTATTGCCTCAAATTTTACCAAAGAGTTCATAATATAGATTCTCTCAGATAACGGACCTGTGTACTTACACCTCCTGTTAAATCATGACGTAAACAAAAGAGAGAGAGAGAGAATACAGGGTTGTGGTGAAAAAGAGCAGGTGGTACAGTATGTATTGCCTATGATGAGGTTTTTTTTTAGTTTCTATACTGTCAAGCTGTGAACTTGAAAATGTAAAACGAGTATAACTATATGTTAATAGTATTACGTCAAAAAGCTGTTCTTCAGGGAATCCCACCCTCTACTGCATGACAGCATGATCTGCTTCACCCAGCTTCATGGTGGGGAACAAAGTGATTTCGGCCACATCAGTGATAATGTGATTGTGGTTTTGGTCAATGAAGGAAAGAAACTTAGTGAATGAACCCACCCTGAAGCGAGAGAAATCAGAATAGGAGGCATCGTAGGTCTTGTGGTGAGCTTCCACCAGGCAGGAAATCATCCGTGCCTGCTCATCGTTCAGCCGTGGCCTCATCGCCTCCCGGGCCGCTTCCTCCTCCTTCCTCTTCAGTATCATTTCTTTCTTCCTCTGAACCTCCTCGTCTGTCAGGATGACTGGAAAAGAGGATGGAGCAAGAAGGAGAGAAATAAGCCAAATAAGAACGATTCAATGTTAAACAAATTAAACCCCTGCATGATCATATCAGTGCAATTGACTTTGGGCCGCCAAAAACTATTTTGTCCATGAAACCAGGTCAGCATTTTTATCAAATTTAACAATTTTCCCTCATGTTATGGAGAAATTGTGCTCACAACGTCAAAATCATGTTCTGTGAACTTCATCATGACCTTTAACTGTTAACCACCAAACTCCAATCTGTTCATCCCTGAATCTGAGTTAATGTTTGTGCCAAATTTACAGAAGACCGACGGACGTTCAACTGAAAAACAAAATGGTTTCCACTCTGACTGTCGCTAATGCAGAAGCGTAAAAATCATTAGTATTTTGAATCAGTATTATGAATTGCTCGAAACTATCAAAACAGGAACAAACAGAAAGTGTCAGACTAGATTTAATCGAGGGGTCACACCTTCAAAATGTAAACCACAAGTATCACTTAACGGAAACTGATCTGGGTTCAGTGAAAGTAAAAATATATATAGTCCCAGCAGCTAATAATAGCTGACGAAGCAGAGAATCACGTTTGGTGAGATTTAAGAGGAGACATAGTTTGATTTAAAAAACACACACAAAAAACACAATAAGAATAAAAGAACAATTTGTATTTAATTCCTGTCAAATTTCATCATGTTTCTTTCTGTTTGTTGACTTGTGTTCACAGTTGCTGTCATCGAGTGACTGTTGTGGTAGATAAAAATAATGCTTCTTGGCTGCCCAGCATGTCGTATTAAGTGTAGCTCAACTTCACACTGAACTGGGTCCCAAGACTCATCGGATCCTTGATAACCACCGCGCTCAGTGGAATAGCCTGCAGAAAAGTTTCAAATTAGATGAGTTAACCCCTTTTAATCTTTTTTAATCTTTGTCTGCTGACTCATGGCAGTATGAATGTGTGGGCTTCACTGCAAACAGGATTCTTTTCTGTATGCCTTTTACTGTTTTTATACATTAAACTGTATATTATCTATCTATATTACTTATCTCTTCAAAATTGTGTGCGAGTGCTCCCTGTAGAAATAAAGGTTTTTGAATGAGTTGAAGAGTTATGACATAAAAGAAAGCATTATCATGACACGTTGGATAAATGATCAAAGAATATCAGCTCCCACCAGTCTGGATGTTAGTTTGGATATCTCACAATGCAGCGTGGTATTACGAGTGTGATGTGAGAATAAACTTACAGTAAGTGCTGCCATCAGCAGTAAATCAAAGTTAGATTTGAAAACTAGGTGAGGGAGATCTCATGTGAACTTCCATCCCAGTTTACATGAAACATACATCTCCTGAGCTGAGCACGCACATACGGCCTGCCATGTCTGCTGCCTCTTTATGTGGCTGATGTAACGGGCGTTGGACATTAAAGTGCCTTTTGCCTTATTCATGCTGCAACGGATGAAGACTGCAGGCGGAGCAGCACAGTGGTGCAGAATGGATTAGGCACAGTGTTTATAGAGAGTGGTACTGGATAGAGAGGAGGCCGCCTCGCTCAAATGCCAAAAATCTGACCCCTTTGGCCATAATAAAACATATTTCCAGAAATGTCAGAGCTGTAATAAAAACCTTTTGCGTCCATGTTGTGTTATAAATCGACCTCCAGACAAACAATAAAAATGTCTACATCTTGAAAAAAAATGTTAGCAATGTTAGCTAAACCTGTCTGGCGTCGTCACAGTGTTGAGGCCATTCGCTGCTGAAAAACCGTGCAGGAAGTGATCATTTAGTGGCTACTCCTCTTTTTCCTCCATATCCCCATCCATATATTACAGCAGATGACAAAAAAAGAGCATATCGGAAATGCAAACAGCAGGTCAGTGTGAATTTATGTCCAAGTTCATCGACAAATCCTGTTTTTTTTTTGTGCTTTTTTTATGATGTTATTTTCAGCTCACAGCGCAGGCAGAGTCTCTGGATGAGCCCATTCCTAATGTCAGGCAGCTGCTGTGAGCGGCTCCGTTCAAACTGTTGAATGAGAAGAGGTTTCTTACAACACACTTATTTGGATTCAGTTAAGAACGTGTCACATACTGTACTACATCTAAAGTGCAATATTTGTCTTTTAAAAAAACACACCTACATCTGCATGTCCGCTCCTGCACCGCTGATGTGAAACAGGAAACCTTGAATTACAAGCTGTGACTTAAGACTTCATATTTAAATGAAAAACATGGGGCCCGAATGCTCAGCGTGTGAAAGTGACAGCTGTAACGAGGTGGTATGAAAAAAATCCACTTGTGCTGCTCTTTAAATTGTAAACAGAGCTTATTCCTTACTTAAATGGAAACAGGTTTTGACAGGATATTATTAGTCACTGTTTTAATTGAGTAGTTGCGCGATGAAGAAAACAGATGCATCTGCTCTTGACCTGGAACACTCTATAAATGCACACACAACTAATATATGAGACGTCACATTAACACACTGTATTCGGGGAATTGCTGTTCTACTTCATGTTACAGAACATAATGTTTCTGTAAAGGCCATGGAAGGAAGCAGGAAGAGTGTCACACTGTTAGTGTTTGAAGCTGCAGCTAATGACGACAACACGTTCCCAGAGCACACCGGAAACTGTACAGAACATACAGAGAAAAAAGATGAAAGAAAACCACACTAGGAGAACTGAGAGCTCGCATTTTCAGAGTGTATTTACCACCAAACCAAAAAAAAAAAAGATAAACAATGTTTGCTGAACCACATTTCATATTACTGTTCTTTTTCCTCTCTGCACTTTAGCACAGTAATAATAACAGCACATGGGAAAAACAGAGATGGCACAGAAAGTGCAGACGCTCTCCACGAAGGTGAGAGAAAAGGAATCATTTCGGTGGCATTTTACAGGTAGTACTCCGGGTATGCAGTGAACGCAGTCACCATCGGTGTAATGCGCTGACCCCTGAATGCCTCTGCCCATATTATCCTCTTGACTCGGTGCCACAGTGACCGATTGCCCATTAAGCGCTCAACTGTGCAGACAGACAGACAGACAGACAGGCAGGCAGACGGACACGACTGCCAGACAAACCACGACTGCCAAAGGGAGATGGGACCCAGAGTCACGAGGTCAAAAACACACAGATACTACGGCCGGCCAGCTACACGGAAACTGTCTCACCGTTCACACTCAATTTAGCACCAATAAATCATAGAGTTAGCATTTGTTTAGGTGTGTAACTGCATTGTAGCCTTTGTTAATGAAGGTCGAGTTATTCTGTGTCCTCTAAATGATTCAACAGGTCGAAACCGTTTTATGATCGTAATCTTGTTAATGCAGCAGTTTCATCTGCGCATCCACGTGGTCGTGTGGCGAGCTGCGGCCTTTTAGCCTTCACAATGGTTAAAGTGCATGTTTGGATCAAAGGAATAAATGTACCAAATAAATACATACTTCACAGTAACTGCTAATTTAAGAGACCAATGAGATGGCACGGATGACTAAATTAAACAGCGCTCGGATCATGCGCTTCATACTAAGTACTGGTTGTTTTCCTGGAAGCTGTAAACAACTATATTTGAAGTGGATTTTCAGTGATTGCACCCTGGATTGCAACCACAGAAGCGGCGTTACGTAACCGCATGATGTGGTGATGCAGACAACAACAACAACAACAGTTTGGCAACACGGGCTTAAAAAGGCAACTGAATGAATCTGACTGCTTAGCTAACCAAAAAGGATTTGCTTGGCTTTCATCTCTTTTAACACACCATCATTAATTAGGCTTTGGCCGCGCTCCAATGTCCATCCAGCCCCCCCACCCCCCCCACCCCTCAAGCCAGCAGCGACTGCCTAGAACCACTCCTTGTGGTGCAGCTCAAAGCCCCGATCATGAATAGGCACAGTTTGGTCAGAGTTTGGCACAGGCCGTCAAAGCAGCTATTCTAAGGCCGGGGACATGATTGAACCAGTCAGTTTCCAGCCAAGTTGAAGCCCTGGATGGCATCATTAAGGCAGGAGTCCACAAAAAACAACACGCCATCAAAGGAACATCTTGACCACCCCACAGTGCTTGGCAGACACGCGGCAGTTTACCAAAGAGAGTTTGCTGTTTGGGCAGCGACTGATTGGATGTGGCGATGCGGTGGCCTGAATGGCAGAGAGGGGCGAAGAAAGGAAGACAGAGAGAAAGGCAAACAGTGGAGGGAGGGGTGGTGGAAAAATAAATAAATAAAAAATATGAGTTTGGTAAACACCAGTAACGCCACAAGACTACGAGGTAAAAAAAAAAAAAAAAAAAAGGCAGAGCAGCACTTCAGGCCCGAGGTTCACAGCGGGCTTACTCATTAACCAGCCAACGGACCGGTTAAACACAATGGAGACTGCTAGCACTCAGATCTGGTGTGATATATATGTCAAGCTGGATTTGGTGCGTGGCCAAGATTTTTTTTCCACCACCGCTCCAGGCCTGTGAGGTTTTTTGGGAGGTAAATTCAGGTCAGTCAGGCGTCAGGGCGCCCACACATGCTGAGTGCGACACAAAATGGCTTTATCAGTGGGTTTCGCGGCAGATGTATGAACGCTCAGACGCCGGCGTCGGATGCACGAGACAAGACTCGGTTACTGTACAGTATGTCTCAGCAATGACGATAACTTGTTGCGTCTTACAAATCTGAAAACTACTGTACGACGTCCGCGCTCTGGCTACAAGGGTCAATCGAGTCTTTGTGGTTTGGATGAATTCACGCCTCCGTCTGACATGTTTGTGGTCTGTCCCACTATAAATCAAGCATCTGGCACTTATGTTAATGCAGGTGTAAAGGCTGTCAAAGAGACAGAGTACAAAAGAGTCAGAGGGAGGATGAAGAATATGAATTAGGGAGGTAAATGGAGGTCAGCACCGCAGGAGACGCTTCGCTACTCAAAGACACCGAGGGCGGGAATTCAATCATCTAAAGGCTGAAATGTTTCAGAAACTCGCCTGTGATTCTAATCCTGTTACAAATACACACCCGCGCGCAGACAGACAAACACAGCAAGCATGCAAGTACATACGCACAGACACACACACACACACACACACACAAGTGGGGAGGTCCTTTCCTGGCATCTCTCTAACCTCTGTCAAACAAGGACAGCGTAGGGGTGTTTACTACGCATTCAGCTGGCACAGCTCACAGGGTACACACACACACACACACACACACACACACACACACACACACACACACACACAGGGCTCTAATCTGAATGCTAGTGAAGCTTAAACAGAGCTGCCAATTTATAGAGAATGGTGTAAAGGCAGACAAACAAACGCTCAAACTGTAAGGTGTGTTAAACATAATAAAATACATTGTTTTCCATTAAAATAAGGTTTATGCAAGGAAAATAATTTTATGTATTTTTTTATATTATTCATAGTGTGTTTGTCTTTTCTGCCATGAGGAGCCAAAGGACATTTTGTTATAAGTGTTCATAATGACAGTAAAGAATTCCAGAATATGATTTTATTCTAGGGCCCGACCGATATGGATTTTTTGGGGCCGATGCCGATTACGATTATTAGGGGGAAAAAAACCCGATAACCGATTAATCGGCCGATTATTATTTTTTTTTTAATTAAGTTTTAAAATTGTATTACTATAATAATATATCTATATATATTATATAATATATAAATTAGGGCTGCCTGGTCGACCAAAAAATCATTAGCCGACTAAAATTTCATTGGTCGATTGGTTGCATGAAAAAAACAAAACATTTGAAGCCCTGTCTTGTCAAAATGAAGTCAAAATCAATATGGGCTTTTATTTTGAAGGGCCAAATACAGGAAGTCATGACACGTGATACTTTTTTGTTGTTGTTTTTTTTACACGGCACGGCGTCTCTCTCTCTCTCTCTTTTCAATTAAAAGCGATCAGCGGTTGCTGCCGTGCCCGGCACCGTGTCAAAGCGCTCAACGGCGGTCAGTCTCACAGCAGTGTCACGGAGCAGAGACATGATAGTCCCCGCTGCAGTCAGAGTCCCGCACCGCTCCACGCCGCGGACCCCCGCCCCACCCGTCACACAGCCTCAGCTCAGTCACTCCCTCCCTCATCTACTGTGTTTATTGGTGATAAATGAGCATACTGCCGTGCCGGTATATAACGGTAAAACCCGACCCCGACCGGCTTGTTGAATCTCGGACCCAACACGGCCGGAGACGAGCATTAGGCTAATTAATTAATTCACAACCCGACCGCGGTAAAAAAAAAAAAAAAAAGGGAAACAGAAAGCCAGTGGCAACACTGGTTTTGAGACAGATCAGTCACTCTGCTGTGTGCTGTGACTGAGGTGGTAGTGGATGGAGTTTGTCATGAGGTCGGCGCCGGTGCAGGGGAATCTTTTCAAAGTAAAACCAAGTTTTATTCCCTGCATTTTATTCCTGAAAATATCGGCGACAATCGCCGAGTTTTGGCCGATTACCGATTAGTTTCAAATGGGCTATAATCGGCCGATTTAATCGGCTCGCCGATAAATCGGTCGGGCCCTATTTTATTCATTTGGAAATTTCAGTCAAAATATCTCTGAGGGAGAAAAATGGGTATGTTACCGTAAGTAAATTGTTCCCAACAGAGATGTGTTGCTTTTAGTGTCACTACACAGTACACACATCTGCCGACTCGCTGCAGGGCACCACAATTTAATGATTCTTTAATATCAGTATGTTTGGGATAAAGCAGAAAGCTTGTTGTCAGTGCCGTCATCAAAGTCAAACAAAGGAAGCTGTTGGGGAAACTATCATCACAACAACATGTTTTTTTCCTCAGTTTCCACATGATCAACAGGTCACAGGACAAAAGGCGTACGCGCCAATAGCAACCAAAACAAGCAAAAACAACATGGAGATCAATCATGCAAATAAATGTCTACTTTATTAACGCCGCATGTGTATGAATGTGTGTGTGTGTGTGTGTGCTATATCTGTGTCTGTGTCCAGACTCGGCTCCAGCTGAGAAATAAAGATTAACATTGACGTGAAGCTTTGAACTTTTAACCAATCGATGCCACACACTCATCCTGGCCTCCGCACGTATACAAAAGCACACGTACAGACTCACACAGTAGTCACAGTGACATGGGTACACGGGCTTTTTCCTGGCTTGAAACTAAGGCAAGAGGTGGTAGCTCAACCATGACCTACTGAACCTGGATTTATTTCTTTTTAAAACAGGAAAATAAACTTAGCGCACTCTGACTCAAAGGGTGTTCTGGCTGCGGCCTGAGCCTCCAGGCACAAAAACACCCAGCCGTCCTCGCTGTAAACTATCATCTTCCTCGGTACTAGGGATGTGCACGGTTACCCGGGTACTCGAGTACTCGAGTAGCAGATCTGCTACTCGGTTATGAATTTATTACTCGGGTACCCGAGGATTAAAAAAAACGGCACGTCAGAGCGCAATCTAGTGTCGGATCAGACTACATTATCATGCCCTGGTTCGGCTTTTTGTAGTGTTAAACAGTTTCGGATCAAGCAACGTGATTTTCTGCTGTGTAAAAGCGTTTTTGGATCGAGCCTCGGACTTTCAAACCTTTTACAATAATTCTCCCTCCCTCCCTCGGCGACGTACGCCGTCGGGAGGGAGACGACAGGTCTCAAGTCTGGAAGAAAATATACTTTCACTTTACAAACACTCTGAAACCTTCCCTCCCTGTTATTTCCTGAAACGATGCGAGGCAGAGAGGACCGAAGGCACCAACATGTGTAGTGTGGACTAATAAATAAGCACCGCTAATGATTTAAAAAAGAAAAGAAAAAAAAAGTTTTCTCCTCCTCCTCCGAGGCAGCCGCGGCATAAATGCGCTGCACTCAGCGCTCAGAGCGCATGCAGCGCATTTATTCCCCGGCATAAAGATGCACATCTGCCTCGTATGTGCATCTTAAACTCCAGTCTCTACTCTTATTATCCACCTGACATTGTGTGTGACGACGCTGTGTGTCAGTAATGTGGACTGTCTGACGGACAGAGCGCATTTATGCACCGGCTGCGCTCTGTCCGTCAGACATGACGTCATTTTATTTTTTATTACAGTACTCGATTACCCGATTAGTACCAGCTTCGGTTACACGATTAGTAAATTAGTCGAAATGCCCATCCCTACTCGGTACTCTCTCTGGTTCATGAAACGATCTGCGTCACGGCTGAAAATGCAAATATATATATAAAAAAAGGCATTGTAACAGCTTTCTCTTAACATTCTCTGTTTGTTTCTTTATGTACACCTGCTGCTATAAAAAGATTGTGAAAGGAAATCATTTTCACATCAAAGCCACATTAAAGAGTGACCAATGCGCCCCCCTGCTCCCCCTATTTGTTTTTTGTTTCTGTTTTTTACTCAAATTAACACCAATTTGCATAATCAGTACAGAATTGACCTGCCTCATACCTTTTGTACATGATTTCATGAATGTAACCCCTGGATGTGGAGAGTATGACAACATCTTGATGGTTCACGATTCGATCAGAGGCTGCAGATGAACACAGACCTGCTGCTCTGACGGCTGCAAAGGCACTTAATGCGTAAATGTGAATTATGCTTTTAGAATAAGATACATATTCCTTTATTAGTCTCAGGATGAGGAAATCTTATAGGGCTGTCATACATCCTGCTATGTTTGGCCACAGTGCCATGCTGCACTGATTCTGCCTTAACACAAATTATTGATTCAGACATCGTGGAAACAGATTTGCAGCAGTGCAGCATATGAACAGCACAGCACAGCTGCCTTTAAGCTCTCTGTTCAGAAAGAAACGCATACAGCATATTATAGACCAACAGAGCAGCTGTAGTGTCCAGTACAGTAGCGTCCCTTTTATCTAACGGACCTGTTCACCCGCTGTGAGACGTAGGGATCATTTCACGCTGATAACTGTCTTTGCTCCGCCTCCACTTGCCTCTCATCCTTTCTCAATGAAACGGGGGTCACGTGGCTGTTTGTGGCCGACATGGTTGCTGTCGTATGATCCCCTGCCCTGCATCATCTCTGTTTCTCACCAAAACACAGCCTTTCCCACACACACAGTGTCTGTGAATGAAATGTGGTTAAGAGCATTATGCGTCTCTTTGAAGAAAGACAGCCATTGTTGAACAAGACTGTAACCCCCCCCTCCCGCCTTGCTTCCTTCCTTCCTTCCATTCCCCTCTTATTCTCCTCTTGTCATCTACTACTTGTCATGGTTTGTACTGATGTTGGTGTTAGACCCAAATTCACATGGATTTGACTCATATAAAAAAAAAAAAAGCTGTTTTGTTTCCTCACTCTGTCCCGTTTAAATCAGTGTGAAGCAGCGACAATGCTGCGGTAATTACTGAATAATGTGATAATTTGTCATCGTGCAGATTAAAGATAGGCCTCTGTGTTAGTCATTATGAATTAGTCCAGACAAGGTGTCATTTTGTGTTAACGCGGGCTGAGGTGACGTCTCTTTCTTCACGTTCTACTTGTATTACACCCCGGTGCTTTATGCATAACCAACGCAATTACGAGCAGAGCTGTGTCAAACAGCCTTTCAATGATAAAGCAATTCTAATCTAGTTACGATACATTACTATACTGTGATTAACACTGAATTACAGTAATGATGAAAACTCCATCTGTCAGGATAAAAGCAGGATTAAATATGCTAACTATAATTTGCAGCCTCTGTTTGACCCAAGCCTGAGTTTGCCATATGGCACAGTCGCCCCTATGCATAGCCAGTGTTCTCCATCTTCTTAAGGCAAATCAGATCAGTTTACACCCGGACACTGACCCTATTGGTTATTGTTCTCCCTGAATGCCTTTAAGCAGCAGCCAGCAGCCGCTAATCGCTAATAGCTTTGATTTGATGATACATTTGATTATTGTTTGTGCATTAGATAGTTAATCAAAATAATACTGTCAATGATTATTAGGTGAAATTTCAAGGATGATGTTAATAGTATAATAAAAAGGCATTGATGAAACAATAACTATAAAATTAATGACTTTAAATAAAACATTATGGCCTGCAATACAGAACTTAAATCAGAGTAAGGAGGGGTTTCATTCTGCTTTGATGTTTTTATAGCTTAATTTTGATTATTGCACTGATTTAAATACTACATTTTAGTGGAACTTTCTCTTTTTTTTTTGCTTTACAACGTGCCAGGAAGAAGAAAAATGGAAAAACAAGAAAAGACCAGAGCCAGACAGACACAGCACAGTCATGAGACAGGCTGCTCAAACATCAGCTGCAGTTGAGTCTTGTATCTGGGCTGCAAGCTACTGTCAAAAAACATCAAAAACATCTGGTCAACGGAAAAGAGAAAAAAAAACACTTAAAACTGTACAACTCAACGTAATGGCTGTTGTTTTCAAGCGGAGCACTGATCCTGGAGCAGCAGCAGTTACGCAGATTCTTCAGTGAATATTACCTTGTAGGAAATCAAGTCAAGCAGAGGTCAGGATGTCACATTTTGCCTGAATGTACTGAGGAGTTCTTAAGAAATCTTACCATTTTAGTGATTTCATGACATTCAGGACATTTTTTGATTCATTATAAAATGAAGCCTAATTCAACTGCTGTTTAAAATCTGTTTGACATTGACAACTTGTTTTTTTTTAGCGTGACAGTTAGGATAAGCCATTATTAGCTGTGGCATTTCATTCCTGTCAAACTGTAGCTTTAAACTGGAGATAAAAGATGCTCCATCTGCCTTCATCTAATCTTCAATATTGCACAATGATGACTTATCACCCACTTTATGATGTGTTTATTATTATAATTATTATTTTTATATAGATTTCTTATTATGCTTCTACTTGTTTTCTACTATTTTTATGCTTCTTTTATTTCTGCTAAGCACATTTGTGTATGATAATGTGCTATACAGATGAATTAGCCTTGCCTTCAAATACTGCCAGAAAGACAGCAGGCTGAGATGTGAACTTGTTCTTGGTTTCAAGAATTTTCCGAAGTCATATCTTTCGACAGAGATAACAGTGGGTCCACTTCTGGTGCTGTGACTTGACTAATGAAAACAGTCCAAGTGAAACTGCCTAGGAAAACAAATAGAATCTAATTATCCAATCAGTCCTGGATCTAAAAACTAATTCTGTGTTTGTCCGAACATTATTAATACACAGCTGCAAATCCATTACAACACAGCCAAGATAAGAATTATAAACAATAAAATGTAATTTTTTTCGCAGCTGTAATAAATGTAATTTTCCATCTCGAGGCACAACTCCAACAAATCAGCAGGGATCAAACTCAAAAAGGTCAACTCACACTCTTTCATCATGCCGATGTCAATGCAGCGTTTGAGACGACAGGCCTGGCAGTGGCGCCGGTTGTCCTTGGTGATGGTGCAGCTTCCGTTGAACGGACAGGTGAAGGAGGCTTTACGCTTCATGCTGCGCCTACAGGAGATCAAGGTAAATCACTTGTTAAATTAGAAGCATTAGTTCTCTGTGGTAGTTAAAGAGGGAGGAGGCTTTATGCTTCACACTGCATAGGGCAAGAAGTCATGAAAACACTTCAGAAACTTTCTATGCATATATCTTAACCTTTTTTTTCCTTCAGTACTAACCAACTTTGAACATTTAAAAACAAGCTTTAAAACCTAAACATTGCACTGGAGAAGTCATGGACACTCGCATACTTTTTAAAGTAATTAAACTCTACCTGAACTCTTTTCATTCCACTCATAATAAAAAGCCCTGTTCAAAGGGATGATGTCTTTTCTCTCCTCCCTTCAGCTGCTGGGATTAAAATCAATTACAACACTTCATCACTGAATTCTATTTGGGTTTCATAATGAAATATGTGGGTTGGAAATCAAATAAGTTTGTCAGTGAGTGAGTGAGGGATAGAGAGGGCATAAAAGGTTGGGGGTGGGTGTGGTGGGGGATTGTGGACACCAGAAAATAATCTACATTTCTCATTGCACTGCATACATGTTGATGCTGCCAGAAGGAAAAACATGTAGCATTAGAAAAACAGTGTACTGACATTTGACAGTCCTCCATATACACACTACTCTTTGAATGTTAATTGGCTATAGGTGATGGAAACATGTATGTTTATTCATATTTAAACTCAGTAGAATGTATATGTCCTCCATGGGACAATTCAGAGGGCACATAGAGAAGACACACAAATTGAAAAAGTGTACAAACTAACAATGGTGCAAAATAAAACCTGTAACATGAGAATAACAGTGGCAATGAGTGCAAATAAGTAACTGCCTGTTTATAATTAGATCAAAAATTGTCCTAGAGCAATAAAAACAACTAGGTTGCATATATGCAGTATACTGTAGTGTCTAATAGTCCGATACTTAGAGGTGATCATTGCATGACCCAAGTCTGAATGTATGTGTGTGGTGATATTCAACAAAATTAAGTAGGTTTAGCTCAGTGCTTCCTAAAAGTTAATCAAGTCTAATTTTTTAATCCTAAATATAGAGAAGACATGGACATAAAGGTCTGATATGTGACCAACGACAGGTGGAAAATCAGAGAGGCACTGACTCAGCTCCAGTTTGGCAGAAAAATCACTGTTAAAGTATTTCATGCCAAAAATTAAAGCAAGTCGGATGCACGATGAAAAAAACCTCCTGCACATGCAAAGGCTGAAAAATAACACCTCACATACAACAGAGGTAAACACACACATTTCCCATCATGCAGTGAAATGAAAACAGAATGCACACACACAGACACAGACACACAACTGTTAGGGTATGATGATGACACTTACCTGAAGAACCCCTTGCAGCCCTCGCAGGTCATGGCATTGAAATGGAAGCCGGTGGCCTTGTCCCCGCACACGCCACAGATCCGCGGGGCGTTGCGGTCAAACTCATCCGGCCCGACCACCGACGTCGTCACCGTCATGGGCTCCATCACTGAAGTTGAAAAGAGAGAAGACATGAGAGTCTGTACGACGCTGGCAGGGCCTGTTCTTCGTTTTCCAGGAAAAAACACACGCACACACAAAAAAAACAACAACAACTAAAAGACAAAAGTGAGAAATGTGTGTGCTTCTATGATTTTGAATAAAGTCAAACTAATCTGTTTGTCCCCTCTGCTCTTGCGTTGCGAGGTACTGTGAGTGTGTGCTTGACGGGGAGGTGTGTGTGTTTTCCTCTTCTTATATAAACAGGTGTCGGGGCTATTTAGCATATTTAGCAAAAGCCATTGACAGCCACACTCTGCATCTCGCAGCTATTGGCTGAATGACTCGGCAGACACAGGTGCACGCACACACACACACACACACACACACACACACACACAAAATCTTAGGAATCATGAAATTACGAATGTAACAGCAAAGAGAATTAATGACAGAAACACAGTGATTTGCCAGCGGCTGAGAAATGACTGATACGTCTCACACAGCCAAGCTGAAATATTCTTGACAGTATTCATTTTTCCACAAGCACATGCACACACACGCACACATATACACACACAGAGTCACACCATCTGGCCGTCTCCTATGAAATAAACAGCAGTGAAGTAACACACACAGACGGGCCATCTGTGTGTAAACTAATCCAGACAATTTTCTGAAGCTCCTCAGTCTGAACTAAGAAGTGAAGAATATGATATCTTATGAATATGTGTCGGCTAAACTGACCAGACTGCAAACACAATGCACAAGAAGATGACTCAGAGTTGTGTTAGTAGCCTCAAGTCAAGTTAGATGACTTGATGGTTTTGTTTGATTATTACCATTATCGTCATTATCACTAAATAATATTTCTGAATGAATAAAACTTCTGAAACTTCTGAGGTAGCAACAACAGGGGAACATAAAACAAAGGAGACACGAGAGCAAATTATAGGATGTGGAGTTCGTAAAGTTTCACAGTCCAGACTGGACGAACACACAACCTCGGTATGTTTTCATTCGTGTTGGTTAAGATGCTGTATAGACACAATGAAGTTCAGTCATTTCTGCTGAAACAAGTTTTTTGTTGCAGCAAAAAAACAAACAAACCGAGAATCAGGGTAAATTTATTTCTATTAAAAAGATTCAATGTTTTGTCATTAATGGCCTTCAATCAAATTTCAATGTGTTCTCCTGTGTTGCTTATCATGCTAACACGACCATTTGGAATGGGTTACATGAAAATTTGTTTGAATCAAATAAAATAAAAAATAAAAAAGCCCAAAGGATGAAAGAAAAACTGGAGACAGTTTAAAGAAAAAGCCTAAAGAGATGTAAAAGTCCAACACAACGGTCATGGACCAGAGGGTGGTGCCATCTTTGCCACGCTGATATCATGACAAAGCATCACAGTAGATGATGTCAGCAGTGAAGCAGCACAACACCTAAAGTGTAATGTCCAGTAAACAACAAAACAAGGGATGGATCTAATGGTCCAGTTGACCTTGTCCTCCTTGATGTTTCACTGCACCGAACCTTAAACCTGAAGGCAACAGGACAGAGAAACTCCTACATGTGGGACAGGAAGAGGTCGTATGAGGGCGGGATGACCAAATGAGGACAAAAAGGGGCGGGGGTATACACGCTATGAACCTACGCACAGCAGGGGAGAAGGGTCACGTGGCTGCAGAATATAGCCCGCGGGCGACTGACGTGCACAGAAGTAGGACTCACATAATCTCAAACAAGGACAAAGAGACCTGAAGAATCGGTGCGGTGAAGCGATGGATGGTGAGACGAGAATTATGAAAGAGGAGAGGAGGGAGGAGGGCAGGTGAGAGCACAAATGAAAGATGGAGACAAACACGGTCCGACTCCATTAGCTCTCATTACGTCCCAGCCGGCTAAAAATTTCAGCACCGGTTCCCAGGATAATAGGACACACAGACACACACACACACACACGTCAGTCCTATTACCCAGAACTACCCACAAAAGCAGGACACACTAACACACACACACACACTTCAGTGCAGGTGGAGCATCACTACTGCATGTTGTTGACCATCTACAAGCAGTTTGTGTGTATTTGTGTGTGTGTCAAGGTGGTCGAGCGGTGCGTTGACAGGACCGACGTGCACAGGAAAACAACAAACACACCATTAGTCATAATGTCACAAAAACAGCTTTTTTTCTGTGATGCAGCAGCAGGTGAATAATGGAATAGTTGGAGGGGTCAGGATGGGGAACCGGTGTCAAACATCTCAGCACATCTGCAAAAACAACAGCAAAACAAGCTGCAGGCTCATTAGTCGTGTTGATTAACAACACAGAGAGTCGGCTCCAGGTCTCTAATTAACAACTCCGCTGTCATTTCTCTTTTAATCACTTCTCCGTTACCGCTTTCCCCTGTTATGTGTTTTCTCTTACACGTCTCTCATTTGTAACACTGCTTAATAATTAGCAATTTTATTTATTTATACTGAAAATAATTAATGGGTAGAGAAAAGAGGCCAGACTCTCCAACTGCCAGACTGGCAGGTAATACCAGCTCCGTTTTTCCAGTGCATGTGCATTTTTAACACTTTTTTTTCTCCGTCTGTTCACATCGACTTCAAGCAAACAGGTTCATCGGCATCTTCGACAACACTGTCGTATTTATATAATTTTTTTCACAATTACAGATAACAAAAATAAGACAAGATCAGTCAACAATACGAACATTCCCTTAAAGAGGAACACACAGAGTCGTCCAATGTAAATGGGGAGGCAATGCATCAAATATACTCGATACATTGTGGCTTGTTCCGTGTGCGATGTGACACAGTTGTGTCACATATTTGTTTTCAGATACCGGCGTGAACTTCTCTTTGGAATCTTGCTCTACCCACGCTCTCCTCTTAATTTTTTTCCCACCATGTCGGTGTCAAATTGTATTAAGACACTGGGGGCTAGTGAAAGATTGTACATGATGCTGCTGCTGATATCAATATGATTGTCAACAAGGTGAGATACCAAATTTCTAGATCACACAGAGCAACACCATGAATGAGAGTGACTTTCTTCATGCATCAAAGGGTTAAATAATGAATTTATGAAGTTTTATCAAGATTTCCAATGAATGAATCAATCAATCAATCAATATCATGTATCATGGTGGTATATCGCATTATTACATTACTTATAGACAATATCACCCAACCCAAGTCTGTCATTAATAACTGATCTGTTGTTTAACTTAGACATAAGTCTAGTCATTTAGACGGAAGCTACACACAGATACGTGTTTACATGTATATTCTTTTGCTTCCAGTTCGTGACATTCAAACCAGCAAAACAAAGTCAATTGAACTGGGAGGGACAGGAGAGCCAATGGTAGTGGACAAAACAGACCTCAGCTGTGGATAATGGATTCTTCATGGATCCATTTTCATGAAATCCAGGGTTTCAACACTGGAGAACTGATTTATTAAACATGTCACCCAGCTAAGGTCACATCATCTCTGCGCACGAGGGAAACAGCAAAACATACTGCGAGCACATGCACGGGCTCATAAGCAGACACAGAGCTGATTATCACCGTGGTGGTGTTATTCATCTCCCTGTGGCAAAATTAAGAGCACACTCAATAAGAGCTGACAGCGATGTACAATATGACACTTTGTTTACACGGCATACAACTAAAGAAAATAACATTTTCCTTATCATTTCATCTTGGATTTTGCAACAAGAAGATGCATCTTTTTTTTTTGCTGAACCTTTTGAAATATTACTTTGGGGGTGTATTTGGTAGCACTAACCTGAGGGGCGTTTAGGTCTCTACCAGACTAAACTTGACAATGTGCAAGGCCCATTGTGAATGAACTGTTGGAAAGCTCAAAGTCTCCCGTTTCTAGCTGTGCAAAGCATTTTAGGATTCTCATATTACTGCAACAGCTGTTGATACAGAATTGGTTCAGACTTGTGGCTGTGGCTCCAAAGTGTTTTCTGCACGAGAAGCTCTACTGCAGGCCTTATATTCTCTTTTATGCCAGAAGGAGAGTAATAGTCTCTCTTTTGCTCATTCACAATCTGGTTGTAAAATTTACAGATTTACCTTTCAAAGGGAGAGTGAGGTTGAAGTGAAGACCAGTGCTCTATTATTTTGGGTTCGGCATTTTTGGGCCTCTCAAATGTGAAAATGTGCTGCTTTTTTTTTTTTTTTGCTGCTATTTTGGGATTTTGGGATACTCAGTGTCCAAACAATGTAAATATGCACTGCACTGACATCACCTCCAGTACAGTTCGAGGAAATAATGATGAGAATTTTAACTACTTTATGATGAAAAAGTGGTTCTGAAAATAATATTTATTTGGAGTCCCTGCATTTCTCTATATTGTGTGTTGTTGGTACATTAAAAAAAACTCCCTGGGGTCAGGATCAGCTTGCCAAATGTCCCTGAATGACCTGGTTACAGTGTACAAGTGGAACCATGTTATTTTGTCAAGAAAGCCCACCCCCCCCCCCCCCCCTACACACACACACACACACACCCGGCCCCACATTCAACAGTCACCTTGCATCCCCTGACAACCTTGTGACTCCTGCCATTCACCATAAACCTAAAGTCCTTGCTGTTGTTGACACAATAAGAAAATGCAATGCTATGTCAATAGTGTTGCAAAGTACTGAACACTGTTTTTTTTTTTTTTTTTGTGCAAACTTTCAGATTCGCCAAGTTTGACTAAATGTAATCCACAAGATGAATTCCCACCTCAAAAGTAGAGCCCAGAGGGCCAGCATTTGCAGACTGGTATGAATAAGTGAAACAGAAAAAAAAAACACTTAAATACACACAGCCTGCATCTTAGCTGTGCACCACAACATTTGGAATCGAGTAAGTGAAAACATAACAAAAGCAACAAACACTCCTTTTTAAACCAGACACCAGTCCAGAGACATCGGTTCGGTATTTTCCTGTTAACAGCTCCACTGCAGTGGTGTGAAACACAGGAACAGTCGTATTTCTAGTGTGTCATCCCATCCCCAAATCTCTCAGTTTCTCTCTCTTTCCCCTCTTTACTTGTCACCTCTCCCTCTTCACTCATCACTCTCTCCCTCTCTCAATACCCAGCTGTAAACATATTTGCCCATGTTGCTCCTCAGAGCTCTGCAAAGTCTCCTTCAAGTGACGTCTACTGTGAATAGATACAAACATTTACCGAGAGGGTGTAATCACACTGGATCACGGCCGAGCCACTCTTGTCTGTTTTAGCTGATGCTGATGTTACTTTCCTCTCCTCTCTCTCTCTCTCTCTCTGTAGCCAAGTGCCAGCTAGTCGCGCTATAATTCATAAACTCCCCCCTCACAGGATGTAAACACTCTGTCCCACGATGCTGGCCATTAGGACCCCATCACCGTGCGGTACTTGGAAAAAAGAAAACTGGATTGAATGATTTGGCATTCACTGCAGAGTCATTTGTGATATTTCACCATGAAACAAGCTAAATATTTAATTCAGCAAATGCACCGAAAATATAGCCGAGCCCGTTTAAAAGCAGCAAGACCACTCCAGCACTTGAATATAATATCAATTATTTTATGAGCCAACTGCAGCACACCCGTCAACTCAATGGAGGGGCTTGTTGTTCACAGTAAAAATGATAAGTAATGAATTAGGATGTGTTGGCTTCTTCTGTAAATTATACAATGGATCATATACTTGAGAACTGACAACAAATTTCGTGGCAATTTCAGCTGGAATGGTAATTTTTGTATTTTGCATTTGATTTTTCCCATTATGATGTTGTGATTTGTCTTTGGCAGGATGAAGAGAGCTCGCTTGTTTGGTCAATCTGAAGAATATGTTTTACAGGCAAGGACATCTCTGTAATTTGAACACCTTAATCAAAAGACTGCAGCGGGACCCTGCACTTTCACAATGATTTCAATCAAGTTTTCAATTTCAAGTTTATTTATTTAACCTTTATTCATAGAGGTAATCTCATTGAGACACATGGTCTCATTTCCAATAGAGACCTGATAATATGTTGCCTCTGAATACCAAGGGAAGAGTTACGTTACAGACTTTAATTATGAAAACATTGGTCAGGAAACAGAAGATTAGATGCAATGAGAGACGGGTTGAATACGTAAAATCAGTATTTATACCAATATCTGATGAAATGATGACCAATAAACACTCCCTGCTGCACTGCAACAGACTATCAAGCTAAATAAACACTGTGGACGTGGTTGCGCCACCTTCAATCCCTGCATGTCCTGTAGTTGACTATGACTGCGTGTCTGCTTTCCTCTCCTTTCCCCCTCCACCCCCTCTGTGCCCCTTGGAGGCCCGTCAGTGTTGTGCAGTGTGTGTGTGCTGTGTTTGTCTTCATGCTTCCTATCATAAATCTGTTGTTCCACTTTTGCAAAAACCTGTGCAGCAGCCTATGAGCTGATGGACCGAGTGAGACCACCAGCAGGAGAGAGGGGGGGGGGGGGTACTATTCACTGTATCTGCAGCTATGCAACTGGTATGAGCCGTCTGCCACTGTGTGTGACAGTTGTCATGAAATGGAGCATGAGGTGGACTTGTACTGTATCAATGTATTGATTCTCCTACGCCAGTGCCATCAAATATCATCACCATGATTGAGCATTTTGTCACTACAGCACCGAGAGCGAGCCTGAGGATTGATAACGATCCTGTGGCCTTTACTCTCATGGTGGAAAAGTGCACACACAGTGAGGCTAACTGCTTTCAAAAACACCACCTGACAAAACTGATTGTTGTGTTGTTCTGTTGACAGGAAAAGTGTTGAGGTTGCTGAACAACAAATTGGTTCAAATCAGCATTTTTGACCACTTCTGCTTTGTCTCCAATGCTCAGTAAACAGGAGTAATTCTGGGGCCGTAATGTAGGTGTGTCCCCTTTTTTCATAGATTCTATTATTTTATCGTTAGACATTAAAGGGATAGTTCACAATTTGGCAAATTCGCCTATCGCCATAATGTTACATTATTACTTCATAGCGTGGTGAATGTGCAGGTCACAACTTGTCCACAAGAGCGTTTTGGAGTTGTTCAATTGTGTATTTGTTGAGGGACAGGGGACCTGTACCATTCACCTCCATTGTGTTCGCAGAGCAGCTCACGTCTCTGCCCCGCAGATCTCAAAACAACATGCACCGATAATTAAAGGTAATGAACCTACTCCTATGACTATAAGGATTATAGCGATGGGGGAATTTGCCAAAATGTTGAACTATCCCTTTAAGATAGGAGCCTGTATTCTTAGCGCCGGTGCTGCAATTTTTGACTAATTTACAGATTCAGAATGGTTAAAGATTCACACTGAAGCTTCCTTTAAAGTCTTGTACCGTAAAATAAGTAAACGAGTTTTCCTTGTGTCTTTCCCATCTACAATGTTTACAAAGTGGCCACATGCCGCTGAAGTAGTTTGAACTTGGCAAAAGGGAAACTCAGGGGTTAAAGACATTGTCCCTTAACTGAGGATCCGCCTTCACATCACCGCACCAGCTAACACCTGCGGCTGCTCAAAGTCTCCCTGAACTAATGCACCCAAACCCCCTACCAGATGCGTGGCGGGGAGGGGGGGGGGGGGGGGGGGGGGGGGTCGTCGTTCCACGGCTGACCCTGACCTCCGACCTCCCAGTGGCGGCGGCGAGTGAAAAGACAATTTCCCCACAGGGATCAATAAAGCATTGCTACATTGTCTGAAACAGGAGCTGCTTTGTTAAAGGCGGTGAATGGTTACAGAAAAGAAGCGGTTGACTTTTGTTTGAGCTGCGCTAACTGGTAATTCAAGAGTTTGGACCTTTGCTGTGAAGATGTGTAACAGACGCACAGAAAAAAAAAGAAGATGATGTGTGGCATCTTTATTTCTGTTGAAGATTTGGTGCAAATGCAACCACTGTAGCTGCAGTATGAATCAGATCTACCAACAGATGAATCATGTTGATGAATCAGAGAGGAGCTTAAAAGACCTCCCACATGTATTGAATGGGGATGTTCTGGTGTCTCTCGAGTGTCTGTGTCCTGTAATGATCAAGTCTAATCCAACATCTGTTTATTCAGTCATATTTCCGTACATAACACAGCTACACACTGTTAGCCAACAGGTATGTTAATATTATCAAATAGTTTTGATTATTAGACGAGAGAAAACGCAACTGTTGTCACTGTTGTTGTTTTATCTGCAGAGACGAGTCTCCTCTTCCTCTCTGCTCTCTCTGGTCGGCTGGTCTCAGTAAGAATGTCAGGCTGAGTTGCTGAACAAAATATTTTCCACCAACATTTCCTTCCGGTAGACAAAAAGTTGTGAGACTTTGTGAGAAAAAAAAAGGGGGGCCTCACTCTCTCTCCCTGGTCCACGTAGTTTCTCTTCAAAGCTTAAGCAGTTAATACCGAGCTGCCCTGGCCTGTGTAGGGATCAGTACTGTGTGTGTGTGTGTGTGTGTGTGTGTGTGTGTGTGTGTGTGTGTGTGTGTGTGTGTGTGTGTGTGTGTGTGTGTGGAGGGGGGGTACCATAGGAAATGGAATCTGCTGCATATAGAGGGGCTCACTCTATAGGCGGCACAACAGGGAGCATGGCCTACTTCTACCACCAGCTGCCTCACAGTGGGCCTCTCTAACAGCTAACTGCCATAAACTCCAGTGCAGTACAATACAGCAAAGCCGAGGCCTGCCCAGAGTTTACCATGCACAACCGCACGCACTGGAGAGCCCACATGGCCGCTCCGAGTCCGTATGCCTTCTGACAGGGTGGTAACACAGAGACTCCAGCTCAGTAGATGACAAAGAGGCAGGACGACAAAAGTCAGCGAGTGACATTCAGGTTGGAGCAGCAGTGGACTTTCTTCTTTACAACAGGGTCAGTCTCAGGTATTTGATTCCTGTTTGGCTCCATAAATCCAGAACATCAAGGGTAACTTAAGAAATCACAGAGGAACCTCAACAACCTACCGTGGAGCACCAAGATCAAAGCAAGAGGCTTTTCATTTTTTCCCCCTCTTGGTGCCCACTGCTTGGTTATGGAGAGATTAACATGGGTCCACAGGTATGTCCCAAGGCCCTTTAATCTCAGGTAGGCTGGAAATAATATCCCAATTTGGATTTAGTGTAATAATCTGTGCTGAGGCAGGAAAGTTTTAGTGGGAAAAAGTAAAAAAAAAAAAATAAAAAAATAAATATATATATATATATAAACTGGGTTTGGTAAACAATAACTACAACAAGGACTGGAAGATAACAGTAAAAACATCCACAGATGTATAAATGTATGCACAAAAGGATGAAAAGGGAGCAAACAAATGCATGATATAAATGATTGCATTATGTAAATTGAGCAGAATCCAATCCGAGAGATGGAAAACAAGACCTGGATGTCAGTATCCATAGATTAAAGTGGGCTTCAGTACGGTACCACACGATACAGCACGGTCACAAAACATCAAACATGGACGAGAGAAAAAGGAAGCACTCTAATTTTATCCAAGCAGATGCCTGCACATCGAACAAATGAGCCCGAGGCCATTAAAAGGAAGGGCGGAGGGGCGGCTATGGGCATGCATGTGCATTTGTGTGTGTGTGCCAAGTCTGTCTGAAAGATACCAGGGAGCGTCCCAGTTGGCTGCAGAAGTACGCTACAGAGGCACTGATGCTATTGGTTGGTATGTGGCGCACCCCTCCACACAGGCCCAGATACACACATAAACACGCTCACAACTCAGTGGCCATCGCCTTTGACCGATCTGTCCTAACCATCACGCGCCGGCTGCACAATTTTAAACAAACATACTCACGAAAATGTAATCGGACTTTTCAAAAAACGCACTTCAGCCACAGCCCTGTCTGCAGTCTGCACAAACCAGCACAGACACAGACATCAGTCCTTCCAGAAAAACAAAGAGTATTTTTGTGATTGTTCCGGGCAAAAATCCTTCATTATGCATCAGGTTTTTCTAAAAAAAAAAAAAGAAAAAAAAAAGTGATGCAATATAGTATGTGGAGTATTTATGCAATTTAATACGATGAAATGAAATTGTGATGCTTAGCAAAAATTGTGGAAACTTGCAAAAACTGTGGGTCGCGTAATTACGTCACTTCATAACGTTCCCAGGGCAACAGGAGGAAAATGGCTGCTTCTGTGTGACGTTAACTTGCAATATTTGTCAGCTTTCTGCGAAGATGTGTGACTTTTTTGCAACAGAAATGCAGGGATTATGAAATCATGCAAGCACCCCATATTTTATTCCCATGACCCGCCGGGCAGCGTCCGGGAAACTGAAACTAGGAAAAGCTGGGTGAGTTGAACCACTAAATAATAATATCAAAATAACTATAAAGACAGGTAATGTAGATTCATCAATATGAGATTCTTTTATAACCAAACGCAAACTCCTCAGGGTCTATTAAATCTTGTTTCTACCAGGAAATAGAAACTGACTTTAAATCAAAGCAACTAATGCATGCATCGCTGTTGTCAACACACTATTTACATCTTATTTGAAAATCACTACAACATGTGATAGACCACATGTCACTAACTAAAAAAGCCACAATGCATCTTATTCTTAATACTGAGTAATAAGTCATCAATAAATTAGTAACACACCCAACATACTCTGATGTACTGTACATGTAAGACAACACCACTTATGTGCATTAGCTATAAATACAGGCTCTTTTTGTAGATGCTGACCTCTCTTTTTTTTTTCCCCTCTCTTCAGACAACATACAGCCACGTTCACAATTTTTCGCAGCCTGGCCAGAGCAGGTTTTCATCTACTTCACACACACCCACTCACCAGGAGGAGACATGCTGTAGATGCTGCTGACTGTCTGGATGTTGAGCCAGCCAACTGCGAGATAGTGGGAGGGTGTTTTACACAGGCACTGTAATAACAGGGGCTGGAGGAAGCTGTGCTGGTGTACGTACAGGTGGGCACCCTCGCTCACTCTCTCCCCCTCTCAAATGGAGGCACATAAATATACAAATCATATATATAAGTGCACACACACACACACACACACACACAGCCTAATAAGCCTGCTGTGCAAATGAATAATATGTTAATGAAATGAAATCACATACAAGCCCTGTGGCAGGTACGCACTGGGATGAAAATGACTTCTCCTTCAAAATACATCGCCCTCATTTTTCAGATTAAAAGCACCAAGAGAAATGTGCGAGAAATACACGCAAATATCAATTCAGTTTAACTGCATGACACTCATCTCACAAATATCCACTTCAGTGGGATCAATACACTGTTAGCTGGCTTAATAATCTGTGGAAATCCCCTGATGGTACATTAAACATGATGTACATAAACAAATTCCACATGTAATTTTGATTTTTAACTTTCTATCAAGAAGCCCCTACCTTATCTTATCTAATTCACAAGTGATTTTGAGGATGGAAATCGAAATGTGGCATCTGATTGGATTAAAATTCCACATAGGAGGTGATATTCCGATCTGTTTTGACCCAGGCCTGGCCTCCTCCTGTGTTCCCTCCCCTGCCGCCAATCCACAACAGCAGCTTTGAACTTTAGACCTTGTTTTCTAGGCAGAGGATGAAAACGTACGGGCCGTCGGTCTGTTGGCAGGCTGACAAGGAGACGGGGAGGGAGGAACAAGAGGAAGAGAAGGGGAGACAGAGAGGAGCTTGTAAAGAAAGGAATGAAGTAATGAAAAAAATTGAGGCGGGAAGGAGAGAGGAAAAAAGAGGCAAGAGAGAAAAGGGAGTGAAAGGGTGAAGGAGGAAGGAAAGTGAACTAATCTTGTTAAGGAAGCAACAATAGATGGCTGGATAAATACAGGTATAAGAAAACAAAGAGGCAAGTGAGGATTAGGTAAATAAAATAAAAATAAAATGAACTCAACTTTCCACTTTGCACTGGATGCTCTTTTTTCCTTCTAGGGCCATGCGGCCCGGGGCAAGAACGTCACACAACTTATACTTTCTGAAAATCAGGAAATTGTCCCCACAGTTTACAGCTGTTTGTAATGGATGTGTGCGGCAGCAGAAAGTCTCTCTAGGCCCGAGGGTGTCACATGATCTGCCCAGTGCTGTTCCTGGCAGCTTAATTGTAATGGCTTAGCGAGAACTGAAGCTGTAACGTACTCAGGCAACATGTGTCTAACACAGTCCTTCACCTCCTGAGTGTGTTTCATTCAAGACATGGGGGGATATGACATGTTTATTATCTATTCATTTAAGTTCATGTAAATTTCCTGAGGCGAATGCCGGATGAATCTCGCTCTCTGCATGCATGCGGAGAAGAGCTGAGGCTCCGCTCCAGGGCGATCAATACATCCTTATCCAGAGTATGTAAATAAGGGCAAAGGGACACCAGCTGATTGACTGGACACCATGTCATGCAGTGTCAATGGAGGAATTCTGCAGCCACACGGTGTACTAGCCTTCACACAAACAGGACGTTATGATGCAAGACTGGAAACCGATGCAAAGTTAAAATAGGTTAAAGAAAAAAACATTAGAGTATTCTTACCATGCAAAGGTGCAACCATGGAGCTGAATTTACAGACCAAACGTTTCTGAAACAGATTAATAAAAAAAAATGCAAGAGTTTTTGTTTGCAGACTCATTGTCAGTTGGTGCTGCTGTACTTTGTGTTCCCTGCTGAAGCTTCGCTCATTCAAATATGGCCCCTTTAGTCCAAATGGCACTCTCCCCAGTCGTAATGGAGTGAGTGACTGTTTTCAAGCCTAATGCTGTACATCCAGTAAAGCAAAAAAAAATTATCCAATTTCCCACAATTGTAGGGTCGATTAAAGTATTTAATGTTCGTGTCAAGCTGCTAATTCAGAGAGATAATATTCTGGATGTTCATCGTTTTACTTACAACCCACACAGAGGAGTCTTTGTCTAGCGGTTGAGTCAGCCTGAATATTCAATACCAACACGGACATTATGCGACTTGAATTTCGTATTAGACCATTGTTTCTACGTTAGATTCAGCCATGGAAACAATGGACTCCTGACTGTGAGGATGCCTCTGCCTTCCCCTCCGAGGTGGTCCAAGATAAACAAATAACAAATTAAAACAGCCCAGTAATTCAGACCAGATCTGATGACGTAAAGTGTGATCTGGTGGACGGCAGAGAGGTGGTGGAGAGCACTAGAGACACAGAGCTGAGGGGGGGGGGGGGGGAGGTTTTTTTTTCTGGGTGTTTTTTGTTTTGGTTTTTTTTGGTCTTGTGAGATGTCCACGTAGTTATACAAAAAAAGACAAATTACATAAGCAGTAAAAGCTCCACATTAAATTAATTCATTTTCTGTTTCCAGTTAAATCCCTTTAGGATAAATAACATCAAATCACCTTGTCCTCCCCCTCCCCTCCCCCCCAAAAAAGCCCACCCACTGATTCCACTGGGAAATATTTCCACAACATTAAATATGGCACACACTCAAACCAATTCATGAGTCAAACTCCAAGCTAAATATTTTCGAACAACACAAAGATTAATTATTAGTCATTTTTCTCCAAGGACCCGTATGCGCCTCCATGTTCACCATCTCTTTCTTCAGCTTATTAACAACCAAAGGAAAAGGCGAAGGTCGTTGGCTGCCTCGTTCTGGCAGGAGAAGACGCCGTCTGAGCATTCATCCAGTGAAGCTGTCAGGACAGAGAGTTTCTGTGTGGTCCAGCGGCCTGCGATGATGACCACCTCAGCACATGCAACCCGATGTTTTTGTCGTTTCGTGAGGACCCACCAAACACCAAACCACCTGGAGTAATGGATATTACTCTAACTACACTCTATTACTGTAATTACATTCAATTAACATCTAATGAGGAAAATAGAGAAGCTTGTTTTCGACAATCTTACGGCAGTAATCTCTGGGCTATTTAAGGATAAACACAGAGCAGCGCAGAAAAACACTGCACATAAGCGTCAGATCTGGGGCTGATGAAACCTGAGAAAGCGTTACGCAATGTAATTAATCACTTTACACGTCACACTACAACACATAACAGTGTTAAGTAGCTCATTTCCAACATTCCTGCATATAGTGTTACTATGGCCCAGTTGGCAGACGGAGTGACAGAAAGTCTGAACAGGTGATGATTTCGGAAAAGGTCAGTGAGGCGAGGAGCGCACTAGATACGTGATGTGTGCTTGGTGGCTGCCGCTCCGTCGTCTTGAGTTTCGTTTCGGTGACCGTGTTTACAGGCTGAAGTGGACACACTGGCTCTTTAACACACACGTCTCATCCCTAATGTGATCTAGAGATTCGGTGACAAAACCTATTGATGTCATATCGACACGATACCTTCCACTGTAGTTTGTTTGTCTGATTGTTAGGGCTGAATCTGAGAGTTTAAACCATTTTAGGAGCTGCCGAAGGAGACTATGGGAGACTATTATGTCCGTCCCCCATATTCATTGTTCATTCCACTCATCTGTGCAGGGTCACAGGAGGGCTGGAGCCAATCCAAACAGATTTATGCTGCGTTCACATGGAGTCCGGCAGACGGCAAACCGGATGTCATGTTAGTGGACGAGAGAACGACGGTAAAACTTGTGGGAGGCCGGAAAAAAAATACCATCGCCGCCAACGACAAACAGCAATGCCGTCCGGAGTTAAAATATTTGAACTTTTGCCGTCTGCCGCAACGGTTTCCTCAACCGGATGTGAAGTATGAGTTGAGTATGTCGACATCGCCATAGCAACATAGTGATGCGTTTTGCCGTCATGCCGTCCCGTCGGACCCTTTGTTTGTTTTTGCCGTTCCGTCCGGCGGCATTTGCCGTCTGCCAGACTCCATGTGAACGCAGCATTAGGGTGAGGGCAGGACAGGTCGCTAGTCTATCACAGGGCTGACGTATAGAGAATAACACTGACATCCACACCTATGGCCAGTTAAGAGTTGCCAATCAACCTGTTGCACATGTCTGTGGACTGTGGGAAGAAGCCGGAGAACCCAGGGAGAACCGACACAGGTGCAGGGAGAACATGCAAACTCCAACAGAAAGAACTGAACCCAGTATGTTCTTACTTTGAGGCGACTTGCCACCCCTAACAAGTTCTTAATGTA
Source organism: Trachurus trachurus (assembly GCF_905171665.1). Classification (NCBI taxonomy): domain Eukaryota; kingdom Metazoa; phylum Chordata; class Actinopteri; order Carangiformes; family Carangidae; genus Trachurus; species Trachurus trachurus. The sequence continues at coordinate 11,107,585 of NC_139901.1, forward strand.
ATTTAATTCACATATATGTGGATCCATGACACACGACGGATGCTCATCAGGGCAGAAAGGCGACAGTCAGAATTACAACAAAATGTACAGCGATCCATTTTGAAGAGACAATTGGATAACTTTGACTTTCTTAAAAATAAATTCATTTGTTTGTCATAGTGTCTGCCTACATCTGTTGTGTCTGCTGTAGTGTACACAGATAGTATATTGGTAACGTTGCCAAACAATGAATCATTACATTAGCTCCTTAATGAAAAAATAACACGGGCTGAGATGAAGCATTCAGCTGCTGCAGGTGGAAACCCAGAGGAATTAACATAAATAAATAACAAAGTCAAATTATACTGTATCTTCTAAGAAGCACAGAGGATATTATCGCATTCAATCCAACCAAGCAGCGCTGGCAGCTACAACTGACCTTTCTCTACTATGCGAGAGCGTCCCTCATTTTCCTTGCAGCAGCCAAACGCAGCAGCTTGCACTCGACACACCTCCAGAATAAAAATCCCTCCAAGTCCAGATGTAAAAACCACCACTTTACACTCTTCCTCTGCCTTCCTTCCTCCAGTTGATCGGGCTATTCAGTGATACTCTCGACACTCCTCTGGCTTACCTCTTCTTTAACACTTTGACTGTTTCCTATCACTCACTCCCATCACACCAGATACTTCCCTTTACTTCTCTGGCCCTCTCCTCTACCCAGAAGTGTGCATATTTGATGCAGCATGGACTAGAACAGCCTGTAGCTATGTCAGTAATGACACAGAGTGAGGGCCAAAGGGCCAGCAAGGTGAAACCTGAAGGTTAATGGTTAACCTGATAATTGGGGTCAGCGGGGTGAGGGCAAACTCCACAAACATAGTACATGCCATCACTGACATGAGGAAAGAGTTTAGGTTAGGGAATGAGAGGAGGGGGAGTGGAAGAGGGACAAATGTGTCAATTGTTGAAAAGGTTCCAATGGAAATGTAATTAAAGACAAGAAGATGAGTGAAGAAATAAAATAGGACAATGAGGGCAGTAGGAGAGATTCTACATTAAAGAAACACTAAACAATGATGAGGCAGAGAGGAAACGAAAGACAGAAAGAAGAAAGTAGGAGGAAGGAGAAATAAGAGAAAACAAAAACCAAAGAAAGAAAGAAGAAGGATTCCCTAAACTCAAAGGGAACCTCTGGGCAAACAGTCTATGATCTCAGTGAATGTTCCACAACAACCCTATATGATGTCACGAAATGAAGGGAGTGTGATAAGGTTATTAAAGTTCAGTTAGACTCTGCAACTCAGCAACTCTTGGTTTTACGGCCCATAATTCGGTCAATTCTCCGAGAATGTAAAATTAGAAAAATGTGTTAAGCATCATCATAGTGGTTTGTTCACATGCAGATTGAGGTCTTTGATGTAGCATTCATTACAGCCATTTTGATATTAAATAATTTAAATTAATGAGCATAACAACTGCTGCATCTTGGCAGAACACGTGCGCGCACACACACACACACACACACCTTTTATAGAAGCCAGAAGTAGGTGCCAGTTTGTCGTTAGACGGGCCATAAACAGCAGTCATCTTTTTATTTTGATCTAAACTGACGATAAACGCTCCGACAGAAGTGTTTATCACAAGTGTTTTGATACAAACATTAAGTTGTAAGCAAAAAAGCTTGAAGATTTTAAAGTGATCTGTGGGGCTGAAGAGAAGTGCATAGATTGCAGAACACATCATAAGTGGGTTCTCACGATTTACATTTGATGCACCATTAACATAAAACATTGATTAGAGCAGCTTCAAAGCACGTTAAATGATCCTTGAGTACAAACCAACAATAACAGGTTAAGCAAGGCATTATGACCTGGCTATTGTTTTATTGCTCATTATCAATCTGATAGTGAGCAATAAGATTCAAACAACAGCATGATGTAAACATGAGGCACAGAAATGACCACACATCCAACTTGAGACAAGTTGAAGACAACAACAGTCTTCTGACCTGAATAATGAGGTGGATGACAGGTCTGCTGACTGCTTTATGTTATTGGCCTTATAAGCCAATGGTGAGAACCACATGACACTGGAATGCTGCAGAGCGGTGAACTTATGGTACTGGGAATTCCCTAAGCCTTCAAATAGCCTGAGGACGTTCATACTGAGATTAGCCATTTTAAATTAAGACACAGTGAAAATGAGGGGGCATGAGGAGGATGGCATGGTGGAGAGTCATACCCCCTGTTGAACACGCCGCTGATGGCAATGGATACATTCCAGCAGAATGCGCTCATGCATTTCTCTCTGCTTAAGAAGAACAAGATCTGAATAATGCAGCAGCACCCATAATTCACTTTGGTGAAGTCAAGTCAATCATTTCAGTAACTGGACAGTTTAAATGTATCGACAATGGGCCAATCGCTGCAATTGACAACTTCTTTAACAGCAAATGTTTTATCGGTGATTCCCCTGTGCATGTTAGGATCACTCACCCAAGACAGTGAATAAGAGTATGAGTTTTTTGGTGGATGCTGTGATGATGAGACAATGGTCAACCTGATATTTATTATGAATCATGAGTCATTATAAACAATTCTAGAGACATAAAAGCAATACTTGTCTCATTCATTTAATGAAAGAGTTAGATATCCCAAAGCCTGACATGATATGGCTGGCACGATGGGAAAGTAAGTAGAAACTTTTGAGAAATCTAATGTAATACTGTATACATCTAAGTGTCTTAGGGCAGAGAGGAAGAGAGCATGCAGGATTTAAAGTTTTATTAAAGTTTATGTAAATTATTATCTAAATTATTTATTGACTTTAAATGTGCTAATAATTTTAAATAATGTGGCGTAAATTAAAATAACAATTCAAATAATAATAATATTATTATTAATATTACCAGCCCAGTTACACCATTATGTTGTTGTGAAATTAAACCTCCAGTCCAAAAAGCAGAGTCCTTGGGATTTCATCACACTGTCACAGTTACACATTAAAAAATAAATAAAATAATGGCTCACCCTGCCAACAAGCTCCATGTCAAAGTGAAAAAAAAAATTTTTTAAAGGCAACAGTCCAAAACTAACATATTAGCTCAGTGAACTGTAAGGTGCTTGATGTGGCCAGGCAGCACTCTGAGCGAACTATTTCTCACTTTACATTCATTTAACATTCTTTTTAGAGTCCAAAACAAACTTGTCAGAAAATAGTTTCCTTTCAGTAATATTAAATAGTTATTGGACAATTGCTCCATTAGCTGTGGTTGGTGTGGCATTTCTGAAATATCTGAAATATCTGAAATTGCATTTTGCTGCTATGCTGCAGACAAAAAGCTACAATACAAACACAGAGCAGACCGTCTCCTCCTGAGGGCATCGCTCGCTGTTCAGTTCCAATCATGAAGGACAGGGGAAAAGTTTCACTTCAGTCTTTTAGTTGAGTGAATGCAAAGAAAAGAAATAACTATAATTATTTTAATAAACTACTGAAAAGAACTTCTGCCAAAAGCATGTAGTTGTAGTATTTTAATGGTGGTGTGTTTGGTGTTTGTAGATGTTCACTATATCAATTTAGCATGTCAAGAAGCTAAAATTTGCAAATTAGCACTACAAACAAAAAGTACACAGTATATACCAATATCAAGTTAAGCCATTTTAAAGATGCTGCAATGTTTCAGTCTGGACTAGGGTGGTGGACTGACCCATTAATTATTGGAGGCGGTTCTATTGTTTCTAGCACAGCTATTATGGCACTGGTCATGTGATGCTCCTCAGCCAATCACTGCGCCTCAACTCCATGAGTTAAACACACACACAGACAAATGCACACATGCTAGTGAAAAGACCAAAGACAATAGAGAAATGAGTGGGAAAGGTGGGGGAGTGGGAGGTCAGAGGAGGAAGTTGATTGTTAACATAAATTGTTAATGCGCTGAGATTGTTTATTCTCGAAAATTGTTGAAGAAAACCATGTTTTTTTTTCATAGATCAATCACTTCTTTTAAAGTAATGATTTAAAGTTATGAAGTGATCCGTCCATATTTGGGTCACAGAATAAGTGTTACTTTTTTACGAGATGAGCTTTGAATTGTTGTGACTGAACTGAAGTAGTAAGTTAAGAGCCGCTGAGGAAGCAGTCGCCTTGGTCAGAGAAAAATAAACTATCACTCTACTCTTGGCATAAACGCAGTTACATTTCTATCAAGCATTATTTTTACAAGGACATGCAAGAAGGATCCTTCATTCTCCAGTTTTTAACTGGTGGGAATGTCAACCCTGTTCGCTCCTTTTCTTCAAAGTGTTATGTGTGTGGGGAGGCCAAACCAAAAGGAGCCAAAAGCAGATGGGATAAGCCCCCCCGGTATGCAACTGTAGTCCATAGTGCTCTTTATGCTCTTTAAAGTGAGAGCAATGAATTCCTTTTATACACTATTTCAAAGTGTTAATGGGTGTGGGCGTTAGGTTGAGGAGAAGGAGATTCATACAGATGGTAAACACACCCACACATTGCTATTAAAAAAAGGACACGGGTTTAATTTGCACAACTAATGCACCAAGTCAAAGTTTAAAAACTCCATATAAAATACCGTCCTCCGACAGATGTACAGCTCCCTGAAACAGACAGACAGACACACACACACACACACACACACACTGTACGCACAAAAACAAAACGAAATCTCCCATGTTTCCTCTTCCGATTCTGTTTCCGATTCTAGTTTCCTGTCATTCTGGGACTTGACACACTGGGCACACAACTGGCCCCTGTGAGCAGCTGCCAGCATCGTTGTTGAGCAGGTAATAACAGTTATAATAGCGACGTAAGACCACGTTATCTTCCACTGCAGTATTGTGGGGTGGGTGGGGTGGGGGGACTCGTCTAGACTGCCAAGTATGCAGGTGTAAATCAATACCCCCCCCCCCACCAAAAAAAAAACCAGCCCCTCCTTCCATCCACCAACAGCACATACACACACACACACACACACACACACTCAAAGATCACATTTAAACTCCACAGGAATCTGAAGTGTATTTAGTGGCGTGCTCTCGGCCAGTTTTACAACAGTCAAACTAGAAAACAAACAGAGAGACGACACAGGAAGGACAGAAACGTATCAGATGAGAGAAGCGACGCCTCGTAAAAACCAGGGTTGTGACAGCGGACGTGGTTTCGGGGTCAGGGCGAGGGGGTTAGCATATAATAAGCTGGAGTGATGGAACTTGAGTCTGCGCTTGAAAACAGAGCCTTTCACATTCCCTGATGTGGCTTGGCAAGCTGTTAAAAGGAGAGGAGCACTGGAGGAGAAGAGCCTGGCACTCAGTGAAGCAGAAGGGCCTCTCACTGAAGGAGGAGAGCCTGACTTCTTCAAGATAATGGGGGTGTTAAATATCCACACACACCGTTTCCTAATAATTTCAGCCCAAACTGCAGAACCAGACTTAAGTATATTTTTGCCAATATCTGCGGTAATTTATTTCAGGTTTTATCATCACTGACAAAATAATCATACAGTGGGTGATGAAGATGGATAAATAATAACCCCTCACTGGAAAAAAATCTATTAATAACCTGAGGCATTATGGAATTAGAATTAATAAATAATGTTACTCTCACAAATATTTATTTATTCAGAAACTTCATCGTGCATGATAGCACAACTGACTGTACATCATGTACATACTGAAGAGAGGATTACATAATAGCTTTAAAAGTTTTATACAGAGTACGAGTCACGCACGTGGACAGTGGATGCTGTAAATGAGTTGAAGGATAAAAGGATAGTGGAACGAGAGATCTAGGACACACAGTATGGATTTCATGATGTAATGCAGATAGGACTGTAAATCTAGGGCTATCTACTGTAGAGGGTTATCTGCTCTAATGACACGTAACCATTGGTACACTTGGCACCGTGTACAATGGAACTTCTTCTCCGTGTTAAGAGAAATAAGAGATGGCAGCTTTGTGTGTTTGGAGGAGGCAGAATCACGTGTCACTTTCAGATTTCTCACAACAACCTTAAGGTGTAATCACACACACACGCATCTCAATTTTTAATGACTCTAATCTGAGGGAGGTATCACACAGCTAAGCACAGGGATCATTCACACAAACAGGTCTAGAGGGACAGAGGATCAACCAGCTAAACATTAAATCTCTGGTCCCAAGGTAGCTTAATAAGAGAAAGAGGCATTATACTTTCCATTGCTCAATTTAAAAATAATAAAGCATAATTCATAGATAAATAATTAAAAATTAATTTGTTTTGTCTTTAAGTTTTCATTGTTCTGCTGCTATTCCCCCAACTTGGCTTGTTGCATATCTGTCTTAAATCAAACCTAATAAACCATAAAATCTGTTGTCTCAGGTTAAGTGGCACAAAATCTAAAGCTGCTGGAAAGAAATCTTGATTCCTTCAAGAAAACGCATACAAAAGAAGGAATATTGTAATTGTAACCTGATCCTAAGACTGTCAGCTGTTGTAAACAATAAAAGCTAAATGGAGCAATAAATGGATGTTGTTCTTGATTAAATTCCAGCTTGTTTACATCGAACCCCTGTATCCACAGCTAATATCAAACAGCAGAAACACACAGAGTTATATAATATCAGCTAAAAGTATAAAAATAGATAAACATGTTTGTTTCTATAGATACAGAGAGGCGCTGTCATTTTAAGGCCTGCGAGCACATGTGTGTGTTTGTGCGTGCATGTGTCCTGTGAAGGACAAGTGTTGAACAACACAGAATCAGCTGGTGGGCAATTTGCCATGCCGCACCATTTGCTCAACTGATTGCATAGTATGTTTTGATTAGATGTTGAGTATGTTTTGAAAAATGTCCCTCTCATTACAAAAAATATAAAACCTTGTGCACAAAACATTTGGTTATTGAGGTAATAGCATCACATACATAGCATCACATGTGTGGTCTCGCAGGAATAACTGTCGCAAATCTATAGTGCAATAAATAAAGATGATAATTACCAATGAATTCTCCACAATGGCTTCAACTGTGAAGCCACTGTAAGGCCAGAACATAATCCTCTACCAGTTATGGCGGGAAAGAAGCTGTTACAGTGCAGCCGGAGCAGCAGCAGCGGCCGCCGCCAGGCAAGAGAATAGCCACTGTGATAAAAGAAGAAACTCTCACAGGCAGCTTAACTGAGAGCAAATGGCCCCTTGAAAGAGCTCTTTCAGAACCAAACATGTGCATAAGCCTCCATTCAAAACCCACATTATCTAATTCAGTTCTGTTGCATCTGTATTTTGCCTCGGTTCAATACATTCATGCCACTAATCTAATACTACTCGATTCGTTCCTATTCACTGTCATAGAGGACGATTCAGAGGGGTTTCTTTCATTCCTGTTATTTGTTTTTTTTTAAGCTGGCATGCTTGCCACCAGAGTCTGTCTATCAACCACAGAGGCAGCAGGGCTCCTGCAAACTGAATATTCACTGCTTCCATACGAGATCACCAAAGCTGACTTTTACCATGAGATCTCACAGCATCCTGTGAAGAGACAAGTTGCACCATGCCGGTAACCGAGGGAGCGTCCCTTTTCTAAATGTCACAGGTTGTGGGTTTTATGGACTCCTGGAGTCTGGAGCCATGAAACTTGCTCCAAATCCAAACAACCATGCATAGTTATGACATGATAATAAAGTACCGACACTTAACACTTATCTTTGCTGATCTCACTCACACACACACACACACACACACACACACACACACACACACACACACACACACACACACACACACACACACACACACACACACACACACACACACACACACACACACACACACACACACCGCTCTCCTGAACTGTGTGGGTGTGTGCACTGTTGCACCTGTGGGGGCAGGCAACTTGTAACCCTTGCATGGATTGTTATGGTCACAGTGATTTGAGTTGTGTTTATCATCCTAGGGATCGACATGGCAGATAATATCGGCCGATACTCGGCATGTTTTCGATATTGGCTGTTTTTTCACCGATAACCAATAATTTTTTTTTTTTTTTTTTAAACACACTCCTTTGGCTCTAATGTAGCCGTCTCTCTGCCTGAAGTCACCACTCTTAGCTGTATAACAATGTCCCGCCCACCAAACCAAGATCTGTTGGAGTTCAAGTATTATTCTACAAAAATTAAAGCAGAAGTAAGCAGAATGTTTGTGTTAATATAAGTCTTAAATAGTTGTATCTTCCGACAGCAATCACTTATATAGAGTGTTTGGTCCGAAACACGGGTCTGTCAGTCACTCTGCTCTGCTGTAAGCCGAGGAGAAAACTTTATCCAATGAGGAGAGAGAACGGCATAAAGGGGCGGTCCTCTCTGTGTGTGCAGCCAAGGGATGCGCGTAAATGTGGTGACGAGGGTGGGGACTGCTAACTCCATCAGCTGACAGGAAGTTAGCCAAAACGACCGGATCGCTTACTTCTGCTTTAAATGTCTTTTTATCACAGATTTTCACAGTGTACAAAAAAGAAACAGACTGTTTACTGTATTCAGTCTAATCCCCAGTGTGTTATTCTAAATTCTGACAAGAACATTTTCATTTTTACTGCAAATGAATATCGTTCCAAATATTGGTTATCGGTTTCCTTGATTACTACTGTAATAATTGGTATCAGTCATGAAAATACATATCGGTCGATCCCCAGTTCATCCCTTGAGTGTACAAAATGGCAAACATTTTAAACTAATTACAGCATTTTTGGCTCACGATGACTGAATCCAAATGGAAAGCACTACTACTGCTGCTTGATTATCAGCCAACAAAGACTCAGCATCATACCTTTACACCTGCTACTTAACAAACAGCACACCAGCATAGCCGATAGGATAGCCAAGTCTAACTTAAAAAACAACTGCATTGTAACTCCACTGCCTTGGGCAGTGACTGGTATGTGGCGCTACACCACAGGGCAGAAGGGCCGCTGTTGCCAGCTGCAGGTAGCAGGCTGGCTGTCTAGCGGTTGGCACCAAATGACCTTTTAGAGTATCTACACATAGCACCTTTCTTATTGCACAATCTGTACTACGCCCGTGTCTGTGTGTGTACGTGTGTGTGTGTGTACGTGTGGTGCGACCGCACGCGAGAGAGACGGCAGGTGGAGGGGCTGACTGGCAGAGATGAGAGATGCTGAAACGCTGTTAAATTTTTTTCCGTGAGAGACTGTGACGGGCCACAGTCTGGTTAATTAATGGGAAACACTGCATTGTAGACACTGAACTTTTAACAGAGTGACCAACAGTGCAGTTGGCGATGGAGGTTGTAGCGTTATAACCAACTAGCAACCATCTATCAGTCTAAAGATCCTGGGCAAAGTGATAACCATTAGTGCGGGCGAAGTGCTGTGAAAATACTTAGACGGTTCTAATCCATATCATTTCGATGGATTATTATTATGGACTATTTCTGATCTTTGGTTTAAAAGCTGCTCACTCTCAAGTAGATAACTTTTCTTGAAACCCGCTGACAGACAAAATAAGTGACAATCTGTGAATGTAGCAGTACAATCAGCAGAATGTGTAAAATAAAAGTCTTTGCCATATCAATTTATATGGTAACATCATATTAGCGTTTTGTTTCTGCTGCCCCCAAGAGGACAAAAAATGACTATTATTATAATTATTGTAAGTATTAGGAGGGGGACAAACCTTTAAGAGCTCACATATTTCAAGCGTTTCAATGTAACATACCACATATTTGAATCATACATGGAGTAACTTCACAATACATGTCTTCGTAATAGAAAAAAGGGAGATGAAGGTTACATAGGGACAAGTCCATGCAAATGTTTCAAGTTTAACCACAGTCTGCCCCCATTATAAAATTACACCAAATGTGAAAACAAAAAAAGGGAGTCTTTTTCCACCCACTACCTGGCATCGATTTTTATGAGCGAAAATAACAGGGCTTAGTGGAAAACAACAGTGTCTGACAGAGAAAATGACTCATCTCTCGCTCCATCCCTCCATCTCCCGCTCTCTCCCTTCCTCTTTTCTAGTTACCAGCTCCGGCACATCCTGTACATAAAAACATAGCTGAACTTGAATGAGAGAACATAGACACCAATATACCATGGACGACACACTCATGCCGTTCCTAGAACTGAGCAGCAGACCGACAAAATAAAGTTAAAGGAATGAACGTGTCCAAATAAGATACGGGATAGGGTGGCTTTACAGTCAGCTCCAAAAAATAACAATAATTAGGAAATGAACAAAAGGGGAGAGATGAACACATAACATAAAGAATACCAATTTTTTAACCTTATCTCCCTGTAATCATGGGAGTCGGATAGATGTCCATAATACCCACATGTGGCTGTGGCTAGTTTGCTACCACCATCTCCTGATGTTTACTAATATCAAAATTATAATGGTTGATAGAAGGGCTCGAGTGTGAATCTGGGCAAGATAAGCTATTTAGAGAAAAAAATATATAATTGTATCTGGAGAATAAACAAATTTCATAACAGCCACTGATTAATGAGGAATTGCAGCAAAGAGGCTCAGGCTGCTCTGGCCAACCCCACCAGGGTAATAAAGCCTGAGCGCCAGTTCTAATACTAAGCTACAGTGAATTTCACAGTGGAGATTTAGTAGGTTTTGTTGTTTTGTTTTGCTGAGGGCAAGTCAGTGTGAGTAACAGTTGGGGGCTTGACTCCTTAAAAATGAGATTTTGTAAATGAGAATGGGGGAGAAACAAACAGCCACTAGTAAAATGGGTCAGATTACTACAGTGTGGATGTTTGGGGTTACTATATTAACAGCAAAACAGGAACTATTATGGAGACATTGACTGCTTCATCTGACTTTTTCCACAACACCACAAGTAGCCCATTTGTAATTAGTGAGCTAGTTTGAAATACCTTGTATTTATTGCTTTGCGTATTATCTCTCCACATGTCACAGTGATGAGATAAAAGCTCGGGCCAACCAGGTTAACCTGCTGCTGGGGCACCAGGAGGGTTTGTACTGTATGGCCTCCTGAGTACTGAGCTGGGAAATAAAAACATATAGCATGTTTCTCTGTCCATATAAATGATAAGTGGTTATTGAAGAACAAGCTTTTACATAAACCTGTCCCAATGCTGCATTCATTGTCTCTTTAAGGTCCATATACTGAGTTCAGACGACCTCATAAGGTTTTACTTTCATAGAGTTTTGGTATTAAATTAAAAAAAAAAAAACCTTTATCAAAAACAGTCATAGCTTCTAACAAATAAGAGAAAACAGTTAAATAAAAATAAATATTGTCAGTATTGTATTACTTCAAAAAATCCCTTTGAAACAAAAGCTATGAGATGTGACTTGTTTTTTGTAGAGAACAGACTTTGATTTTCATTTCTTCCAAATACAAAATTGTGTTGAGTGGGAGAATGGACGGACAGAAAAAGATGCAGTTTGAGAGTAGCTGTGTGTCTGTGTGCAGCACATGTGAAAAACACGTTAGAGATGCTTGTTTCTCTCGATACATCACTTAGATTAGAGGAGTTCCTGCAGACTGCAAACAGCGGGGCGTCTTTGAGAGAGTGTGTGTGTGTTTACAAGCGCATGAACAGCGTGTGCGACCGGCTCCTGCAGAGAAAGCTGCTCAGCAACACGGCTCCGGCCTCAGCTGGCTTGATAACTCCTGCTTTGTCCTTGTCAGCACCCTCGTCTGTTGGCCAACTAACACTCACGTTTTTTGGATAGAAATTTGAAAAAACGAATCGTCGTCTTTATGAATATTTGAACAAGTTGTAAAACTGAGCAGGAGGGGGGGGTTACATGGAAGTTTTTCAATCACTGAACTACATCTCTATTTAAATAAGACACAGGCAGCACACAAGGCAAAAAAAAAGCTGTGCTCTTCATAAGAGGAAAATTGCATCCCTGACTAATTCTGGCATCTGTCAGACAGGGAGACGATCAAATTTTAACTGTTCTTTCAACATTAAATAACAGACTTTAACCATGAGAGAGTGCACATTATTAAGGCTCAGTGCTATCCAGCGCAGACCTCATCCTGTGCTCCATGCCACCCCCCACCACCACCGTGTTTCTCCACAGACCCACCTGTCTCACAGGTGGTGTCATCCTAAAAAAAAAAGGTAAAAATCCTTAAAGATGCCCTTTTTTTAAATTATTTTTCTTTTCTTTTTCTTTTAAACTCTTTTTATTAATTTTACTAAGTCCGAGCAAATATAAGTATAGAAATTTCAAAAATGTATTAAAACACTGAGAATCCAAAGATTCAACATCAATGCAAAGACAACATTTGTCTCTATTTTGACTCTAAATCTGTAATTTATTTCAACCATGGTCAAAAGAAATGTTTGCTTCAAATCCCGACTTCCTGTGTATTAAAGGTCTTAGAAATAACTGCTGGCTGGAATTTGTTTTGATCTCCACATCCCATTCCTTCTAGTGAAGAACCCTTTCCTTCCTTGAAAACAATTTCTCTTCAAGAGATGTCACTGAAACAGTCCCGTCTGCCACTGCTTTTATGGATTATTTTCCTTGGCATTTCTGTCGTACTTGAAAGCAGACCAAGGAGAGAAAAACAAAAAGGGGGTGGTGGGGGGGGGGGCTGGGTTGTGGCATTGCAGACAATGACACACCCTTCCAGTCACACATAAGAGCCCGGCCAAGCAAGAACTACACATTTTCACTATTAGAAGACAAACATACAATCAGAAGTACAAGCAACTATCAAAATAGGAATCAAGCCTCTGGTGAAGCCATAAAGTACAAGTCTGTCAGTCATGATGGTTGTTTTTTTAAACAGGCGGTCTGAATCACCACATGTGAAAGCACGATCTGATTCTGAGTGACAGCTTCGACTCTGCGGTGACCAGCACAACTGTAAACAAGTGGAATAAGGGAGGGGGTGGGCAGAGCAAAGTGTGTGCGCAGACGTTCAGTCGGGCTCTCGTCTGTTTACTTCTGCAAATGTGCCTGAATTAATGGATTTGTGTTGTGTGTGTAATCGCATGCATGTGTACGTTAGTTACATGTACCACAGAAGACGAATGCTCCCCCGTTTCCCGGCCAGGCATGAGGTCTTCACCAAGTCGCTACAAAGCACACAGAGTTGCAGTATACAAATACCACAACCAACAGACACCATATGGAGCAGAGAGCAAGTGGGGAGAGGACGGGAGGGGGGGTGGGGGGGGGGGCAGTGAGGGAGTAGTACAAATCATTACCTCTGTTTAGACTTGTTGTGGCTGTTGTTTGTTGCTTGGTTTTTTCCCTCTCTGAGTAAACCAACATACATCCTTGGGAAACAAAACCACTTTCCTGATTTCAGCAGCTGTGTATACAAGCAGATATTTACAGGAACACACACACACACACTATGTTCACTGGAATGAAGGTGTATGTCTTAGAGAAAACACCAGTGCCGACAGCTGCTGTATAGCAAAGCTCTGGTCAGCTGATTCAGATTCAGACATTTTGATCAAACACTCGTGAACATGTCACTAGTGGAAGATAAAGAAATGCAGGTGGTCAGGAAGTCGTTTACAATTCAGTTGTTTGTTTACATTTCAGCTCTGTGCTGGGGTGGATGCGTCAGTGCACCTGCATATGTGACAGTACTTGTTTCTTTTACACAGTAACGTGGATGTGATTTTTTGCGGGACTGATGAGAGCAGTGTAATGAGCTGGAAGAGAAAAAGGCAGACGGAGCGGCAGCACCAACTACAGATGCAGCAACAGGTCTGCAGCAACTTGTAAAAAAAAAAAGTTGTTGTTTTGTTTTTTCAATAAAATGCCAAGACCTAGTGAATGCTATATGTATTTACATATGTGTAATTACATGGATCATAAGGGAGAAGTTATAGGCTGCCAGTCTGCAAACAGTGCAACAGTGAGCGCTTGAAATGAGGGGGGGGAATTATCTATGCAGTTTAAATAGGGTCACACAGATCTATACACAAAAATCAGGATTAACTAGTTTCAGTTGTCAACTTTACATTAGCAACATGCATATGTTTCCTGTTTGTTGCTGTGATATCTAAGTTGGTATTGTGAAATGTGAATCATGGAATTTTCATTGTTATTGGTTCAGGATACCAAATCTGTGGTATCAAGAGATCCCTAATAAAAAAGAAAAGGTACAAAGAGAACAGCAGTAGTAATTTGTCCTTCGGCACAAACAGAGGCGATTCATCAGGGCATCTGATATTTAAATCCAAGTAAGTCATCAAAAAAGAGGGTGAAACATTTGATTTGAGGACAAATGTGTAGGAGGAAAAAAAACAGTTAAGTTACAAGGCATCCATGGAATGACAGCGTTATGTAAGTGATGCTGAATCCAGTGAAAGCTGCCAGGGGGGGAGGGGGGCTGGGTAGAGAAGAAATGTGAGGCTGAGCTGGAATTGAGCTCTTCAAAGCTTTTCATTTTCTGTAATCGTTAATTGTACTTCTGCCCATGGGTCCATATACAACCTCATGCACATACATACTACACATGGATAATACCTCAAAACATATGAGTAATACCAGTAAATAAAATGTGTTTGTATCAGCGTCACCACCTCTCTGTAGAACAGCAAAGAGCTCTGTTGTGCATGACCTCTAGGTTTTTTCAGTCCGGTCTTTTAATACCTAACCCACAATAACCACCACAATAATCCCTCAAACAGCCAGATCCTCAAGTCCATTATGCAGTTGTGACCGTATAATTTACAACATTGTTGTTATAAATATATTTCCCATACTCTTGTTTGTAAAACACATCTGCCCTTATAGCTTACTTCACAGAGCCTCTCTGCTTAACTACATCTGAGATAGAGCTGCACGATTCCGGGAAAATTGTGAATCACATTTTCTTTTTTGCTCTGGCACTATTTTTTTTCACAAATTGAAATGTTTATTATTTATTTGTTAAGTCCAGTGGCAAGTGTGTTGTTTGTGATGGGGGGCTGACACAGGACATGGCAGGGCCCTATAGGTAACAGATTAATGAATGGAGTAGATTTGTTTTTATTTCCCAGTAGAATTTGTCAACACTAGTCCCTGAATCCCCTGTAGTACATGGCTTAATTGTAATTTGTGTACTTGTTGTTGTTGTTGATGATATGAATATTCCCTTGCCTGAATGGGGGATGTATACATTGCTGTGTTGCTGAGGGGTAAAGAGAGTACTGGTTGTGGATTGGAGGGTGTTTCTGCGTGTGTGCGTACGGGTGGGAGGGTGGGGGCTAAAGTGTAATGTATGTCTTTTCTGTCATCTGCTACTTTTATTATAGGTCTCATTGCCATACTCCTTCTGGCAGGGGGACTGCCAATGGAAATTAGCCTTTTGGCTATAATTGAGTGCATTTACATTTTATCTTTTTAAAAATTTTCATTAATGTACACTGTCCTTCTCGAACAAATAAAGGAAAAATAAAATAAAAATAATAGATTTTTGAAGGTGTGATTCCATACTGCCTTGCGTTAGATCAATGTTAAAAAGTTGACTTGAAATGTGATTATATGACTAATCTTGTTATTTTAAAACATTTATTGAACATACTTAAACACCAGTTATAGCAGAGTCAATATCAAGTGTTTGCACTAAAAATGTATGTAAAATTCTGACAGCAAGTGAATAAAGGGTGTTTTTTTCACACAAGCAGTGTTCAGGTCGGTCCAGCTGAACTTTGAGCCTGAGTGCAGTGTGTTTGGGTCAGTGTGAACACTCGGGTGCGCGTCCATTTGTTATGTGAACGCGGCCGGACCTCAATCATGGATGTATTGTATTACTTGATCCGCTCCAACTATTTAGGTGTCTCCATTGTTAAAGTTTAGTGTTACTTTTAAGTGTTTCATTTTTATTCAGGAGTCATGTAAACGTGACGCTCTGACCGCGGTGTGGCGTTTGGAGCAGAGTGTTTACCGTCTCTGCTCTGGACCCGCGGCTCGGCTAACGGCAACGTAAACGGCCTTTCCTTCGTGACATGTCCCGTTCTGCCCGACGAAGTTGTGACGCAAAGTTACCGTGTCATGACAGTTGTGTTTTATCTTGCGCTCCATGAACTCTGTTATCTCTGCTGTGAGACAGCAACGACAGTGCGGCGTTTGGTGACACTTGAGAAACTCATAGACGAAAATAGGAGCGTTTGTTTGTGATGCATAAAACACAGAAGAATCATTTCCATTCAGAAATGAGATGTTGGTGTTGGATGGTGTGAATCGAGATTGTGGGTTTTTTAACGATTTATCGTGCAGCCCTAATCTGAATGTGTGTCTCCTATTTATAATCTTCATATCTAGTTGAATTCCTCTTTTTGGTATTGAATCTGATGTTACGACTCCATTAAACTCAACAATATATCAGATGCTGTAAAGCAGCGCCACAGGGTAAAAGTACAGCTAATTCACCTGAAATCCTGTTCAGATCCCCCAACCATTCCAATGGACATGGCTTTTCCAGGATGATGACTGTCATCAAACTTCACCCAAACACAAGTACAGCACAAATTTGTTGAAGTGGATGTTTATAAAAGCCAATCAGTGTTCGTCATCACCTAAAGCAGACAGTAGTTGAGCCAGGATAAAGCCGATTGTTCCTGTGAAATGCCATGATAAGAGCTGGTCACATATTCTAAATGCTGTGGAAAGCAGCTTCAGTACTTCCTACTTTTAGTGGACCTCCCTTCACAAAAGGAGAAGAGAAACCAGTGAAAGATGACCCAAGTAAATGTAGAAAAACATGGAAATGTGACATGAGATGTTATTACATCTGTGGAAATATCATCAAAGATTTACAACTTTTACCATTAGTCCATTTGAGGGGTCAGGATTTGAATGCCTGGATGTGAAATGCTGTTTTGATTCATATTGACTGTTCTGATTTGATATCAGCTTATAATGCCTCCTATTGATTATGTAAACAAAGTATCCTAATATTTAACTCCAGCCTTTAAAAAACTCAACTTTGAGATACCTCAGTTTTGTTTTGTTTTTGATGAATTAATCCACTTGGTTAAAACAATCAAAACAATAGAATATAATCAATGTGTTTTAAGCCATGACCTAATCCACTGATATGATTTTACCATGTATGTAGCACAGAATCATCTGAATCCTAATCGTTTTGTTGTTATAAGTGCGTGGTACTGACTATATATGTGATTTTGAATTGAAAATTATCTGCCTGCTTCTCATCTGAGCAGTTAAATGTCAAACTTGCCTAACCACATCACAGACATGAGCAATTGAAGACTTTTCATCATTTTAAAGCAAGTGAAAATGGTAGAACTTTGTACTGAAAGAAATTATTTGCAGTTATCACAGTCAAAGTGGTTTATAATTGATGCCGTGCTCTCAACCGTCCATTATGATTCATTTCATTTCAACATCTTGGAAAAGACACTGGCAGCACTTGAGGAGAAAGTGCTGTTCATTTTGACTCTTTTTTAGGACTAAATGCAGCAGTAAACACGATAAACTTGCACGAGTTTCACGTCATTACTATTTTGCAATTGATCTAAGCTCAGAGGCAAATCAATCTTGATAGTTCGGACAATTTGTAACCCCTGCTCAACTGGAACCACTTCTTGATTTGCATTGTTGCCAAGACAATTATTGCCAAAAGCGATAACGTCTGCACTCTCCCCATCAGCAATGTGAGCAAAAGCGGTGAGTCCTGAACTGATTTTTTCCATCAGGACTTTCTGCCCAAAATACACTCAACTCTATGACAGGTGTCCAGTCGGATTCTGGCATCACCAGGGGAGGAAGTTGTGACAGTGGGAATTTCATAGTAGGGAAAAATTGAGAGGTTGATTTAGTGTGTATCTGAATTTCTAAAGTTATGCAACTCTGTCAGCAGAAAAGTTTAGAGGGGATGGGACACTATGTTAAAAAGAATATTACGATTATGCACATGTGATTCATGGCATCCCCTGCAGCACATTCCACACAGTACACTCAGTTAATGTCACTTCATAGGTGAGCGGGACATGAAATCAACAAGAGTAAACTAATATTTAAGAGTTCATATTGACATACCTCCTATAATTTGATCACTCACCCTATTTGCATGCGTTCTCAGGGCACACAGGGTTTATGAGAGAATCCAGAATGATTTAGTTTCCCTCTTGCAGGATTAGCTCTGTCTGATGGCATCTGCACTGTCACAAAAAAATTGGTTCCATTGTTTGTTTCACTCTGGTGCAAACAATTTCCTTTCCTAGGTAAGGTGAATTAAAATACCTAACCTCCCTGCTTGCCCTGGCACCAAGCCAGCAGAGGGGCCTCTTAGCCTGGGTGATGGGGCTGAAAGCCTGCATCTTAAACCATGTCAGTAGGATTCCTTCAGACGATCTTTGTGCAATTTTTTTGCATTTGGAAAAACAATGGAGAAAATGATGATTTGTAAATGTGTATGTAAAATACTCTGTATAATGCATCCTTTCATTCTTCCAGGTGATGCAATGCCAGGCGTCTGTACTCCCTGCTTGCTTTGGGATTTTGTCTTCAGTCTCTTTCTTGTGAGTGTAAAAGTTGGACTGAGGTCAGGCAACCCAAATTGACCAGTCAAAAACATTCCAGTTTAGCCACATTAGAAAAAGCGCTCGGTGGTTGTTTTGTGAATATTATTGTCCTGCTGCACTGTCGTAAAACTCAGAAATATGCACAATTAAAGAGCCTGCACTCTTCGTCCAATACAACTGTAAACAAACTAAAACCTGAGTGTCACTGCACCATTTTAATGCAAATGTGCTATAGCTTAATTTGCACTGTATGTACTGAACAAAAAACAATTAGTCACTCATTATTTGCAGCTGACAAAAACAAAATAAATGACAGTAATTCAGGTTACAGTGTGTTGAACAGGGCAAAAAGCAGCATCTCCTGGATGTGAACTGTCAACTTTTCACCCCTTCATATCACTGACACACCCACAGGCTCTTCACAATGTCCAGTCATTGTCACACTTGCCACCTCAGCCCACTTGTTCCATTGCAGCTTCATATTCTAAATGGTTGAGGAACAGGGACAGTAGAAATATGACACTTTTTTGCTGTTGTTGTTTGCACTGCGGCAGTGTACTGTTTTCAGTTCTGAAGATTAGACGGATTGAAAATGTCAAGTTTGGTTTGAAATGGCTGCTGTCCAGTGAAATACTGAGAACATGCTCCGCAGTCTTCTGTCCAAATTTTTTTCAGCTCTATCAAAACCAAACTAACTCATAAAAAAGGCCTGAAACAAACTGTGCAGCTACACCTAACAGTAACTGGGGTCTCTCCAGGTCTCATGTGTTGTTTTTTTAGAGCTTAGCTTACCCATTCCAGTGATCCTACTGACTGTAAGAGGCCTGCCTGACGTAGGTGATATTTAATCCTCAGACTTTAACACACAACTAATTTGTGTGGATGTGTAAACAAACAGCAGGAAAAACAACTTTAAGCAACTTTGTGGAAATACCGTGAAAAGCTAGGTGACCATCTGAAGTGGAAGTTTGCACTTACAAGAGCTCAAAACAAAAATGAACCTTCCAGGGCTTTAAATGCGTTACACACTACAGGCTAGGACACAATAACAGCCGTGTGCGCACACACACACACACACACGAAAACAAACCACAAACACATGCCCAGAGTGAAACGGGAGGACAGACAGAAAGAGAAAATCTGAGATGGGGAGAAATGGTGACAGAGTGAAGAGGCAGGAGTTGATTGGAGGAGAGCCAAAGAGTGAAACTGTAGATAGTGTTGAGAAACAGTGCTGTTACTGTCAAACAGCTGTGTCAGCTTTCAGCGCGCACACATACACACAAACACACTGGAGCCCTCACACACACACAAACAACATGGACAAATATCAAAATACATACATGTATAAATTAATGTTTTCCCTACAACACGTTATTATGGCCACAAGACAGACTGGCACACCGTAACATGACCAGTGTGCCAGATGTGAGCATGTAACAATTTGCACATGCCCACAGTCACCAACACCACGTCAACATACGCTTCCACTTTGTTTTGACGGCCCCAAAAGTAGATCACACACACGAGTAACATCATACCAACGCATGGACCGACTGCACAAAATCTGACCTTGACCTGACAATAGAATTGTCGTGCAAACAAAAGGATGGATGTTGTCACACTGAAACAACTGGTAAGAGTGAGTATACACTGGAGATCTGACCTGACACCAGCATTATGTTACAATAATTTGCATGATACAAATGGCAGAAACCAATACTTTTGTTCCTTTAGATAACAATAGCAGACCAAAACACTAGTGTTAATACAGTGCAAGTATCAACAACAATGGTTTACATAGCTCCTCAAATTTCCAACATTTCACTGCCTTGCGGCTTCAAAGGTAAACCTGTAATACCACTGTTTCTGCCAAATACAGTCGAGGTGTGCGGGTTGATTTTACTTTTTGGACCCGACAGGTATAGGCATTAGTACGCTGTGATCTTCTTCATGCATGGGTGGTGAAATGAATAGGTGAAGATAGTATCTTTCCTTTTGATGTGGCTGGAATCGGAGGACTGACAGTAATAGCTCGATTTGAGGACGGTGGTCAGTCGATTTTAGTTTATGAGATCAGCCATGTGGCCTGAGCCTTCTTTTCTGTCTCTTGATGTTAATAACACTGGTGTGTATCGCTCCATGCCAACCCTGTGTGTGTGTGTGCGCACGCACGCTTCTGAGGCTGTGGCTTGTCCAACCTTGTTACAGAGCCCAGACAGCTTAATAAATAAATCTGCGGTCCACTCGTTTCAGATGTGCTGATCACATGTGCCAATTCGGTTTTGATCGTTGATGCTCAGGGTGAGGGCCGCAGCCTGCAATCATTCATTTTCACTGTGTCAAAAAGATTAATTAATGTAATTTATCATGTAGTGAAGTATGGCTGGGCGATATCAATAAAAAAAAATCATATTGATTATCGATATCTATAATTATCGATCATTTTCTTTTAAATATTTGTGGGGCATTTTTGACGTTCTTTTAATAAGGACCACAAGAAAAAAAACATTGAATTCAACTTCAACTCTTTATTCAACCACCTTTCATAGCTTTAACTGTTTAAATTATTATAAGCAAAGGGAAATCAACTAAAGTGACCTGACATCAGTAAGGTCTGATAAATAAATATTTCCTTTGGTTCTTTATGAACCAGCAACAACAGGTCAGAGGAGCTAACTAACTAATTCACCTGCCAAGAATGACTCATTGGCTTTTGTGAATTAACTGACACGTGTTGGTAGAACAAAGAACGATCGTTGACTTGTAGAAGGATGTTGTTTTACGCGATAGAGCTGCCGCTTAAAGGATACAAGCTTCTTTTTTTTCGTTCATTCTGCTTGTGCGGTGGGCAGAATCAGTTCAGCAGTGCGCAAAAATAAGTTAAGGTAAATGTTTTTACTCGTCATGTTCCCACTCAAGAGAACTTGTTCTACCTTTCTTGTCGACCAAATAGCGGTGCTCTCCCACTGCCATCTCACTTGCGCTGATTTTTAAATACTACCGGTCACCACACACCAGTTCATAATATTGACTGAGTGAGTGAGTGCAGTGCAGGCTTCGGGGTCGCAATGGCGCTGTGCTGTGTTATGTCAAGCTAGCGGGGCTCATGATGTAGCATGCCTAGGTCAGCGTTTGTGGCTGTAAGGAAGTAACAACTGTAGGATCAAGCGACATGATAGGCTTCGGAAACAGGAATGGAAATGCTTGTTCACAGGTCTTTTTCTATCAAAGTTTTTATCAACCTGTTTTTTTATATTGATCGTCACATGTCTGTCAATTCTCAAAATTATCGCCCAACTTTGCAATGAAGTTTAATTCTACAAATCCAAATCCCCAATATTTTAAAGGGGTTAGGTACAAGTTTAATTCCTACCGGTGTCGCTCCATCCTTCAATTGTACTGGTTGCCAGGTACACCTATAGGGAGCGGCTAGTAGCTAAGGCTAAGCTAATGCTAACTGTATTAAACGAGCAGCAGCTCCGGTGTTGACAGCGGACTGAAAACACATCTGAATCATTTCACACTAACTCACCTGCAGACAAACCCGACAAACCCACAGCATCACGCCTGCACCGGAAACGATACAGCCTACCAGCTGACCATTAGTTAGCATTAGCATTAGCACAATGCCATTTCTCCACAGAGCTATCACGATCTGGCAGCCCCTGAGCGCCGCCTCACATGAGATCAACGTACTAATGCTGTTGGCGCAGGGATCATTTCATGCCGATGTTGCCAACGTAACCAGATGTAAATATTTATATATTTTGGACCTGTCAAAATTAATAAAACAATTATTTCTACACTTTTTTATTTTTCTGTTCAGTAAAATTAATACTTTTATTCTGCACCCCTTACTTTGGATGTATTGTTTTTGAAAAATTTATAATTTTGATGAAAAGGTTGTAGCTATAACCTTTAAGTTCTTGCTATCACACAAGACAAAGAAAAGCAGCAAATCCCAACACTGAAGCAGCCAATTACTACAGCAATTGCTTCATGTCTGTAAAAGAATCAATTATAGGACTAATCATTTCCCCTCCACCCTGTGAAATATCTGATATTTGATTTCATAGAGAAATGAACAAAAACAAATGGGCAGAGAAGATTTATTCAAGAACAAGAAAATATCCAATTAGAAAACCAAAATAATAGTGTAAACTCTTCATTACTTACTCATATTTTTTCATTACTTTAATTTCAGCATTTAACATCTCAAAGATAGGGGGAAACAAAATGTGTTTTCAAACTACATTCCCAGCAGGAGTTAAAGTAATGTACGTCCTTTTTTTGGCTCACTGAGGTATTCATCAAAATAAAATCCATTATATTGTTGCTCTCATGATGTCATTTCATTCAATTAGAAACTAGTCCCACCCTCCACTGGCAACACACAGCAGACCAAACAGCCAATCTTGCCATCCAATCGCAAAGCAAGTTCTGATCTCAAAGCAGTTCACAACAAAAGAAGTCACCAACATCAAAAATCGGACTCTGACGGACCTGAAATTTTATATACATTATCAAAAGGCTTCCGCATGGTTTCAAACTGTGGTGTGTTAAAGATGGCATGGCACACAAACAATCATATCATATATCTTCACTATGCATAATTTTTCCAAATTCCCAAAATTCAGTCTGAAGGGGACGTAAGTGTGTATGCATGTGTTAGGGAAAGAGGGACTACATGTGAGTGTGTAGCCGTGTTTTCCTCTTCTGCTGCAAACTCTGGGGCATACACTACAAGCCGCGATCAGCGTAGTACTAAAACAAATCTGACCCAAGCAGACTCCAGCTCCTGCCAAAAGCAAATAGAGTCTTAAATGCTACATAATACAGCACACAGCGGGAGGGAGAAAAAAAAGGGGGGGGGGGGGGGAGCAGGACGGCGCAACACAGAAAAACCATAACAAGAAAAAAAAAAACATGCTGTATGCAAAAGTAAGGACAGACAAGAAGGAGAGGCTGGAACAGAGAGCGTAAAAATGCTGGCGGTGGTGGAAGAGAGGAAGAGGCGCAAACGACATCAGAGGGAAATGAGGCAGAGACGGACTGGAAGAAAGACGAGACAGAGCACGTTTAAAGGCAAATTAAGATTTTACTGCTACCAGGAATTTGATTTAAGACCAATTTCTGTAACCAAAACAAAAAAACAAAAAAGACAGACAAAGCTGTGTTGCATTAAACCCATCCTGTACTCATTTAACAGTGGACAAGTATGCAAATAAAACTTAGTCTGACCACCTGAGGTGAAGCAATAAAGACAGAATAAAGATCTGTGCTTGTCCATTACTCATCTGTTGAGATAATTCACTCTCTTTTCATTTGCTTTTAATTGCAAATTTTTTATATTGTATATTTCTACTAAAAAGAATTTGGAAATAAATGTGAGCATCTGACAGAATGCATTAATATATTTGTAAAATCTAGTGTTAGATAATTGTTGTTTGATGTGACAGAGCAGAATAAAGATTATTGATTTACAGTACATTTAATTGTAGATTTAAATAAATTTGGGAAATTTCATGAGGCAAATTATATTTTATAATGATTATATTAAACAAATACTGTATATTGGCTGTACTATTCTGCACAGAAACAAGTTAATCCTGCATCCAAACACCGAAATCTGACTCAGCAGAGAGAGAATTCGGGCAGGAGTATATGAGAATACTTTATTTTCCCTCATGATGCATCAGTGTGGAGGACACGATGACACATTAACCAAAAAGGTGGAGCAGGAGTTTGGACTCCGTTTTAATAATTACACAGCCCACACACATGCACGCTGCTTAGGTCTAAGGCCTGGCAAGACGGTCAAGTGCAAGATGAGCACAGGGTGAAGGAAACTACAGAGACGATAAAATGGAAGGAAAGAGAAACAGCTGAGGTACAAATCAATAATTATTATAAAGCAAAGAAAATATAGTAGGCAAATAAATTGTATAAAATTAAACTAAAATATTACATTAATCTATATTAGATTTCTTGAACACTACATTTTCATCGAATTTCCCCAGAGGTGGGTTCAAAGTTCAGTACCAGACTCTGACAATCAGTTTGATTTAAGAGTTGTTTTTCTTTTGTGATTTGTGATGATAGACATGAGAATAAAGGAGATAAAAATACGAACTAAAATAAAGCTCGACTTAGTCTCTCTGTCTCAGTTTCTATTTAATAGATTTACAGAGAGGATACCAAACCAGGTTTCAGGAAGCCAATTTGTAAATCTACCGAGGGCTGGCTTTAAGACCAAATATAAATCCAAAAACCGGACATAAAGCTGTCAACTCCAGCTAGTCTTCAGTACATGATGAAACTGTAAATGAACGGTACAAGAAAAAAAAAAAGATGAGAGGGTGTTAACAGATCTGCCATCCTTCAGTTACAGATGGTTCTGAGTGTTTAAAAGTGCCAAGAAGGTTGCAAAATGACTGATTTCATGTTATATTTTTATTTAATATTAAAAAGGAACTGGGCTGTAAAAACCCTCTGGAAACAGTCTGTAAAAGTAACTTTTTTCTGGACTTCTGTGATATATGGGCACATAATATGCAATACAATAATACCCATGTTATTTCATTAAAGCTGCTGAATCCAACTCCAAAAGCCTATAGAGCTTAATATCACATGTTAACAATATACATGAGAAAGGGAGAGTGTGTGAGGGAGAGAGCGAGAGCGAGAGTTTTGTAGCTCAGAGCCAAAAACATGCTTTGTCCTGTCCTGTCGGCTTTGGCCTGCTGTTCTGCATTTACACTGGATCTATGGTGTGTGTGTGTGTGTGTGTGTACGGACGCAGGAAGGGAGAAGACATGAAACAGAGGCATGAAATATTTACACCTATAGCAATAAAAAACAATTGACGTAAACCATATTTTGTGTGTGTGTGTGTGTGTGTGTGTGTGTGTGTGATTGTGTGTGCATGTACAGCCAGTTGCCTGGTCATCTGCAACACTTTTGGATGACTAATTGTCCCACAAACAGGATGAGAGGGGTGGAGCCTGCTGTGGGGGGCCTGTTGAGTTACAACCAATCCCCCTCCGTGGGCTTGTCTCTCCCTCTCTGTGCTACAGTAGCATCAGGAAAGAGAAAATGAGGAATGGAGGGGAAGAAAAAATAAGGTTGGGAAGGAGGGTTAGCAGCTCAGTGAAAGCCCCTTATACTGGGCCTCAACAGACAGACACAGAAAGAGTGAGCAAGAAGGAGACAGAAGCTGAATCTCATTTGCAAATGTTTCCTCCTCGCTCTGTGGCAAAGTCCCTGAAATATTCAGAAACACTCAAACGATGGAGGATAATGTTAAAGGATGACTCATGATGTCACAACATGATGCTATTTTCCTAGTTATTTAAGCGTGTGCAAGAGGGAAAACCACTCACCCGTCTCTCTCCAAAGTGTTAACAATATGTTTTTTATTTGTCAAATAAGCATAAACATAAAACAAACAAACAATTGTGGATTTAGTTGCTGTCAAAATGTTACAGCTGCTTACAAATATATCACTACTTGAGGTCACTGAATCACAAAGGCCACGCCTCTCTTTCTGGACGCAGCGACACTACACGCTGCTGTGTTACTCTTACAAAGGATAATGCTCAAAATAAAGGGAACACTTCAACTGATTGTTTTCTGTAGGTGGATGAAAACGTTTTTGCAGATGGCCCCGTGCACGGCAGCAATATACAGTACGTCAGTTAGTACCTCAGACAGCCCCACGTCAAAAAACACAAACTACCACCTTAAGGGTTGGAGCCAAGAGCAGTGTGTCACTCTCTACTGTGTCACTCTTCAGGGCGCCTTCACTCCCCCCACCCCCTGAGCTGAAAAGATGGTATGAAACACATAGGTCCTAGCTCTTTCATTTTTAAACCAACCTTCGTCACAGAGCCCCTCCCACATCTGTGTAAAAGGGAGAGCTGACATGGCAGGACCGGTGCTGACGTTGTTGCATTACTTCACGCTTCTGATTCCAGAACGCCACCATGACATCTATAGCCACACACAGGGGGGCGTTTTTTGTTTTTTTTTCCCCTCCCAGATTGGTTCTATGTAAACAAGCAAAAAAGGTAGACAGATCTCTACATGAAAAGGGATTTAGAAACTCTACCCATCACAACTTGATGCCTAACCCCAACTTAAACAATCTCTAAAACTAAGTCTTAACTCTCAAACAGCAACTTGAAGTTGTGACGAGCGGCCAAAATGTCCCCACTCCTTCGGGTCTATAACTCAAACTGGTCCTCATAAAGATTGAAGTACCAGCGCGCACACACACGCACACACTCCCAGGTTTAATGAGTGGCTGCACTAATGAGCAAGCCGTGCTTTTAGTGTGGCAGTAAAACACATTCAACTTAAGTCTCACATCAGTCTAATTAAAAAGCCCCAGTTTAAATCAATGGAAACTGAGTCCATTTACCCACACAGAAGGCAGCGATGGTTATAATAGACTTTTGGCTGCTTCAGGAAATATCTTTAGCCTGGAGTTTGGTAGTCTGATTCCAATTAAGCCAAATCAAAGTCAATGAATGAGCAGAGCGTTTTAGGAAACACAGGCAGACTTTGATTGCTTCTTGTTAAAAAGCCTGTGTTTGTGTGACATGAGAAAAAGGCGAGGCTTTCTGTTGGTTTTTTGTTACAGTAAAATTTACGGCCATGGACATTTCATCATGTCACACAGAACAAACTGCATGAATAAAATCTGAGCAGGTGCTTGTTGTTGGTGGTGTTGTTGTTATTACCCAACCTGTGGCCAAAATTATAATTGGATTTCTTTCACTGGGAGAGACGCATTCCTGATTTTTCCAAGATCTTTAATAGTTTTGTCCAACTTCTGCTGGAGCACTGAAGGGGTGACAGGAAGAAAACATCAGCAACAGGCTGAATCCATGGCTGGTGGACTTTTTTCCAATCAATTTAAAAGGACTTTAAAGTCTTTATATACTAGCATCATAACTATTCACGCGTAAAATGTCATGCAAATAATAACCTTTGAAAAGTGTTATTTGGCTAGAATCAGGGAACTGGAGTCTGGCAGGGTTGCGAGGTTTGGTTCTCTGAAGGCATCTTACCTGTAGATGTGTCGTGCTGCTTTTATCCTAAAAACATTATGCTATGCTGCCGTCACTTGAACACCGCATCAGATTCGCTGTCTTGAGTTACCTCTGCAGAAGTCAGACTGATGGTGATTTTAGTCTCTTGTTAAGCATTTAAGCTGTTCTTGGACCACGTTAAGCCCCGCGTGGCCCTGCTGAAAGAAAAGTGGGCCTACACTTTATCTTAAGTCAGTCTGACAGGTCAAATGGATGCTGATGAACACTGCAAATGACTGGTAACTGGTTTTAGATGCGTGCCTGAGGGGATGGCTTCATCACCGTGGCAAATATTCAGCGTACTGACAACCAATTAAATTTGTATAGATTTGGTTGAATTGATTATAGGAGAGTGTAAGGAAATGAGCAGCCAGTGTACTTAAAGTTTCACTATCCTCAGGCGCATTGCATGGATTAATGAAATCCTAGCAATACCATGTGCGTTGCTCAAAGCAAAACTGCAAAAATACTGTTCACAGGGTTTTCCCAAGTTCGACCCAACTCATGGCCCATTCAAGAAAACTGCATGAAATAAGAAAACTTGTTGAAGAAATATAGTTCAATAAGAAATTAACTCCCTAAACATACCCCTGCGCACACTACAATACAGGTGCAGAGCACTGCATCTTGATGGTGACACCATTATCCAAATGGCAATTAATATATTATTCGTACTGTGGGAAATTGAACTTCTCACCCCATAAGTACTCGCACCACAACACGTTACACGAACCCTGTGATCTCTAGGCTCTATATGCCTAGTATACCTCCAGTATACCTCCACCAAGTCATTCTGTTAAACCCTGAGAACTTGCGATTCTGAAAGCGCTGCTTGTATTGTATCCTGTGACCTTAAACTGCTAGCCGAGCCGCTATTGACGTTTATCTCGCCAAGCCCCTTAGGGGCTTCAAACAAGGCCTAATCACACCAGCCACAACACCAGAGCCTCCACTACATTTACATTGTAGCAACACAACTACCTCTCATAAGGAATCCATTAGCCCCTGTTTAGCACGTTCACATTAAAAGGAGGGAGGAGGGTAGAGGGAGACTGGCCGTAGGAATAAAGGAATAACAAAAGAGGAGTATTCCCTCACATGTGAATGTCACAAAGCACACAAATGTCTTTTTTTCCCCCTCCGCTCTATTGCTGAAACATATCACACAACAGTGATGCCACCTCTGGATGTTTCTTGACACTTTGCCATCTCTGGCACCTGGGGTTTGGTAGATCTTCCCTTGGGGACAACCTTCTACTACACCACACGGGGGTTTTGTTTGACATAAGCAGAACAGAAACCAGTTTGAATGAAGATCAGTTTAACAGACAAAAACAACAAAACTTATGACAGAGTGTTAAGATGTTTGGATTGAATTAAAACAGTATGATAGAAAGCAAACAGGATTGATCATTTGGGATTTGACTGCAACTTTAATGCCATTTATTTATTTGGCTTCATTCGTTGATTATAAGATTTCTGCTACTTTCTGTAACACTGAAACCATAAAGAGCTCCAAAAGGTTTAACTGAAATGAAGAATTAAAGGGTATATAAACATAGCTTCAGCCTACACCTTTTCAATCTATGTAAGATTTATGAATTAAGTTTGAATTAATGAATGCATTATTCAATGTTGATTGATTGTTGAATGATGCCTGACTGTAACAATTTAAGCAAGATCGATAAATATGACATAAAATTAATTATTAATATCTGCATCCTCTTTGTTAAAATGGTATGAAGTACAAGGTAAAGAAAAATACTGCTCTCTGTTAAGAGGAGTTATGTAGTTTAAAGACAGTGGAAAGATGCTTGTCTGTCAGATTTAGTAGCTGTAAGATACAAATTAACCAACATTTGAGTGAATGCAACCATCAGTTCCCTGATCTTACATATTAACACTTGTTTTAAAAACATCTTTCAGCTAAGCCTGAGCCTCTATCTGTAACAACATTGTTACAAGGGATCATCTAGATCTGAAGTGATCAGCACAGACTAAACTGGAATCAGTAGTCAAATATTATCTGAACTTTGAAAACATCCAATTGCAGTGTTGACTCAGGACAAGAGGTAGCCATGCCAGCATCACAGTTTGTCAAATATAAACAAACCAGTGCCTTGACAGCAATATACCAAAACAAAACTATTATTTATCTACCAAAATCTGGCATATTCTCATCACTACACTTGTCAAAACACTGCACGGCAAAATCCCTCATCTGATGCTTAATGGGGAGACTGAACAGCAGCAATGACCGACAAAAAAACAGCTTGTACTGTATTAGGTGCTCAGGATGAAATATAAAATAATCCAAATTTAGTTATAACCCCTCCAAAAAATGTATATCATCCTTGTGAAATCTATACTGTATATTAGGCTATTGTGGTTAATGTCAGTGTAAATTACTGAAAAGGGTTTATGGTGATATCAAATTGTTATAGCAATGTGGTATCCATTCATAGAGGGAAAAAACCAAAAACCCCAAAACAATTTTTCAGTCAATTTAATTTAGTAGTTTTAATTAATGGTATTGCTGCTATGCTTAATTTTTTATCTTGGACAGGTTGTTAGACAGCTGGTTGGACAAGAAAAATCAGAGAGTTCGTTTGATTCATATTCAATTAGTTTCATACAAATGATCAACTAATGGATTCAAAACTCATCAGGTTATTCCATAGTGAAAATGATTGTTAGTGACTGCCCTGTAGGTCGTTAACTGAAATAGAAATCAAACATCATAAGATGTAATATCATAAACACAAACATCCTATTTCTGTTCCTGCATCAGGTTTTGACACCAACCACACTTTACCCTGACATGATGGACACTTTAGGTTTAGTAAGTAAGTACTAGTAGTAGTAATAGAATGACAACAATTCTCATTTTAAATATTTGCTTCCAGTACTGTAGGATGAAGGAAACACTTTAAAAACAGTCTAACAATTGTTGGATGTGCATTGTAATGAGCCGTAACTGCAAACATCACTTTTTGCAAAAGCAAATAAAAAGCAGAAATGTCTTGTGAACTCAACAAAGACACTGGAAAATTTTAACTCATAGCAACAAGTGTGTGAGTGTGCAGACTTGTTGGCCCAAATATGTGAATGTGTGTGCGCACGAATGCACAAATTCATACAAGAAATCCATATTGCTGGGAATTCGCTTATGTTTCAAAATAGTGCTGCACCTTGAGGCCCCCATGCATCTGTTATCATTTTACAACCTGCCTGTAACTCAGCAGAATACAAACCTCCTGAGCACAATGTGCTCCACTAAGCACCTCATTACAGAAAAAGGCCCTTTGTATCCCACTGAGGTAATAGGTGGGTGGAGGGTACCTTTAGATGAAGGAATCAACACAGCAAAGTGACACAGCAATTGTCCCTTTCATTACAAAACCTCTCCATTTCCAGCTATTTCCAGACTCGTGGAACCGCGATGAACTGTACATCGACCGCCTTACGTACTGTATCCCTCTGAGCTGCCAATATGAAAGCATGCACAAGGTTATGGCCCACCAGCAGTGGGAGGTAAGTGGTCAGTGAATCATGTCATTGCAGGTTGCAGCATGTGTGTTTACTCACAACGTAGGGGAGCAGCAACCCAGGAAAAATTACAATCCGCTTAAACAAGCAAACATACAAATACTGCAACAAAACAACTTTCTAAACTCACACATTGTCTTTCATCATGTTTAGCCGAGTCAACACCACAAAAAAGAGGCTGGAACAGTCCCTGTAATTCCAGTGCAGCACTACAAACAGAGCAGCACAGCTATGGTGTTTTGACATACAACAGTGCAAAAAAAAAAGAGAAAAGGCCGATTAGTAAATCAGACAGTGCAAGAGAAAGATTGTTGTCCAACTAAAGCTAAAATCAATCTCTCAATGTATAGTATCAGTTTTATTCCTCTGTAAAAAAAAAAAGCAGGACCAAAGTTTCTCTCTAAACTTCAGCCTCCAAATAAAACAAAAAATAATGCCCATTATAACGGATGCTGCTCTCTGATGGCCATAGATAAAACATGTAGAATACAATATCACAAACCAAGTTAACTTTACAACAGGCTGTGCACTTCTGTGTAGGTGTGTGTGCTTCCCACGAGTCACACAATAACAAAAACATTTATATCAAACTGGCTGAAGTCTACTACCCATGTCCATTCTGCTCCACTCAGCTCCATGCTAATCTGTCCCTTTGTCCTCGCCGCCTGAGAGGAGCAGCCTCTCCTCCACATCAGCCACTGACAACCTCCAGGAACGGATGACAGACATCACCGATGTGCAACATCTGCCTGCCAGTTTTTAAATACACGTTACCGTAAACCGGAGTTAATGCCATACATTTCGGGTTGTTTCCCTATCGGTGTTTTTGGATTTGCAAGGGATTTGCGCACTGGCCCTGCTGCATGCAGGCAGGCAGGCAGGCAAGGCAGACATACACATGTGGAATGTGGAGGGAAGCACCCGCCTATAACAATAACACCACACACACAAAACACAACCGGGACAAGGCTGGTTATGGAAGTTTGCTGAAATGCGGAATGAATCTGCAACGTAAAAAAAAAAAAGGCATGAGGCCTCAGCGCACGTAAACACAATAAAAAAATGGGGGGGTAAAGCTGCAAGATTTTGTTTTGCTAATGTGCAAGCTACTAGCTCACAACTTGCATGCTAACACCAGAGCCCATGGTGCGTTTCTGTCACACACACATGCATGCACACACACACAAAAACAACAAAACTGGTGATTCCTCTCTTACCTGCTGTGGCATATCAACCTTCACTTTGTGCAGTAAGCAGAGGGGAGGGGGCCCAAAATGTTGGAGCCAGGTCGCCCAAAAATTTTCCGAGCCAGTGGAGTTGAAGGCGGGTTTTTAACAATTTCTCCACCACGCTGAAAAAAACTTTTCTCCTCGGGTATAAAACAAAACTGTCAACAGAAGAAAGGAAAGAAAGGAGGAGTGAATTAGGCAGGGCTATGTAACGGTCAGTCCGGGGAGGGGGCTGGGGAGGGGGGGTAGTTGGCTGGGAATTGAGTAACGCTGGAGCCCCTACGTCCCGTTATTTCTTCCACGGACAACACTGTCACACCAAACGTCATTCATTAAATCTGGCAATTCAGTCGCTGCGGTGCTCGGCCGAAGGTAAACACCGCAGATAATAACACTTCAGACATTTAAAGAGGCCATTTAACATCTTCTGCGAGGTTCGGCTCACAAAGTTACACGGCACACAGCAGCACTGCACCCAAACAAGTTTCAAGTTTAATGTTTCTCCCTCACTCAACTCACTCCCCCCCGCTCCGTAGCATTGTTGGAGGGGAGGAAAAAACGTGCGAGGTTGAAGGGGGAGAAGAGAAAGAGAAAAAAGCAAGAAACGTAACGTGAAAGTTCACGTGTTTGAATGTGTGATCTCCGACGACTTGAATAATGGATCCTAACCATTTCTTATTCGCCTCAAGTCATGTCACTGGGTTTGTTTCATATTGCCAGCAGCACACACGGCCATATTCAATTGCCACATTTTTAAAAGGAGTTTCGCCGTGCCCCCCCTTCTCCTCCTCTTCTCCCTCTCTCCCCACCACGCACGAGCGGTCAGACGTTAACGGGGCTCGGACACTAGCTAGCAGAAAAAGAAGAAGAAGAAAAAAACCCGCCAGCAGTTACAAAAAACTAAAACGTTTATCTTGCCCCCCCTCTTTCCCGACACTACACCGTAGGTATTATTGTCTTACAGTAGCGGGGGCTGCTGTGAAATGGCCTCTCTACAATGACATTACGCCTAGGCTGACTGGGTACATTGTTTGAGTCAGTGGTATGTCAAAAATACTGCAGCCCGCTAGAGAGCATTAACAGCGGCTAACGCTACGTTACCAGCAGCGGCGGCAGGCAGCAGCCCACTTTACTGGCCTAAAAAGCGTGTGTGCCTCTCGGCCTGAAAGCACTTCTCTCAGCAAGAACGACACGAGAAAGAGCAACAACAAAAAACTACAGTGTGCTACGGGCGGCATTACACCTTTCCTTGCAGGCGACAGTCGCAAAGGTAGAGGAAAAGTGGTGGGAAAACTTACATTAATCCATGCGAAGCGCAACGTAAGCGACTCTGTGTTAGTCCAGTTTTTTTAGATCTGTATCAATATAGATGGACCGCACTTCTCCATGATCCCGCCCCCACGGTTTAGCAGTCAGGCATATCTATACATATATATATTGCCTCCGCCGTCCAATCACAGCTCTCCACTCCCGGGACACAGTCTGCGCCCATTGGTCGAGAGGCCTATCAGTCTCCGACTGAGTCTCCAGCTGTCTCCCTACCATATAGGGGTGTGTCGTGACGTAGCACGCAGCCTGAAAGGTAGTAAACAATTTGTCCAAAAATAACAGTTCATAATAAAAATGTAATTACATAATTAAACGTAAAAGCGATAAGACCTATATACAGAAACTGGTAGTGTTCTGGCGAATTTGTTTACCTGCATTTATAGAGAATGGAGACAGGGTCAAAAAATGTCACTATTTTTATTGGGCCTTTTTTGTTGTTGTTGTTGGTGCTATATTTATATAAAAAAAGAAAAATAAGTGTTTAAGCAATGCTGTATTTTGAATTCTACAGTTATATCTAATTATGAATTATTAATGGTTTACCTATACATAATATATGAAAGTTCCAGCATCCTCTTCACTCCCTCTGGTCTCTCTGTCCTGGAAACTGATGGTAACTGATATAGCATACACATACCAAGAGCATAAGAGGTTGGTCAAAAACATTTTCATTGAGACACCCAAATAACTCAACAACTCCTCTGTTGGTCTGTGTGTGAGAGAGCGTATATATATATATATATATATATATATATATATATATATATATATATATATATATATATATATATATATATATATATATATATATATATATATATATATGACACACAGGATAATTGACACACAGGATAATTTGTCTACTTAGAGGAAGAATTTAGAGGGAGTGATAGGGCCCCACGGTGCTATACTGTGTCACCCCTGGGAGGTTTTATTATTGCACCTCAATCACCACATACTCAGTCTTTAATTTGTCATGATTATCTTCCTAAAAACATCTCTTGTCATTTCCACTGATGGGTCAGTGCAGAGCAACCCTGGATGAGCTACATACAGTATATGAGTGTCTTTCTTTTACCAAGGGCACATCAACTGGACTTTTGACTATTTGCCTGTTAAAGGATTCAGCTTTTCACAGTACAAGGAGGCCCACGCTGGCAACATGCCTGTGAGTATCCATAACTTGCTGCACATTTCAAGCAACGACACAAATGAGACAACATTAGCCCCTTTTTGACAGATGGAAAAAGGGCAACATGAAACCTGCTTATTGGTGGCTTTGAGTTCTCTGTGAAAGGATTAGGGCTTTTTAAAAGCTGGCTTTATTTGCTGTGTGAAAGGAAGCTTAAAAAAACATCCTTCTTATTCACTATGTGATATGTAGCTACCACGTTGTTTTTAAATGTTAAAAAGAAGAACTATGTCATCATATTAAGACCAGCTCTTAACTTTCTAAAGACTGTGCAAACGAGTTCACAACTTGTACTGTTGCATGTCCAAGAATGTGTTTTCGCTGACATGTCTGAGTGGATGGAGGCTGCTGTAAAGCAGCGGTGATGTTTCCCTCACAGATGGAGTTTGAAGTTGTTACAGTTACATCAACACGATTATCACAGTTGGCTGCATGGAACATCTTCTCTGCCTAACAGCTGTAATGCGGCTGTAATCCAACTTTCTTCAAAAAAAAGGGTATTACTAAATACAATACTAAAATAAGATAAAATAACAATGACATAATATGCACAAAAAAATGGACACTGCAATAATATAATGATATTAAAAACATTAAAAATAAAAAATATTATACTATACTAAACTGTATACTGTGCTATACTAAACTTTATAATGTACTATACTACTCTTTATACCATACTAAACTGAGGTATACTATACAATGTTATATATAGTGTTGTGTGCAGTACTATATTCTGTGCAACACAACACTATGCTAAACCTTGATATAGCCACCTTTGTGCAGTGTATTATACATGACTTATAAGACATACAGCTGATCATCCAAATATATTTTTTCGCATTCATAAACAAACAAACATTTAATTTATGTTGATCTGTGTTGTGATGGCGCATGCCAAATGAAACTAAAAGGAAAAATAAAAAATAAATACCAAAAGTGGGGAATGACAAATGTGCTTTTCTTTGACTCGGATGCTAACCTTCTTTTTGGCTAAATTGTCTCCTGTGATAATGATGATGTTCATCTTTTCCGACTGTCTGCAAAGTGCCTAAATGTAAATGTCAAAAAATAGATGCTTATGCACAGACATGTTGTTATCTTACAATGGTAAATAAGTGGTTTGAGCGGGAGCCATTATAGCTTGAGGAAACCTCCAATAAATGCATAAATCCCTTTTAAAACAGTGTGGTCCTGTACAGCTCAAACCTGCCTGCCACACAGTACACACTGACTCCCACTGATTTTAGTATAATAGCTCCAGTGTTGATGAACATTGAACACAAAACTTCACAACTGAGACTTAATCATTTGTGAGTCTTTAATAACCATGGACTCAATATGTAAAAGAGAATTATCTGTAAGTGTGCGTGTAGCCTATATATGACATATACGTATATTTCACATCCACACATGTAAGTGTGCATAATATTTTTCCCTGCAGCCAGCCTGTGTGTGCATGTGCTGGAATCTAGGCCATCCCTTGTGGCTTTGTGTCTGAGAGGCGGATCAGCCTATATGAGGGGCAGCCAGGCATATGGGCGTGTTTGAGTGGGGGCATGCGCACACAGGATTTCATCCACTGCTGTGTTTGTGTGTGTGTACCAGCGAGAGAGAGAGACACAGAGAGTGAGCGAGTATATACTGCTTGGGTTGTCTGCGGCTGTTTCCACAGTGCTTACACACCACAGTATAACAGGAACAGGAGACACTCTCACTTAAAGTGTACAAACACAGACACACACACACACACACACACACACACACACACACACACACACACACACACACACACACGGACCCTGTTGCTCTTTCTTCCTCACTATCTTCCTTACTTGGGACTCAAGATCTCTCCATCTCAGTTCAACGCCCCCGCTCCCCACCTCCTAACAGCACACACACACACACACACACACACAGCACATACACACCACTTTTTTCTCCCACTCACAGGGTGAGTCTAGGAAACAGCTGGAAAAGCAAATAGTCACAAGCAGGCCGAGCCCCGGCCCACTGGCTCTCACAAATGACTGGACCTTTACTTGGATGAATGCAGTCCTCACACTGGGTTTTCAGCTGCAGTCGAAAAAGCACAAGGAACAGTGCAATTGCACAAACCTAAAGGAATGCTGCAGCAGTTAGCAAACACACGCTTTGATCTGCTTTGCAGTGTGCGGCGAGAAGATTGGTGGCGGTGTCATCCTCGTGCCACAAGTTTCTCAGGAATATTTTGTCAGCTATACGGCCACACAGAGGGTCGCACAGCCCAGAGAGGGGGCCTGTCTCAGTAACAGCCCGACCTTTCTCCTGTCCCAATTTAAAAATGTGTACGCTCCACAGCTCCCCCCCTTCCCCTTCCCCTTCCCCGGTCCTTAACTCGACTCCTTAACAATGTCATCACTGGCCTCCAACATCAATAAACTCGACCCATATTCACAACAAATTTGCCGCATTCTTTCCGATCAGTCATGAAGGTATTTGATAGCCAAGCAAAAGTGAAACATGGGAGAAGGCAGTCAGGAAATACTGTATGCTGCCCCTGCTTTTCAGCTCACATAGCCCCCCTTTTGATTTAAGATCTCACCCTGTGATATTATGAGGAAAGCTCCACTATGGATTATACATATATTTTGAAGATGAAATTCATGCAAGAGGAGGTGCAGAAACAAAAAGTGCATGATCATTTCCCGTAGTCAAGTAAAAACAGCGTAAATCTAGTCAGTGCTAGACTGAACCGATCAGCTTGATATTTGATCATTTTCATCATGTCAAGATCATAACTTCCTAAATTCCTATGTGCTCCCGCAGGAAGGGAATACATCAAATAGGCAGAACACTTTTTGAACAGGATTCAAGAATGTGGAGGCATCGGAGAGCAGAGGCACCTAACCACAGTCTGTCACTCAGTCAGCTTTCAACTTGAACTTTAATGCATTATAAACCTGAAGGAGCACAGAGCTTCAGCACATCACCTCTTTGACACAAACCACCATCAACAATGGGCTCGTCTCTGGCAGACTGAATCCATAAGAGCCACATAAAGGAAATCCTTCTCCAAGAACCATGGGTACAATAAAACTAAAACCTTTGACCACCACTTTAGGCCACTTGATGCAACATAAACATATATCCAAAGATTTGAGTCAGCGAAAATATGAACATGTTTCTGGCTGAGTTGTGCAACATCACAATTCTATATCGTCTTTTGTGCACTTACTTTGTACATATTTCTATTTTAAATGTAATATTATTATAATGTGTTATAGAGTGCTGACATCATTATTATGTCTTTCCTGTTTCACAGGACACATAGTGCATGTCTGACATTTCCTGAGGTGATGCAGCATCACCTGTCTGCAACACACACCGAACCGTGGTCGCCACGCCTCTGCAGCTCATTTTATTTGTGCACCCACTGTGCAATCAAAAAATGTTTGCTGTCACATTTACGTGAATTCCACTTTTCCTTTGCTGCAATAAAATAAAAGTATTCAATAAACTATAATAAAATCAGAGTAAATACCAAACAGTGTTTTGTTTTGCATCCAGCTGGCCAAGTGGGAAATGGGAAATCTGTTTGATGGATTATTTCCACTCATTTCAGCTCTTCAGGAAGCGTTTAATGTGAAGTGGCTAGGCTGGAGAGAGGATACACACCCAGCGCTGACACTCTCAGCCCGACTGGCTGCAGCCTGCTGCACACAGCTACACAGTCATAAATCTGCTCCATCATAATACACCACCTGTGGATAACAAATGTCGGCCAAAATACTTTCAGACACTGTCTCTGCAACCGAAAAGAAGAAAATCAGTTTTTTTTTCTCTTTTTTGTTGTCAGCAGAAAAAAAAAAACTTTTCAGAATAAAAGCACATTTGTGTTCCTTCATTGCTGACTCTGCACTGCATTAATGCACTGCTGCAATACACAGGCTGCTGCTTATTAAATTTCTTATCAAATACGCAGCTTTTCATCCACTGAAGGGAGGATTAGTCACATCCTTGAGCAAAGGCAGTAATACAAAGGAACAAGGAAAATCCCCTGAAACTGAATTAAAATTACAGAAGTATAATTCTCAGAAAGTGCTCAAAGAACCCACAAAAAAGTATATTTTACAGCACATATTTCAAATTACTTAAACTGGTTGCCTGAAAGCTTCTGTTCAGACTTTATATTTCGTTTACATTCAGTTTTAGTGTATTTTGCCTAATTTAATTGTTATTTTATTATCACACGTGGGCTGAATGATATGCAAAAAAAACAAAAACAAACCCACACAGCCATTATTTTGGCAGTTCATTTAATATAGCCTACAATTTCTTTTTGTTTTCGCATTTAATTTTCACAGACAATTTTAAACTTTGATTTATTATTTACATTACTATTTCTAATTGATTCAAATACTTTTTTTGATCATGTGCATTGGTCTCACATTGTCTTACTTATGTGAACAGTTTTTTTCTTATTAACCTGTCAGTTATCTGTAAAGCACTTTACAGCAAATTATAAGTGGGTGCCACACAAATTAAGATTGATTAAAAGCTTTATTTACTGCTGAAAACATGGCTCTTGTGATTCAAATATTATGACATGACACATAATGAGGTTTATGCAGTTATACTGTTGTGGGAAGCTTTGATGTCAATGGTTTTAGATGTGTTTTGTACAATGAGTATAGTTTTTAGTCCAGACGCCCAACCATCAGGTCACCACATAAATCCTGATGGATCATGAGATGATTAGTGGGAAGAAAAGCAGAAGAGGGGGAAAGAGCTCTGACACAAATGTGTATAGGTTTTTTTTGTTCTGTTTTTTTTTTTTTTTGATATATTTGTTCATATTTTTACCTCAAAATTCACCCCCAGTGGAACTACTTACAATACAATAAAATACTGGATTCAACTAGTCAGTTCATTTAAGTATTTCAGCATGTAAATCTAAATCTAAAATCTAAAAAAAAAAAAATTGTCTTCTCCATGCATTTAACCCATTAAGGGCTGTCACGACAAAATGAAACCATGTTGAGTTTGTGCTGCAAGACAGACTGCTGACATGTGTCTCTGCTCCGGCTCTTGAATCTGTATTGATTCCGTATCTGAAGGAGTGTGTGGACAAAAAAGTTTGCGGGTGGGGAGAGTTGACAGAGAGGACGAGGGGGAGGAGGGGTCGGGGAGGAGGGGGCATCTGGGGGCTGGGGGCTGCGCGCTACAGACGGATGAGACAATAGACTGCCGCGTCATCATTCGACAACACTGATCAATGTCAAACTGTTGCACAACACCAAGCCCCTTCTCTTTTGTCCTCCCCTCTTGCTTCATTTCTTGCTGCTCTGTATGTTGTTCAACAAAACGTGCACACACACACACACACGCGCACCACACACGATGTGTTGGTTACAAGGACAAAGTCATGAAAAAACCTTTGATAGATGACTTCATCAATATTCAAATTGCTTCCAGTTGTCTATAGCGGGTCCCTCATAGCGATCCTGCTGGAGAATATTTTACTTTACGCTGTTTTTACTTCCTTTTACTTGGGTAAAGCTTTAAAGAGAAATGACAATGCATGGTCCCCCTCCACCCCCCCTCCTTCTCAAGCCTGGCTGTTTTCATTCCTGTCACCCCTCCCTCCCTCCCCATTCCTCTGTGACCTCTGCCCCAGTGGGATTCATCACAAGTGGCAAAGAGGAAGCCTGAATCTAAGCTTCAAATGAATCTGTCTGTGATTGGAAACACTGACGATCCCACTCCCACAACAAACAGATAGGGGTTATTTGACTTCTGAGAGCGCAGTTGAAATTACAGCCTCGCTGGGAACGCCGCTCTGCACATAAATACCTCTATCTTCTCCTTTATTAACCGCAAATCCCCCCTGAAAATGTCCATGTTTCATATAGCAGTGTAACGTAATGCTCCTCAGGCGTTGCGTCAGAACCCAAAATGGATCCTCACATGACAGGAGTGCCAGTGTTAGGAGCCCAGGTCCACACACACACACACACACACACAACACGCTTTCTCATGAGGATCCAGAACAAGCTCAGCAACTGCTGCTATAATATAAACTTCATGTATAAAAGATGAGGATTGGCTTTTTATAACACAGAGCAGCCGGGTCCAGCAGGGTAAGGGTTTTTGTTTTTCAGTTTTTTTCTTTTTTTGTGTGTGTGTGTTTTCTGAGTGCATTTTTTGGCGCTTATTTTGGATATTTTTGTGTGGCAGTTTGTGTCCCTTTTTGATTCAATTTCAGTGAACTATGAAATCATACTCTTTGGGTCCATACTGGCAATTTCCTACCACGAATATTTCTCTTTTTATGTCGTACACCACATATCCCACACTTGTTCCCCACAGCTGGAAACTTGCTGCAGGTTTAGAAGAGGAGAGCAGAGCCCATTCTCCCTACCATCAGTCCATCCTCACCCTACCATTGTTGGTTATTTTACTTTTTTGTTGACACAGAGGCTTAAGGTTGGTTGGCATTTCCTTCCACTGCGGGCTGCATGTTGTCAACAATTTCTGCATCCAGATTTTTGCAAACTTCTTGTTTTCGTGCCCAAAATGCAAAGAGGGTTTCACCATTCATTCTCACATATCACTCACAGTCTTTTATTGCTCTTTGCATAACATTTCCATTGAATTCTTTGTGTATTTTATGATATTTCAAGGACATTTTCCCCTCTCATCATGAGTTCTTATTGTTTTAACCAAGGACCCTGAAGTAAACACATTATACCACAGGTCCACATTTGCTATATTTGGGTCACAAACACTCGTTGACTGGGATTTTTCCTGCAAAAACTGTGAAACGATTCCTCATCTCACTGGCGACGGGAGACTTTTCAGACGAGCGCACAAACAAGTTCCCCCCTTTTAGCTGCTGACAAGAGACAGTTTCAGTGCAACCATATGGACGATTCTGTGTGCAGATTTCCCCTGTTCGTCATGCATAACTCTGTTTTCTAGCATGAACATTAGTCCATTCATGAGCGGACGCATGTGACACAGATCACAACATCCTGAAGCACATGCTAAGCTCTGGGGGTTAAAGAGAGCACAGGACATGTGACTGCAGGATCATATATAAGAATAAGAAGAAAGCAAGAGATTTGCTCTTATTGAATGTGCGTCTATGATATTCTATTACTTCTATCCATTGGTCATTAACACCAAGGTATAAAAACAGCAAACATGTATAGCTGGGATCTAACTGCAAAGGGAACATCAAATAGTAGCGTGTGGTTCAATTCAATTAAGTCTGAATTGAATTGAAATGATCTGAATTTATCTTAACTGAACTCAAGTGAATTGATTTAAATGAAATGTAACCGCACTGTTCTGACTTGGGATGTTTTGAGGCAGTTTTGCCTACTGCATTATTCACAGCAGCAGAGAAAAAAAAACAAAAAAAAACAAAAAAAAAGGCCCAGTTCTGATCAACTTCACTCAAATTGGGTAAATACTGTGAATACTTTATAAAAAAGTATTATTCCTCCAATCAGAAACATATTTGAA
This sequence comes from Trachurus trachurus, assembly GCF_905171665.1. Classification (NCBI taxonomy): domain Eukaryota; kingdom Metazoa; phylum Chordata; class Actinopteri; order Carangiformes; family Carangidae; genus Trachurus; species Trachurus trachurus. The sequence goes on from NC_139901.1 coordinate 11,149,982, forward strand.
TGAATTAATCACTTATTTAATTTAAATCAGTGTGTCGAGTGGCATGGTTAACATGTGTAAGTAAGTATGTTAGCCCCCGCTGACATGATGTTCTGTGGTGAGGAATGCAATGAGTTATTAACCGTATCAAAACAGACCACACAACACTGTTTAATATGTGCAGCTAATTTGTCCCACAGCAGAACAGATGCAACAATAATTGCTAATGCAACTAATGCGCAAGGGGTTACAAATAATTCACTTTGTCACTCATGACATTGGTTAGGGCTCGAGTTAGGTGAATGTGAGCCTATACTGCATTTACTTCCTCTGTTTTTCATTAGCAATAAATGCCTTTCTGTGATACCTATGATCTATGCAAAACTAACTTTAACTTTGAGATGAATAAATATTTATCTTATTTATTGCTCTAAAACGAACAAGATAAATAGATGAATGTTATTAGGGAAATCAATTTTGCACAAGTATGATATTATCATAAAACAACGCATATTATTTTTTAGTATCTATTGATATAAAAATCCAAAAGTTAATGTTTGCTGTTTAAAGGGACAACAGGGAGTTTTGGAAAGCAAAGTGTTTTCAGACTACATTTCCCATGAGCCTCCACGTGCACGGTGAAATTCTTGGACCGACACAAGACAGACGAAAGCCAAGAATGTTCATTCATCAAGAATGAAATTTGGAGGTTCGAAGACGATCAGATACCGTCATAGTTCCGACCATAAACGGCGATTCGGCAAGTAGGAAATGCTGGGCAAGCCAACCACTAAATAATAATAACAAAATAACGATAAAGACAAAACGATATATTGATCGAAAATGGACCCATTAACAAGTGTGGGTAAAGTAGATTCATCCACATTAATATGAGACTTTTTTTTATAACCAAATACAAACTCCCCATTGTCCCTGTAATATACTTTTAAAGCAGTAGTAAGCGGAATATTTGTGTTATTATAAGTCTTAAATAGTTATATCTTCCGACAGCAATCACTTATATAGAGTGTTTGGTCCAAAACACGGGTCTGTCAGTCACTCTGCTCTGCTGTAAGCCGAGGAGAAAACTTTCCTTGTATCCTACAACTTTTATCCAATGAGGAGAGAGAACGGCATGAAGGGCTGTGTGTGCAGCCAAGGGATGCACGTGAATGTAGTGACGTAGGGACGAGGACCAATAGATCCATGACAAGGGCGGGGGCTGCTAACTCCATCGGCAGACAAGAAGTTAGCCAAAACGACCGGATCGCTTACTTCTGCTTGAAATGTTTGCATCCTTATCTGTTGGAACGGGCTTCTGGGTTGGAGTCAGGTGCAACGTCTGGATTCTTCCGTTCGAATAAATATAGTGAATGATACATCACATGATGTTGGAATGGTGTAGCTAATCAGCAGAAAGAGGGAAGTTTAACATGTAAAAGTTTTGTTGGTGTATCTTTAAGTCTCTTCTTCTAGGTCTGGATGACATCATGTGCTGGGAAATACCACCAAATATCCACTGTAGTCGCATGGTTTTCTACTGTGAGCGGATGCTGTTGGCTGAATCTTATTATTGTATATTGATAAAGAAATCTGTTATTCATTGATGTAATAAATCAAACAGTCAAAGAAAATCCAATGTACGATTAAAATAATGACTTGCACTTAAAAGGTTTGTTGTGGACTCTGTTGTGTTGTCTTCAGCCTCTGCGTGTGTGCAGGCAGATGGCAGCTGCGCTTCTATAAGAGCACTTGAATCTACGGATGGATGGTTATGTAGCATGGCTGTGTGTGTTCGTGTGTGGCTTCACATCGCTGGGATCTCCCTATAGGTTGTCCCTGCGGTGCTGACGTAAGTTCCTCTCTCGTTTCAGTCATAGCCCAGTAAAGTGCAAGCTGTTTAAAGATGCGTTTTGTTCTCCTTCCAAGACAACAGGTGCAAATCTGTATAAGCTCAACTGCTTTCTACATTATCCAGCATAATTTCCCCAGAGGGACAGAGCGAGAGAAAGGGAGGGAGGATTTTAAGACAGAGAAGAAAGGGAGGAAAGAGGTTAAAAAGTGTCAGTTTTCTTCAGCTGCATGTCGCAGCCAAATGGGAAACGATACAGCATGTGCACATCTTGCAGTAATCAATAAGACAGTAATTAGTGTATTTCTGCTTTGTGTGAGGTGTGTGTGTTTGGATCTCATCGGACAGAAAGAAGAAAAAAAAAAAAAAACATAAACTGGCAACCCTGAGTGTAATGACTCGGAGCGCAGGGTTATACATAGAAAATTACACAGTGCTGTGCCAACCCCTCCTGACTTAAGACACAGACACACACACAGACACAGGCACACACACACACATACACACACATACTGCACATAGACTACAGACACGAGTCTATAGAGTTACACATACGTCAGGTATGCAGTCACACGCTCACACACCAAAACACGACGGCCAAACAAATCGAACACGAGCAGCACTTTGCCCTTTACGTCCAGACCTCATATTTACAGCCCTGATGACGAAGTCCTGTCGCCACGATGGAACCACCCGACTGCTGTGTAACCAATCCTGACTCCATTTTAATTTTTTAAACGATGATTTAAAAAAAAAAGAAAAAGAAAAGAAACTGAGAGGTGAAAGCAGGAGAAGCTAAAGCAATAGGCTTCCTGACAGGCCTCAGTTAAATCATTCATATGAGAGGGAGTAAAGGAAGTAGAAGAAAGAAGAAAACAGAACAAGACAAGCTGGGCAATATGACAACAAAAAAATGTAAAATAAAAGGTTATAGGCAAAAGCAGTACAGAGTCGGAGCTCTTGCCTGTTAGTTTACGTATTACATGTGTGGTCGCACAATTAGGGAGAACAGAAACAGTCCACCCCCCCACCTTCACCACCACCACTGCCATCTAGACAGCACTCTCAGCTCCCTGACCTGCCTTGGGTAAATGTTTGACTAAGAGTGTCCCTGCTCGTCATATTTGTTGCACGCCAGTGTGCAGAGGAGGCCTTGCACGGGGGGCGGGGTGGAGACACCGCCGTCACTGAGAAATCAGACACGCACACAATCACCCCAAAGTGAACTTTTCATTTCAAAGATGCCTGGGTAATTATATCATCTGCCGTATATCTGCTCCGACTCTGCATTCACTTGTGTTTACTAGGCTTGCATGGATCACTTAGGTCTGACTGTGTGGATTTTCTTATTGACATAATCCTCCTGTATGTGCTCACCCATAACCTCGCTACACACTTACTCTGTGATGTATTTGACTTAGATATGCACTGAATATATGGCTCACTTACTGTATGTACTTAACAGCAGCGACTGCGTCAGCGTCTAACTGTGTTCGCGTTACGTATGTACGGTACTTTACATATTGTGCTCTTTCAGCTTCATCTGTGACTTAACCACGGCATTAGTTCGCTGCTTTCTTACTTTGTCAAATGTGCTCACTGTGGATTAATGATTAACAGTGAGTCAGAACAGCAACTGTGATTTCTGGGACTCGTAGCACATGTCATCACATGTAAAGTCCATGTGCTGCACACTGAAATACATCAACTGGACAAGGGAAATAATGGCCACAGTTAGATAAGCTATGTGTAAATGTAGGCTAATGTAAGCTTTATAAACACATACATATCTGTAGATATTTCATAGTGTGATTAAATACTATGCATAGTGGTTGTGTTGGTGGATTTTTATAGTTATTCTTAAGGTATGTTTTTGATGTACAGGAAATAGGCATGCACTGTTGTGCCTTAGAATGTGTATTAAAATATATAATGTGTTAGAAACTGGAACACTTTCATATCTTGACATATTCACAGATACACACACAGATAATATGTAATTGTAGATAATGTTTACTATATATGTATGTAAACATATTCTGATATTATATGCAATAATGTAAAAAGTATATAAAAGTTAATAAAAAATATTTATATTACAAATGTGTTACAAATGTTGATCTTCTTATATCCGGAGGATGTATATATATAATGATAATAGTTAACATATATGGCAACCTCAGTCATTAATCATATTATATATATACACTATATAACATCAACATATGTTATGTTTGACATTTCTGTAAAATGAGAAAACAAACCACTCACTGACAGTAAGTAAAACACCCACGGAGATTAAACACAAATGTCAACAGAAAAGCTCACAGATCATAAACAGAGATGTTTTGTCTGTTGTAGATCATGGGATGTTTTCTTTATGTATGTCATTGTGTCATATGAAATACTATATAGGTTCACCTCTCCAGGCTCTGTAAACATTTCAAAGGAAACAATGCGAGGGGGCAACGAGAAGAATCCATCTTCCACTGCCCGGCTTTCAACTGACAGACACACAAACTGTGGCCAAGGCTGGGAGTCACTGCTTGTGCTTTTATTCTCAAAGATAAAACAAGTTGGAGTCTACTCAGAAATCAGTTAGTAATCTTGTACCCTAGAGTTTACCCTCCTTAGAGCGGTTGCAGGGGGTCACCCACCCTCTCTTAAGACGCTGCCAGCCTCAAAGAAACCTCATTAGTCTGGGTTTCAGTGGAAAGTTAATGTCTCATGATGGTCTACAGAGGCTTTTCCACACCGGCAGGAAACACTGACTTCTTGTAATTTGGGTGGAATAAAAATAGAAAATCTTTTCATCTTGGTTGAAAATCTGACGTTGCTCAGAGGCTTTTAGTCACCACAGACCTGTACATGCACCTCTTACAAATCAAGAACATGAAGTCTGGTGTGTGGTCGTGCAAGTCTTAAAGTGCTAAAACGAGACCATTAACACTGTTCTTCTGTTAGCAAACAACTTAACCCTACCTAACCTGGAACGGATTACGGCCTGGGACTTTCTAAGCCAATCAGACGAGAGGAATCCCCAGGAGCAACTTTTCCATCCTGCTTTGGACGCCCTATTTAGAGATACTGTCTTTATCTTTTTCTTTTTTTGTGCAAATCAGTAAATAAATTTATCTAGCACACAATCAATCTCCTCTTCTTGCCAAGAGAGCGAGCATGTAGTGTAGCAGCTCTATAGACCCTCTCCATACTTTGACATGTCATAGCAGAAACAACACATGTGTAATTGATAACATCAGCGATGACTGCATTCCATTAAGGTGAAGCAGCTTCAGGCTCCTGGTGGCTCACTGGCGTGGTTTACTGAAACACTGATGGAACCGAGCCATCAGTAGCCACACTGGTTTCACCTTCTATTCCTGTTACGACAAGTCTAACTTCACTTTTACCAGCCCTGCAGCTACATCATCCAGTCATCCAATATACAGTATATGTCCCGCACATAAATGCAGGGTCGTGTGAGGGGCTGGAGCCGATCCCATGCAGCTGACACTGGGTGAGGGGCCCGTTCACCCCAAACGGGTCACCGGTCCATCACATGTGCAGACAAACAACCTCACATGAGTACTTCACAGCGAGAGTCACCAGTTAAAGCATTGCGCATGTCTTTGGACTGTGGGAGGAAGCCAGAGAACCCACAGGCAACCCACACAGGAACAGAGTGAACATGCAAACTAACTGGAAATAATATGGATGTTTTTCTTTGTTGGCATTTACTTAAATTGTGACCTACTGTAGGTAGAGGGTATGCAGGGCCGTTGCTAGGAATTCTGGGGCCCCTGAAAGAATACTAAAGTGGGCCACTGACTTTCCCCCTTTTTTTCTTAGACTACGTATGTATTATCATTTTTTATTTAGCCTACTTTGTTTTGATGCTAATGCAGCATTACTATGAGTATTAGTCAGGGTCTTATGCAGAATAATTCAGTCATACAAAGATTAGACTATACTGGGGTTTTTTGTGGGCCCTACTGGGTGCTGGGCCCCTAGAATTATCATCACAGGTACTATGTAGAAGTGTCTTTGGGTAACATACTGGAGCCCAAAAAGCCCCTGATTGTTATTCTGTGGGTGTGATGTATGAATGTGTCAGTGAACATGTGAATACGGCATGTTTTTGTAAAGTGCTCTGAGTGGTCGATAAGACTAGAAAAGCTCTTTAAGTGCACTCCATTACTGAATGAATGCAATAAAGTTGTAGGATAACACTAAAAAAAATTAGCTAGACTTCCTGTCTGCACCCTCGTGTCCAGAGGTCCGCAGCCTTTCTGCATCTCTTTGGGGCCAATCAAAGAATCCTGCATAATGTTTTAGCATTTCCCTGCTGAAGGTCTAGGATGGGAATGATGCAGTGAAGTTTTCTGCAAGGCAAAAATTATTATATTGTTCCTTTGCACCTGATAGATGTTTTCTGTTTTGCATCTGATTAATCCAATTTATTATTTGCACAGAATAAAAATAAATAAAATGTTTCTTAACCTACCATAATCCTACAATGGCTACACACTGGTTTAACCAACGGTGAACCAATTAAAAAAAATTAAAACAGCATCTTACAGAGAGTGAGAATATTAGATTTAAATGTAGTTTTTTATTTATTTTTTTATTTAACCAGGCAGAATCATTACGAACAAGTTCTTATTTACGATGATGGCCTGACAAGAAGCACAAGCTTCTTGAGGGGGAGGGAAGGGGGCCGCAAGATGTTAGTTGAGTTTTAATGTGGTTTGCAGACATCCAGAGGAGTGAGACCAGATTGATAACACTAAAATGTCACTAACTCTCTCCGTTTTTACACAGAACAGAGGCAGCAGTTGTTAATATGAAAATATGATGAAATGATATGGAAATATGAACTTGCATTTTCCATATTGCTGATATATTGCATTTTGCCTGTTAATGATATATATCATTGGACCATTTCATTATTCGTTTTGCATTGAGGTATTTTGTGGCTGAAATTGGATTAGTTCATGCAGAGACCCACTGTAATAACCATGTTTGTGTATTTGTCCTTGAATTTTATTCTTGTTTGTGTGGGGGAAAAATGAGAGAACAAAATTATCTGCCACTAACATCTGCTGCTTTGTGCTGTATTTCTACAATAACCCTTCACAGATCTGTCCCTGTGCTCATTACATGGCTAACAGCAACAGTCGCGTCAACATCACCAGTGACAAAACATCTGAAAGCATTTTAAAATCCAGAAAATTCCTCCATTACATGTCATCTGAATGAAGAAACATACAGTGTTTTTGTTGTTGTTGTTTTGTGGGATTTTACACTACTTCATTAAATTGACTTATTTAGTGTGAATGTTTTCCTGCCTTAGATACTTTTCCTTATGTTTCAGTTTTATTTGTCTGACAGTCTCGCTATTTCCTCCACACACACACACACACACACACACACACACACACACACACACACACACACACACACACACACACACACACTCGCACACACAGTCTTTGCTTACAGTGTAAGCCTGTCTGTGGGAGTTCTCCTCAGTACAGTATGCAGTCTGTGGGTTTTATCAGAGGCGTCCCACCTGGAGGGAGTCTGGGAGCAAAAACACAGCTTCAGACAGATTTAGAGCTCTTTCTGCTCCACAGGAATGAATGAGCAGTGTTTGTGTTGCGTGGTGTTTGAATAGTGCTCTTTTTGGAGTGAGCCTCCCATTGGTAAGTGGCTCCTGGAGTGTGAGGATGCATAATGACGCTGTTGCATAAAAGTCTGCGAAAAAAAAAAAAAAAAAAACTTGCAAAAATGCCAACACACAGAACTGATAAAAAAAAAGAAAGAAAGAAGATGGATAGATGCTAATCTGTGTGTATTATTTTCATGCTACTAAATGTAAAGCCTTTGTTAAAGAGTCTCATAAAAGATGTCTGTTCTAAGCCTCGGCTGTGGATCACCACTCTTCCCAAGTGAGCTCTTTTTTCATAACTTTTGTATCCTGGGATTTTTTTTAGCACCTAATTGAATTTAATGCTGAGGAAATAGGGCACTTAAGGAATGAGAGCCACATAAATGTGTCAGTTTAAGAATCAAGAATTGTGTGTGTGTGTGTGTGTGTGTGTGTGTGTGTGTGTGTGTGTGTGTGTGCGCGCGCGCATGGATGAACCAGAAATGTGTTTAGCAGCTGTCTGTGTTACAGAACAGTATGTCTTCTTAAAATATAGTTCGGGACCCAGAATAGGTCACAGGCCTGTTTCTGGGCCTGGTATGTGACTCAGATTAAATTTAGTCAGGCTGACTAAGACTGAAACCAAATTTAAAGCAGGTAGCTCATAAAAACCTCAGAGTGTGTAGGTTATTTATCCATTTCAACACATGGTTAGAATCTGGTACATTTATATATAGCCTATAGAGACTGATGACCTGTTTGGGGTGTGCCTCGCCTCTCACCCAGTGTCAAGCGGGATCGCCCCCCTCGCGGCCTTTGAAGGATAATGAGAGATGCAATACATGGCGTGTTTTGCTTTTTTAATTATTTGGTCATTTTACATGTGCTTACAATTAGATGTAAACATGACTTTGAGCTATTTTTACTGTGTTGAATACATTTGCATGAACTGCATGTTTATTATGAACACAAAACACTTCTTGCATCATTTCTTACTGCTATAAAACAAAATGTTAAGGTTCATAGAAATGAGTCAATGATTTTGCAGTGAGCATTTTGCTTTCTTGGTAAAACTTAAGCTACAACAAAAATATTCACCATAGAGATGTACAAACATAATATAGAGGCTATATTTTTTTTGTTATTGAGTTATTTATATATTTATTTGAATATATGAGCACTGAAATGCTTTTAATAACCACTGAGTGATTGTGAATGGCTGGAAACATTTAGCTTTTCAACTAAACTTACACTGGATGTTACTGTGTGACGATCAGTTCAGTGGCTTTCAGTATCTTCTGCACTTGTGCCTCGGCTCTTCTGTGGTGTATTACATGAAGCAAACAGTGCTACAGGAGAAAACATGAACTGCAGGTCAGATGCACATCAGCACAGGGCCCAAGATGAATTTTTCCCCACAAGCTATTTCATTTCAAAAGAAATAAATACACTTTCTCCACAATCACTCTTTGTATTATTACAGTTTGGCTCAGAAACATGTTCATTTTTGGTTGAGAAAGTGTAAAATAAATGTCAAAATATAACTGTTAGATAGTTATTAGCATCAAGGTTAACCCGGGTTGCTTATATCCCACATGCTTGGTTTAAATGAAACTGAGGAACCTTCCAGACAAAGTGAGGCATTTGTGGTTTTTTGCGCCTCAGAGACCAAGGTCTGATGGCATCTGCTGGTGTGGCCGGGGTTAATCTCAGGCTCTTTCTCTATACTCACAAAGGAAAGTGTCAGGGTAGGTTAATAATGATCCTCTGGGGCACTGCTGCCACCTTCTATTCTTTACATTGATTACAGCACAGAGAGTAAATATATGAGACAGTCGGAACAAAACAGGAGCAGGACGGTGATGAAGCAGCGAGGGGCCGAGACGAGGCAGCGGTGATCAGAGTATTTACACTGAGCTGTGTGTTTCTTATATCATGTTTTTATTAGATTATTAGATGGAACCTCTGTGTGGTCTGTGTGCAGAGAGATGAGGATGATACCATAATAAATAGTGACATAATAACATATTGACCACTGGGTCTTAAACTGTCTTCACATGAATCACTGCATCGTGCACAACGGGGCAAATATTCGCTTTAATTGCTTATTGATTATGTCACAGCCATAATTTACACTTTATAAAATGTATTTACTGTACATCCTCATACCAACACATCATGTCCTGTTTTCTAGTGATAATAAATGAGAAATTATCTCAAGATGGCAAGGCATTGTCTCGACTGGCTTCTCAGTTTCACATTCTCGGTAACAGAACAAAGAATAACTGCGTCTGAGCTGAGGTAGTGGAGTAACAAAACAAAATGAGATACCACGATATGCTTGATACCTCAAAATAATAACAGCAAAATTCTTACTGTGAAATCTGTGTAAAAATGAACATGTCCAGCTGAAAATCTGAGGTAATGGCCTCAAGAGAAGAACTGCAGCTCTGTTTAAGTTTTAAAATTGATCTTTTTACTATATTTTGCTCATGCAGTCTATAACACCAGAGTTTCCAAGCCCCTCTTTACTGAGACTGAGGCACTGCTGGACAGGTTTCAGTTTAACAACTCCAAAGTTGTGTTTCAGTCTGGGCGGAGAGAACCTCAGACCTTTGTAAAAGATAACACAGACTCCTCCAGTCACTCCCTGATTGAGTCTTATCAGCCTTGACTACCAGTGTTGGAAGCAACATGAATAAAGAATCGCAAGTTCCCTCGGTTTATATCATCCTCTCTCTCACACTGTTGCTATTAAAGTAGAGAAATTAAGAAGTCAAGGCAAAAATTAACTTAAAAAACCTGCTGAGGAGCAAGGTTCAATGTTTTTCAAAAGTCACAACTGGCTATTGAAGAGCCAGGCCCATCACTTTGTCATGTTCCCTGGAAACACCTCCGTTTTGTTGTGAGTATTTGCAGCGCACGTGTTGGCGATATATATTCTTTTATTTTTTTTTTTAATTTTTCCATCAAAAACATAAAAAACAAAACAAGAGAAGAAAAAAAACGTGTTGCCGATATTTTCTAGTTTGTGTTTGTCTATTTGCATGTTTTTTTTTCCTCATGTCTCTGTCAGGGCCACCGTTCATCTGTGATCCAGATCTGGAACAGACAGAGGTTGTTTTCATTTTAAAACACTGTTAAAATGTAAAAAAGAAGTCAGCGCTGAGGGTCTCAGCTCGAGAGGTATTGTTTGCTTTATGTTTGCTGCTGCCACCTCTGCGCAAGTCGGACGTGGTGAATCTCACTCTGGCCAGGCAGGCGTGAAGCGGGGACACTGAGTGACTAGATCACATGTGACAAAACTGCAGTAAAGGGAGCTTTGCACGTCAACCAGCAGTGAGGGAGAGAACGCAGACGGGGGTGGTGGCGTGGGGGGTGGGGAGATGATGAAGGCAACAAAGAACGAACAGGAGAGGAGATGTGGAGATGTTGAGGAAAAAGGCCAGTCACAGCCCAGGGGTAGAGAAAGCAACATGAAGGAGGAGTCATATAGTCCCCTCATATACTGTACAACACGACGGAAGCATCATAATATAAGAGAAAGAAAAGTGAAGTGACCAGCTGAGTGTGAATTAAAAAAGGAAAGACGTGTGAGACAGTGGTGGTGGAGTGAGAGACGGTCGGAGATGTCAAAACGAGATCAAGAGATTACAGAGCCAGGCCGAGGAGGCCGAGGAGGAGGCCGAGCTCCCGAAGGTGCTAATCTAAGGTTGTGCGTGTTACATAAACACTATCCCTGCCTTCCTGCCAGGCTGAAGTCAGGTTGCAGGATCCAATCGGAGAGCATCCGAGCATGAGAGGTCAGAGTCACAGCCAAGGAAAGCAGGCACCGCTATAGTGCGCACGGTGCACTGGGCTGACCTGAGCAACAAGGGTTCACCATGGGGGTAAGAGAAGGCTTTTTAGACTCGCTGCCTCTTAGCAGACGCTCTTTGTCGTGAAGAGCCACACGTGGGTTTATGTGGAACGTAGAAGTGATTCAGAACAACAGGATTAGTCGGTCTTTTGAAAACCAACACTGTATTACAGATTGGGTTTCAGGGCTTGCCGTTTAGCTGTTGCCTATAAACTGTTTGTTTGTTTTTTGCCATTTTTAGTCTTTATTTCAATCTTGGTGTTTGCTAAAGATTTATATGTTTTTTTTAAGTATATTTTTTGGCTTTTTATGCCTTTATTTGATAGCCATAGTAGAGATAGACAGGAAAGGGGGAAGCAGAGAGAGGGGGAATGACATGCAGGAAAGGTCTGCCCGACGCGGGATTCAAACCGGGGACGCCTGCGTTGAGGACTGTAGCTTCTACATGGGGCGGCCGCCTTAACCACTGCGCCACGCACCGCCCCCTAAGATTTTTATGTTTTAAGAGACGTTTTATTCCACCTCAGTACTTTTTACTGGACTCTATTTAGCCTCTGTGTGAAACCTAAATATGGAAATTCAGGGAGACGTTTGAGATGATATTACCTGAACAAAATATATAGTCAGACATTATAGATTCAAGGGATCACAAAAGTCACTTCAGTTATTTATTTTTTTTAAAATCCAGTCCAACCATTCGCTGTTAGAATATTTTCTTAAAGCTGAAGTAAGCGATCCGGTCGTTTTGGCTAACTTCTTGTCAGCCGATGGAGTTAGCAGTCCCCGCCCTCGTCCCTACGTCACCACATTCACGCGCATCCCTTGGCTGCACACACAGAGAGGACTGCCCCTTTATGCCGTTCTCTCTCCTCATTGGATAAAGGTTGTAGGATACAAGGAAAGTTTTCTCCTCGGCTTAAAGCAGAGCAGAGTGACTGACAGACCCGTGTTTCAGACCAAACACTCTATGTAAGTGATTGCTGTCGGAAGATATAACTATTTTAAGACTTATATTAACACAAACATTCCGCTTACTTCTGCTTTAAAACCTCAAATGGTGGTGCAAACTTATGGCGGTGCCGGGGGAAGAAGTCAGGGAATCCCCACGTAGTCGACCTGCTTGATCCTGCACAAATCTCTGTATAAAACTCAGTGGAAGTGCATGCGATTGACTGATTGACCCATAAAGATTTTATGCAAACAATCTTGTGGAGGTATGACTCACTGGAGAGACCGCCAGCATTTCCTCTTCCTTGTAGCACCTGCAGTACCAGCAGTGCTGCAGCTACACGCCATCAGAGGGGTCTTGGAAAAAATGCACGAAGGCTTCATTTATAAAGGCGAAGAATGAGTGTTATCATTTTCAGGACAGAGGCTGCACCATTATAAAACAGATGAGAGAAGAAAGCTCAGGAGACACTGTAAAGCGCACCTGGACACAGAGATGGGGGTATTTCCCGAGCAAATTAAAGTTGAGATGAGGGCCCTGAATGCCGTCTGCGTCACTGCCTCACCTCTGTTTTGCTTTCACTTCATATGTTAGATATCATTTTCTTTGTGTTCCTCTGTCCCGTTTGCTATTCTAAGTGCCTTTTCTGAAATGTTTTTGCTTGTCAAGAGTGAGCCACTGCCCTAATGAGACACTTCCACTCTTCATGCCTGCACAGTGAGACGCTTGAGAGGCGGCCCCGGTGCTCCTGAGGTCAGCTCAAGTGCCACCGCACTGAGACATTATAGCACAAAAATGAAACCTAAACTTAACCCTGCCCTCAGCCGAAGTGACCCCTGGCCCCTGCGACGGTCTTGCACACACCACCAACGCTAATATCTGGCGTTTTTCTAAAAAGCTCCATTCACCAGTTTGTCTAGAAGCAAACTTTTGGGAACACTGTAAGCTGAGAAAAGACTCGAGGGGTAAATAAAACAAGCTAAAGTTTCCGATACACTCTGTGTCCAGTTTTCATCTCCAAAATAAATCTTTCAACCAATAACAAACATTCTCAGCGGTTAACTCAGCAACCACCAGCTGTCAATCTCGTCCCGTTGAAAACCAAAGCAGGCAAAATCGCAGCACGACGCTGCTGCTAAGTTCTATCAAAGCTGAAGCTACTGTTCTCTCACTAACTGGGAGGAAACTGTGGTATGTGCATAGTTTCAGCTTTGCGTGAATCCAAACATTTGTTTTTCATCTATTTTAACTAAAAGGCAATTGGCGCACGTCTTAAAGGGACAACGAGGAGTTTCTATTCGGTTATAAAAAAGTCTCACGTTAATGTGGATGAATCTCCGCTACCCACACTTGTTAATGGGCCCATTTTCGATAAATATATCGTTCTGTCTCTATCGTTATTTTGTTATTATTAGTGGTGGCGGAAGTGCTGGTCGAGCCGACCAGCGTTTCCTTCGTTGCGAATCATGAGAATAACGCAGCCGCATCGCCGTTTATGGTCGGAACTACGGTGGTATGTGAACCTCTTTGAACCTCTGACTTTAATTCATGATGAATGAAAACATGAGTCCGTCTTGCGCCCGGTCAAAGAAATGTACGGTGCGCGCGGAGGCTCATAAATGTAGTGTGAAAACGCTTCGCTTTTCCAAAACTCCTCGTTGTCCCTTTAAATCTCTGTATATTTCTGAAAACACTGGGAAATGCTGGGAGGTGACAGAAGTCAGTTGCTGGATAGAGTCATGTGAACAGCACAATGGACCACACTGAAATATCTCCAAACCAAAGTTGGTGCAAATATTCAAGGTCCCTTTATGAATCACCCCATCTTCAGATCATGACAACAAATGTATATTTGCCCAAATACAGTAGAAAACTAATGGCATTTCCATCAGGCTCAACTGTGCTGTGTTAAAGGAACTGTTCAACATTTTGGCAAATTAGCCTATTGCCATAATCCCTATAGTCATAGCAGTAGGTTCATTACCCGACGGTGCATGTTGTTTTGAGATCCCCTGGGCAGAGACACGAGCTGCTCAGTGAACACAGTGGGGGTGAATGGTACAGGTCCCCTGTCCCTCAATACTCATCAAATACACAATCCAACAACTCCAAAACGCTCTTGTGGAGAAGCTGTGATCTTCACATTCACCACGCTACGAAATAATAATGAAACATTACTAGAGTTGTTTTCGAGGCCAATGCATAGCTGGAACTACATTCCAGACATGGCTACTGGGTGGAGTGATTTCAAAAGTGCAAGTCGTTCCAAGTATTTGCTTCGTGTGTCGTAATGTTACATAATTATACACGATTATTTCATAACCTGGTGAATGTGCAGGTCACAACTTCTCCACGAGAGCGTCTGGCCAAAATGTTGAACTATCCCTTTAAGTGCAGGTTAGCAAATGTTAGCATGCTAACATACTAAACAAGGATGGTTTAAGATTAAGATCACTTGCAGACTGCTTACTTGACATGAGCACTTTGACCTTGATGTTTGATGAATGAACTCTTCCTCCGCTCATCTGTCTGCTGGTGCCCGTAAGGGATCCTGTAAGGGACAATAAAGATACTTTAAACTCTGAATATGGTGACTGCTAATGCATGGCTGCACAGACCTAATTTCGTCTAAATTGACCTTTATTTTCATTAACATTTTAAATCTAAAAAATGCTGCTATTCCTGTCTGTGACACAATCGATTTAAAGGCTGGAGAGCAAACACACAACTGCAGCCACATGCAGCAAGAGAAAAAAATAAAGATTGACCTTTATTTGTCATTGTGGGATACTGTGTGTTTTACCTATTAGCTATTGTATTTCTTTTATCACTTTCAACTTTGACGATCAAAATTTTAAGGTGCCTCAAAAATAAAGTTGAATTAATCTTTTATGACTTCAGAAATCAATGTGTGAACATGAGTGTCATGAAGTGATTCACCGGATGCATTTAACAAGCTTTTAAAACCCTGAATGGCTGACACATCTAATCATGTGTATGTAATGACTAAAATCTTTCTTCCTTCAGTCCAATAATGGTCAAGCTGACGCTATTATCTTATATTGTATTTCACGATTAAAAAGACTGAAAAATAACTGCCATATCTTTTTTTTTAGCACACTCAATGACTTTCATGTCCTGAGCTTGGAGCTGCAGCTGGCACACATGGAGCATTTGCATGCAGTGTTTTCTGTGATCTGCTGCTGTTATGTTGTGATTTTCACTTGAGTTTGTGTTCTCCACAAACTGATCCACAGTTAGTCCGGAGCTTATGAAAGTTTGTTTTGAAAAAGCTTTAAAAGATCATCAGAAGTTAGCTTATTAAAGCATTTTCAGTGAAGGGACTCTGAAACTGGACCAAAGGTAAATCCACTGACTCCCACTGACCCACTAACCAGGAGTTTGTTTGGACTGCGCCCTGATCAGGATCTAGAAACCCTTTGTAGCGGTGACCACAAACCAATGTAGAAGTGTCACAGCAGCAGATCCAGCATAGATAAACTGTATTATAAGGTATACTGTTTGAGGAACATGCATTAGCCTATATAGGCTTATGTTTATTCACAAGGGAACTAATGATTTTTCCCCTTTAGAAGTTTCATATTCTTTTTGTTTAAACAACATGAAACTTTAGAATATTTTCATGGGGGGCAACATCATTTAATATTGGCCTGGTCTCACACAGGATTGATTGCTTTGGATCATCGTGCAAAATTATACGTCTCACTGCTGTTCCCTTGAAGGGAGATTGAAAACAAATAGTCATACAAAATTAATTTCTGTTTCTGTGTGGTTGACCTACTTCCAGCATATGGTGCATAGGTTGAACCAGTAATGATATTCTGTGAAGTCAGGCGGCCTTGCATCCCAACAGATTGATTTCATTCACATTCCTGCATCCAAAGTCCAGCGACACATCGATTAACCACCAATCCCTCTGAGCTGGTGAAATGTATGCATGTGTGTGTGTGTGTGTGTACTGGTCTTTAATGGGACTGAAGGAGTAGCAGGCCACGTGGGAGGGGTCTGCTCACGTGTCGGGGATTGTGATGACAGAGTTGAGTGTGTGCATTAAGCTGTTAGTATAGACTAAGCTGTGGGACATCAGGTTAACGCATCCTCACAGCACCTCTCTGTTAAGCTATGGGTGGATAGATCTGTATGGACCAGGCTTACAGCCACACAGTGGGGGGACAGCTGAGCCGCAGTGCTCTGTAATTATCCAGGTCTACACAGCAGAAGCACAACCAATCACACCTCTTTGACCTGGGCGCTTTAGTTCAGTGACTGTGGTGCCTTTCATTTGTTGTTGTTAATCACTTTGTGCTATGAAATGCACTAAATCAAAAGTCTATTATTGTTATTATACCTTTGATTCTAAAAAAGAAAAATCATTCCAAATGAGATGAAATGTGTAGGCTAACAAAAAGCAGAACACGATTGGGGGTTGTTCATAGCGATACAGAGTGCGTCCTTGTAGCCTATTATCGTAGATAGATAGATAGATAGATAGATAGATAGATAGATAGATAGATAGATAGATAGATAGATAGATAGATAGATAGATAGATAGATAGATAGATAGATAGATAGATAGATAGATAGATAGATAGATAGATAGATAGATAGATACTGTAGGCTACTGCCCCCATGTGGTACTTTTTGTTATTACTACTACACACGTGGATGAAATCAAACTCCTTACTTTGGCTATACTTCAAATGTTACTCTATGCGAGACGTATTTGCAAAAACTAACGGCTAACGTTAAAGGCATCTCTCAGACCAGTGTT
The DNA here is from genome assembly GCF_905171665.1 of Trachurus trachurus. Lineage (NCBI taxonomy): Eukaryota > Metazoa > Chordata > Actinopteri > Carangiformes > Carangidae > Trachurus > Trachurus trachurus. The sequence continues at coordinate 11,167,063 of NC_139901.1, forward strand.
TAATGTAATACCGTTTTACTACTACTCTGCTCTCCCCACATCATTGATTATCCTCTGTCTGTCGTTAACTGTTGATGATATTGTAGCTACATTTGCAGTGTGATGTTTGATTTTCACTAACGATAGGTTAGCTAACTTAACAAACCATACACCAGGGAGCTAAACACGAACATCTCGTCTATACTGTAGTTTTAGGCCTATTTTGTTTACCGAGGAGCCTACAACCTCTAAATAAAACGTAACGTTACCTTGACCCGCGTCCTCCGCATTAGCCGTAAGGTGAAGGTTTGTTGTCTTTTAGTTAGCGTTAGCCTCAGATAGCACCTAGCGGCACTGACGGCTCGTTTCGATACTGTTGAAACACCATATGAATGCTAACACGTCGTGGTCGTCTTTCCAGGTTTGTCAGTGTGTTATGAGTCAGTTGATGAAACGAAAACGAACCTGGTTCACACTGTTCACAGATTACTCTTTGACACAGGATTTACACGGGGTCATCTGCTGCTTCAAAAGCCGAGGACCCAACGAGGCGGTACCGTTCGGTCCCATGGTGTAATGGTTAGCACTCTGGACTTTGAATCCAGCGATCCGAGTTCAAATCTCGGTGGGACCTCATCCTTTTCTCCTTTTACTCGTTCGTTTTGCTTTTCATCCATTGATTAAGGAGGCTTTATATGTGGACAAAATAGCAGCAGCTGCAAAGACACATGCAAAGACAGTTCAGTTTCTTGCATTGATCGTTTCCTGCTCACAGTGTTCCTCAGCTTGTTGTCCTGTGCTCAATTCGTCCCGTTTTCAGATCTTTTTAATGCGACAAATCTGCTTTCTGTCAGAATAGAAATATATAGATGATTCCTCACTACACTTTTTGCAAATGTATTTATTCAAAATAACATTTTTTTTAATTGAATTTTGGGTATCCTATTCAAATTTATATAGGCCTATCACTTGTGATCCTCTTGGGTTCACATGGTTTCAAAACAGTAGCCTATTTTTCTTTTAAAATAAAAAATCTAACTTTTATTGACCACAAGATTCCAGTGAAGGCATTGATAATGATTTTGATGGAAGTCAAGTGTAAAGATTAAAGGAAAAATATAGACCATTAAATAGTTCATGTTTTCATGCTGCCAAAAGTTTCATGGTCAACAGGAAGACACCATGAAGATAAATTGAAAACCTATTCCTGTATGTTAAAATATATTCCTTTATATTCTGTAACCAACATGCTTTTATAACAGGAAGTAAAGTGGACAATATTTCCTTCTCAAATAAAGTTGAATACAAAGCTGTGCTGAAATATAGGCCTACAGTACATTTGCTGCAGTGCAGTAAAATAGAAAAAAAGTTAATTTATCATTTATGAAAGTCACACTGAAACCACATTTAAATTCAAACAACTTTATTTCCACACATAAATGGCAGTGTTAAAAATATATTTACAGTAATATGCTTGAATTTAACATTTATTTTTGACGTTTTATTGGAATGTTTCTCGAATTTCTTTGCAAATGTGTCCATGACAGCTGTTTCTCTACTGGGCAGCAATAGCAGAAGTGTAGGCTACAGGGTTTTTGGGACCCTGAGCAGAATGGGGGGGGTGGACTGCTCTCTTAACACAGCTGTTTTCTTACCACAATTGTGGTTTATTCCCTTATGCATCTGTGTGCCCTGCTGTATCCACACTGGGGCATTTGTATTCCCACCATGTTGTCTGTAGATGCATCCTGGAAAAACACCAAAGCACATTTGCTGCTTTCAAACATAAGACTTGCTCAGTATGCCAGTGGAAATTGAAATTGTGCTGGTACTGCAGCCTGCCAGTGTGCATACAGCATAGTACATGTGCAATGAAAATACTATTAAATAAGTGAAATGGCAGTGAAATTATATTTGTGCAGTTAGAAATAGTAAAACAGCCACTACAGTAATAATAATACAAAGCAATAGGAACACTATGATAATAATATAATAAACAAGTGACAAATCTTTGAAATAGTCTAGTCAAGTGCACATAATAAGAAATTAAAAAAACAACAACGCGTATTTCAAACAATTTATACACAGGTTTTTGAATTTTTGGCACAGTCACTTTGTCTGTAAAAGCTCTCGTAATCAGAGAAATGTTTAAGGAGATTAAGACCTCCTGTCATTTAAAATAAATGTAATGTATACAAAATATTAACAAGTTGTAAGGCTGGCGTTCTTGTGAAAAGCACCTGTGCACACACTGCTCACATGCACTACTCCACACACCATAGCATCTCAGAGTGCCATGTTTCTGCCAAAATACCCTGACCCTCTGTGTTAATGGAGTGAGGAGAATGACTGAGATTCAGCATGAGTGAAATGATTGCCTCACCCCAGAGCTCCATTATCTCTGTAATTCTCCTGTACTCAAAGCTCAGCTCCTACTTTGAATTAGAGGAGTAATTACCCATAATGTTTCAGCACATAATCTACGTAGTTCCAGGAAGTAAACCTTCAGTTTGAATCAGATGAGGCTTAAAATTAACCACACGCTAACATGTTTAACTCTCATTTACCTGCAGGATGTTATACTGTTATGGCTCCTTGACAAATCTGAAGCCTTTTCAAAATTATACATTCCACATTTAGATGAGGTCTGTTTATTTAACATAGAGGTAAGGTAATCGTTTTAGCAAACCTACTGTAAGATTTGTGTAACTGAACACACTGACCACAAAATTAAAAGCAGTCATATGTGGCTTCTTCTTTTTATTTTAAACTTAACATTTACCTGCTGAGAACTAGTTTTTTTTTTTTTTTTTTTTACATTATGTGACTGTTAATGTCTAAACATTAATCTTATGAGAGCTAAAAAGCTTAGATGATGCTGATGGCATCAGTTGGTTCTCAGAAATGTTATAGGCTACTTAATTATATCTTTCAATTTCAGATCAGATAAAAATAAGTGCTCTAGCTAAGGCTAACACTGGCTGTTTCACCAATTAGTGTTACTGTGTTGTGTAGTTATTATCCTTGTTACACATCTAGTGTAAGTTATACATATATAATATACATTATTATTTGATGAAACAATGTGACTAAATAACTCTTATTTTTGTTGAATTTGAACTATTATTGTGCTTTTGTTGTGTTTCATCCTAATGACACTATATGCTGTGGGGGTTTGATCCTCTAGAAAAACAGTTGGGGATGTAGGCTTTCCATGAGCCACAGGTCTAAATAAAAATATGTACAGGTCTAAATAAAAATATGTAAAAAATAAAATAAAATATGTGTGATCACATCAGTGGGCTATGACATTCATTGGTCACAGTGGTGTATGGGTAAAGCATCCAGAGGCTTTGTAAGGCAACAGACTACACACACCTAGAGTTGTGCATCTGTGATATCTAGATGGCAGGTTTGGCATTTGCACCTTTTTTCCATTCTGACAGGAAATATAAAAACTAGGACAAAAACATTATTAACGTCATTTTACAGAATTACACACACACACACACAAAATTAAGTCCAGAACTCGAGGTGTTGCTGTAAAAATATGTGTGCATGTGTGTGTTTGCGTGAGAGAGAACCACATGCTTTTTAAGTGCTCTTCAAATACTATGTAGATAAAGATACACTGCCCAGGCAGTTCACCTTTCATCTTTATTATGAAGATATACCTGTTACCTCTCTTCCTGTAGCCTCAGTCCCCCTGTAGCCTCTCTGTGCTTTATTCAGTCAGATGTCAGTGGTCTCCATCTTATTGAGCATGTCCACCTCCCCATTGCTACAGGAATTGCTTCTCTTTGGTTCCCCATTGGCTTGCACCTTGGACCAGAGAAAGTGGTTGTTTTGTTCTGAGGTTTCGGAGTGGGGCTGCTCCAGGCTGATGGTGGCACTGACACGGCTTGTTTCGGTGATGGAGGAGTTGGTGTGGTAGTTAAAGGTGTTACTAGCAATGGGTGTTCCTCCCCAGCCAGTTTTACCCCAGGCGAACCTCCACTGAGCCCACTTCCTCTTCACGGCTTGCTGGGCCTGGACGTTAACAATGACAGTCGAAAGAGCATTTGAATAAAATAATCAATATTTACATGCTGTATCTTGTGAAACATTTTATTTTTTGCAAGTTGAAAAACCCAATCTTCCTGAAGCCGGTCTACGGTTTTTATTAGGTTAAACTACCTTTGACACATGTAATAGGCTACAACATTCAAACGTACCTCAGCATTGCAGAAACAGAATATAACTGCCACCATGAGTCCCTGCAAATGCAGATACAAATGACAAAAATGAATATCAATACGGACACATGTCAGTGATATTATCTGTAAATGATAAATGTTATTTAATTAGAAAAAGTCTTTTCACATGCAAGTCAAACTATTTAATTTGGCAACCTTTGAGCTTGGACATGCTTTAACTTCTTCTTGTCTAGCTCCTGTGAAAATTCAGCTGTATGTCCAATTTTTCATAGGCAAGAAACCAAATAGCACTTGCTTATTCATATTCAAGAGCAGAGAGGCTCTATCAGGCTTTGGAGTGCAGTTTAAATAGCTGAAAATGCTTTTAGTTTGATGTTGTTTCTTATTGACGACAGTGTTAATGGTACTTAATATTTGGAAAAACCTTTATGCAGAACACCAGCTGTGTTTGGAACAGAAAATGTGAAATCTTATATTCATAAGAGAATTTGCAGGTTATAGTTAACTTCACCATAGGAGCTTGTAAAACACATTCATGGTGTGAATTGATATCTGTAGCAGTGTCACCAAGAACTCTACTTTGTCATTAACTGTACCTGGAAGTGGCAGGAAATATGTATGAAGAAATCATAGATGGCACGGCTGATGCGTCCCTCCGGCCTCCAGGGGAAGAGGATGAACTGGACGCCCAGCAGAGGGATGAGGATGAGGGTGGCCCTCACTGCCTTCATGTAGGTCGTGGACTCAGCACAGTGGGTTTCCTTCAGCTTTGTGATCAGGACACGGACGATGTTCAGGAGGAAGATGAAGTTCACCTGGATCGATTGTTGATGGGGAGGACGGAAAAGATAAAAATAAATAAATAAATAAATATCGCTGATGGATTTGACCTCAGGAACATCCTTTCACACTACCTAAGGAATTACAATGACTGGCCAGATGGTGGCACTATAACAACACCTTCGAATAAGGAGCCCATTGTTTTGCAGGGTATTTAAATGGAACAAATATAATTTTCATGATTTTGATTTTGTCATTTCTAGTTTCAACTATTTGTAACAACATGAATGTTAAGATTAGTATTTCCAAGGCTGCTTGCTGTATTTGCAGCTAACACACACACACACACACACACACACACACACACACACACACACACACACACACACACACACACACGAATCATGATGACAGTAGTGAGTGAAAGTAGGACATCCTCATCAGCTCCAGAAGTTTGTGGATAGGAACAGAACTACAATTTCAGCCACAGAAATCCAAAATCCTAATACCTTAACAAATAAATCAACAGTAGTGTTATGTGAAGTGAAGGAACTATATACACTTTCAGTAATTACTCACCGCCAGAGCAGCTTGAATGGGCCCATGGATGATGTAGACCAGGTGAGTGTGGACACTGATCCAACATCTGAAACAAACACAGAAGGCAGGCACTGAAACTCCTGACTGTATTCATGTGAGTGTTCCCGCTACACACCCAGATGTATCCCAGAATGCATTGAACGCCAAAATGCACTAGCAATGACTAAAACAGATTTTAATTTAAATTTCCAGTGTGTGGTCAGTGTATCTAACCAACAGCTGTTTGTGAATATGTTGCAGTTTTGGCAGGTCTTGGCTGCCACTGAGCATCCTCAAGAGATGCAGTGCATTGTGGGGCAGAGGAACATGACCAGCAAGCTCACAGCACATTGTCAGAAATTCTTGCTAATGTAAGAATATGTAGGCCTATATATCTGGGCATTTTTATAATTGACATAGGCTACTATACAGTTGGAGCGCACTAACACTATATGAACAGCACGTAGCTGAAGGTTCTGAATGCATCTTAGATCCACTTGGCCAGCACTACATCCACATAGGTTCTTTGACTGAGTGAGTGATAGAGTTGTCAACAGGGGACATTTACCACAGGTAGACATGAGCACAACTTGATTAGAGGAAGGCTTTTATTTCTAATTCCTTCCATTTGATGTATTTAATTGACCAGATTGGTATTGTGGTTAAAACACTCCTGTTTGCCCCGTCAAAGACACTGCATTATGCATTACACAAAACTTCCTGTAATCATTTCAGATTAAAAGCCCTCTTTGAATGTGCAGATAAAAGTCATTTTATCTCTTAACAGAACTTAAATTAATGTGTTAACATGCTTTATTAAATGTGCCATCTCATTTCTGGTTACTGGTTCTTGTTTCTTTACTTGGTCAGTTACAATATGGCATCTCTCTCTCCCAAACACTCTGCTGCTCTCTCTGCTCACTGTGTCTTATCTTTATTATTCCACAGCCTCCTCTAGTGATAATGGTAGAATAGAATAGAATAGGTACTTTATTGTCATTCAAAATACACAGTGTGCATAGAACGAAATTTCGTTTCACTGACTCTTGGCACAAACAGAAATATATGTGTATATATATATAAATAGTAATACATGTAGTTTGTTTGTACTGGAGGTGAGGAATTGCAGAATTATTTTTATCCAAGTGGAGTCTGGTGGTGTTGGTGAGGGTTGATTACATTTGTGAACCCAGTCCCAGAATACACACACACACACACACACACACACACACACACACAATATGCTCTCAATGAATGAATGACAGCCACACAGAATATTTTATGAGTTTTTGACCCAACGTGGTCCTGAAAGCCAGTCCGACTATGGAACGTTGCGTTTTGACCAGTATACTATGTTTATACTCAGTCTTATTATATAAGATCTGATTAGTGATTATCAGAATCCGTATGACACAATCTTTACTGATGTTGGCAACTGTATGTCAGCTTTACTATTCATGCATGTATGGATCTGCTTTAATCAGTTCTTAAGTCTGGACAGTATATTAGCCATGGCTATAAGTCCTGTATACTTTGGATTGGTGGCACTTAAATTACCAATGCAGGTGTCCCTGACAATACATCAAACTATATAGCAGGGCCTCAATGATTTCTCGGACAGACTGTCACACACTGTGGAATCACCACCATGTTTGCAAGATTAAAGCACACAGAGGGGAAACAACATTGTATACAAGATGGACACCAGTGAGGGCCAAAGAACATAAGAGGAAACTGAACAGCTGAAAATCATCCTGCTCAATAAACCAGCTACTGAGCTGAAAGCAAAAAGAGTGAGGGAAGGGAAGAAAAATCTCACTGAGGAACTACAGAGGGTGGACAAAATATTGTTAAAGAGGGTTCAGGGGGTTTATGTTTCTTTATCTCTTTCCTCTTTTTCTCTCCTGCACACCAGAAGCTTCTTTAGGGCTGCTCTTGTTCTGAACTCAATCTCCATTTCCCTACACTCCCTGAGGAGAGGGAGAAACCCCGACCTGGAGTCAGGTTTCACAGTTCCATTATTGGTCTTGATCTGGACGTGAGCTTCACTGCAGAGAACAGGCAGCACGTTTAACTACACTGGTGACATCTGCATGGATGATTCACCTAGTAGCTACTTCTTACTTGTCATTAAAGAAGAGCCCACGCGCCACAGCATACGTCAAGGCAGGCAAGACGGGAAAACCTTCGGATGAAGGACAGAGGCAGAAATTGTTATATTATATATTTTCCCATAGCAAATATCAAAGGTTTTCAGTAACTGTACCAGCAGCAAAAACAAGGTGATAATGATAAAGGCGAAAATACGGCATGTACCATACTCATTCAGATGTAAAAAGACACAACCTTTTCACATAAAAGAATCCATTTGGAATGTGTAAGAGCTGGTTGAATGTGGCTGCACAGAGAGGCCGACTGAAAGCCTGGATAAGAGTTTCTCATGAAAAGCCCACTTATCCGTGCACAGGTACAGCCAGCCTTCAAGGTGACACTTTTTGTGTTGAATTATGTTTTTAATCTGATTCTCTCAGTGCAGCAAAGATCTCAAGACTGCTAACCTTGGAAATAATGTCACTGTGTAAGATAAAAGCATCTTTGGAGAACATGGCTGTCAAAATCAGTGTTGCCGCTAAGATATATCTACAAATGAATTATCATTACATTATATATGCAAAGGTGAAATGGGAACATTTATAACACATTCAAGTGATTATTTAATTCTGAATGTTACCTATACAAACACATTTAGTGGTTTATACCTGGAACAAACATTCAAACTCAACACAACTGTTACCATGGGCCAGTTTAAAACTATGATTACAAATCATTTTGATTTTGAATGCAATTGTTCTTAATGGTGTTCAGTCTGAGAGCTTTTTTTGGCAGTGCTTCATGTTTTATTTCTTTCTGTATTTGTTTCACTATAATATAATCATCTGCGTATTCTACTGGATTGAACATCATGTACCAATGTTTTTTTCTGCACACATCGTTACAGGACTATACAATCTTTTATATGGTATAGACATGACCACAAGTTGCAAACTTGCATTGAAATGCCAGTGTCAGAAGTGGAAGCCAAATCGTCCGAACTCACCCCAACCCAGAACATAGTACCAGAAGAGCTGCTGTTCCCCGACAAACACGGCCACTATGATGAGCGTGTGGAGGTAGATGCCCTCACACAGCATCCAGAAGTAACTGGAAGTAGATGTATACTGAGTCAGCACAGCCAGGACCTTACAGCTCACCTGATGATGGACAGGAAACAGTAAAACTTCACTTCAAATGTGCCATGGTGACATAAAGATATACAATCAAAAACAAACAAAAAATAAAGTGGATTTCTAACATTGTGTATTGAGATAATAACTCTAACTGAGTAGCTCACAGGGTTGCTGCCATTGGTGTGGTTACTGATAGTGACTGAGAGCCACATTATAGTAACAATGGAGTTCAAGATGAAGGAGAGAAACATGTTCTTGTGGATGGAAATTCTCTGGCAGCTAAGACTCCTAGAAGAACAGAGACAGAGAAGATGGATGGTTTATCAGTTTGGGTTACTTTAGATGGATTGATCATTAAATCATACTAAAACATAGCCTAATAATCATTAAAAATTAAAATGTAATGATTTATATTTTCACAGGCTGTTAGCATGACTACAATGCATATGAAATAAGATTCAAATATTTCAATAGCTTAGTGTTGTCAGTTTTACCAATGGGATAAAACACACTGATCATAAAACATACTGTGTGAAATTATGAAACTAAATCCAAGCATAAAGAGTGGAGAAATGTTCAGTCAGCCCAGACAGAAGAAAACTTGACTCACTTGAAGTAGGAGAAGATGATCAGGCAGATAACCAGGGAGACAATAGACAGACCATGACCCACCATAGCCAGGTAGTAGAGACTGATGGCAATCTGGAGGGAATGATGGTTTCATTAGAATAAATAGGGATAAATTCACCACTTACTAACAATGGCTATGAGTTCATGATGTAAACAGGCACCAGCAGTTTTTGCATTCAGTATATGCTATTACAATGAGATCTGAACTCCAGAACAATTCTGTGTAAGATGTTGAGTTTGAAGTCTAACAATGTAAAGGTAATATATGTACTGTATGATATATCCATATGTGGACATATACAGTATATCTAGCCAATACAAATATGCATTTATATGTAGGCTACTGTATGTATGCATTGTCATAGACATGTATATCCACCCCATAGTCCATATAATTGATATTATATACAGTCAGTAGGGTTCAAAGGTCTGAGCTAACTGTCTCAGAATGGGAAAAGAGTGTTAAAATGAATGGGAAATTGTGAAAAATAAATGGTCTTAATGATACAAATTCCATAATGTGTTTCTCCCTAATCAAGTCATTACCCTAAAGTACCTTGCGGTTATAGGAATTTCACAACATATGTGCATGTGATAATAATCTATCCTCTTAAAGGTGACATAACGACATATATCACCCTTGATATCGGACATTGGGACATGTGAGAAGCAAGGGGATTGATATCTGCTTCAAAGTTAGAAAGAATTGTGATATGTTATTTTTGGCATTTCAAAATTTTACACAAACAACAAACACATAAGAGCATAAAATAATCACCAGTTAAAGTTACGTATTGACTTTTCGTTTGAGATTTTAAAGAAATCTGACCCCACCGTTTGAACTGTAACTTTCAGCTGAGTGTGCTGGACTCAGCTTGTTTGCTGTGGTTTACAGTCTCTGGTGTTCATGCCAGTTCCGAGCACATGATTCAGTGAATCCAGACTCCAGTTGGCCCTCAGGTCATGTTGTTGTGCTCAGCTGTCCAAGCATGTGTTGTGTAACTGTCAAATATCAACATCTGTCACAAACCCCTCTGGTGTTGTTTCCTGTGATCAGTTCTAAATCACGCCAAAAGACCTCACACTATAGGACTAAGTGCAAACTAACCAATGGTGTAAAAAGGCCTCATTAATCCAGGACAAGCAAATGGTTGTGTGCTAAAGGGTAGCCTACTTGAAGGTGTTATTTTTTTCATCTTCTTATTCCATTTAATGACAATAGCGAATAAACCTTTGCAACCTTCTCATGCACATGGTGTTTTACCTGGAGTTTGTCACTGGTGTAGGCCTGACACTGGGTGTAGTTTGACCAAAGTCGATTGCTCTCTGGGTGACGGAACCACTGACCATCAGGATTACAAACTTTGGTAACTTTCTCTGTTGAAGGCAACATGATTACATTACATTAAATCATACAAACATTCTTTGTAAATGTAATAATTAAAGCAGAAGTAAGCGATCCGGTCGTTTTGGCTAATGCTGCGTTCCAGGCAGGCTTTTGAAACCGTAAATTACAGCTTCAAGTCACGACTTACGACTTTGTAGCGTTCCAGGCAACCCACTCGTGTTTTTCCGACCTGTTTTACGTGTGAAAGTCACTATAACGGCCACTCGTAACTTCCGACCCGTGAACTCGCACCAGATCGAACTGGTACAACTTCACAGGTCGGAAAAACACGAGTTACGAGTTGCCTTGAACGCACCATAACGTCTTGTCAGCCGATGGAGTTAGCAGCCCCCGCCCTCGTCATGGATCTATTGGTCCTCGTCCCTGCACACACAGCCCTTCATGCCGTTCTCTCTCCTCATTTGATAAAACTTGTAGGATACGAAAAAAGTTTTCTCCTCGGCTCAGAGCAGAGCAGAGTGACTGACAGACCCGTGTTTCGGTCCAAACACTCTATGTAAGTGATTGCTGTCGGAAGATATAACTATTTAAGACTTATATTAACACAAAAATATCGCTTACTTCTGCTTTAAGCAAATTAAAGCCGAGGCTTGGCAATTGAAGAAAAAAACAAATGCATAACTGTCTAAATACTTACAGTTCTGGACTGCGTGTGTATCTGAATGTGTTTGTATGTGAGTGTGTTAGAGCCTTACCAGCAGGGTCAAAATCCTGAAAGTACTCAGGACACATCTGCATGGCTGTCCCTGGAGCTGTGTCCCCCCAGCATAGCCAGCCGTCCCACGTACGATTACAGTGGGAACCTGCAGAGGCAGCACACACATGACAGATGTGTATGTGACCTCTTGTCTTAGCTTTTTAAACTGGGCATTTTATTGTGATACTGTTTCCTACAGGTGCAGACTTTAGACATGACATGAGGCTATTCTGTCATATGAAATTCCAAACTGGTGCAAGTCTAGAAAAAGAGATGTAAAGGACTACTAGAGTGTAAACCTTTTCCATTTCCAGTTACAAAATGATGTATGCACAAACACATGCACTCTGTAGGGGGTGCTCTTTCTCTGCTCAGCACTTGAGGATTCACCATTGTGGGGCAGCAGAGAATTTCCTCCAAGTGAGAAGATGATTCATCCTCTGCATGTTTAACACCAAAAGTAAAAGCTGATATCTCCTGTAAAGTAGGATCTTCCTCTATAGTAGCCTATTACCTATAACTCTAGTAAAAGCATTTAATGTAAATGATTAGTGTCATTTTGATTAGCAATTGTGAGAGATATAATGAAGTGTGAAATGTGAACTTTCTTTTTTTTTTTTATATATATATATATATATATATATATATATATATATATATATGAGAGAATCTGGTTATTTGAGAATCAACTTGTCTTCATAAACGTTATGGCTTCTACAATGAAGGTTATACTATAGTCTTTGTTTTATGGATTGTGCAAAGAAGCAGAATGTTTTAAAGGATCATTTGAGAAGCAACCTAGTCTCAGAACAGAGCAGGGCAGAAGTCTTCTGTGTCTGCGCTGTCAGCATCTCACGTGTCACCAAGGAATCATAAAGGTAGAGAAGTGTTTAAATTTTTAATAACCTCCCTGCCCGAATGAGTCATAAATTATCTATTCAACCTAAATGGTGTTACACTTATATAATCTTTGTTTCTAAGCGTGGTCAGCTCGTACAAAGAGCGTCAACAATAGACGGAAACCTGGTGGTACCAGGTTGCACAGTGGCATGTTGGGAAATAGAGCACAAAATAACATTTCAAAGGCAGTGAAGCACTGAGCTGGAGTAAAAGGCACTGGTGAAGAGACAAAGGGCAAGTTTCCTTTCTTTCAGACACACTTCCTCTCTCTCTCTCTCTCTCTCTCTCTCTCTCTCTCTCTATTAGTGTATGCACATACTGGAAACTATAGGTCAACCAGTAATGCATATAGATATTATTAATTTTTTTTAAATAATATGTGTAGAATCTTATATAGTCTATAATTTTCTCTTGATATATCTTTAAACATTCGTACTTATCCAAATCAGGTTTTATTGTGTGGCATCTTTTTTGTTTTATTGTGCTGCACGTGTTAATTATGCCAGGACTCAGAAAACACACCTTTATCACACAGTGTTATCAAAACTGGGGTTTTTTCCGTGTATATCAAGGAGTGACAACAATTCATTCTCAGGGGAAAATTAGTTGTTATAATAACCTCCATTGAATTCTTGTCAAGACACCTTGCAGCGGTGCTGACTGACGTGTCAGGGGTCTAAGAAAAGCAGTAGACTTAAAGGATAATTTTCGTTTTTTACAACCTGGACCTTATTTCTAGCATAAAATATGATCATTCTACTCACCCAGACAACTTTGGTGTCATTTGGAGTTGTTTTGAAGAAATTAGCCCCAGTGGAGCGGCGCGTATATCCGTATAATGCGAGAGCACGGGGCACGCAATGCAGCCTCTAAATAACACATTATCCGCCGCAAAACTCGCTCATTTCGCCAATATTTTGTTATGATACACTAGTGTTATTCCCCTCCGAGCCCGTGGTGGCATGTTATCAACATCCGGGGTCTCTAGGTTGACTACTAACCTCTGATCTGGATGATGTCATCTCCGACCGCTGCCCGGCGCAGCTAACTTGCTACGGCTAATGCTACGGTTCGTTTCTGCGTGTTTCTGACTTGTCAGAACAAAATGAGCAGCTGGATGAAGTTCAGCTTCCACAGGCTTCCTCTCCTCAACCTGGACTCACTAAAGCTCCGGCTAGTTGAGCTAAAAATGGACCTGAATGCCGAAGCAGAATGATTATTATCAGAATGAGCCGGGGCAGCGGTCGGAGATGACATCATCCAGATCAGAGGTTAGTAGGTCAACCTAGAGACCCCAGATTTTGATAACATGCCACCACGGGCTCGGAGGGGAATAACACTAGTGTATCATAACAAAATATTGGCGAAATGAGCGAGTTTTGCGGCGGATAATGTGTTATTTAGAGGCTGCATTGCGTGCCCCGTGCTCTCGCATTATACGGATATACGCGCCGCTCCACTGGGGCTAATTTCTTCAAAACAACTCCAAATGACACCAAAGTTGTCTGGGTGAGTAGAATGATCATATTTTATGCTAGAAATAAGGTCCAGGTTGTAAAAAACGAAAATTATCCTTTAATCCTCTGAAGCACATTAATGTTTGTACTAAATTTAACAGCATCAAAGAGTGACTTTTGTTTTTTCTTTTAAAGTATTTTTCTCTGCCGTTATTACAGTGGCAGTGAGAGAGTCACAGGAAAGTAAGGGAACGACAGTAATGGGAAGAAATCCAGCAAAAATATTTCTGCTGTTATCAGCTCAGCTGTGAATAAATAGGTACAATCTCATCACCTTCTTCTGTACGTGGCGGATCGTTGATTATCTTCAGGTAGCACTCAAACTGAGCAGCCAGGATCTGGTGTCGGGAATTTCCAAGTACGGCGGATATGTCGCTGAAATTATCCTGCTGCTCATTTTTCTCCATTTCCACAGCTACCATGGAGCCCACATCCTCAGACTGGGACACCTGGAGGTCATCCAAGAATACAGATAAGGAATACTGGAGATAATAACTGGAAAATCCACATACAAATACCAATAGTGAAGTCAATACACATTATATTATTACATTTGACTGGACTTCCAACAGTGTGACAAGGATATAAAGTATAGACATTTACAGTTGTACTCACCTCTGTGCCCACAACCAGTGCAACGATCAGTGAGAGTGTTAGAGCTCGCCACATGTCTCTAGAAAGGGATACAGAACATTGCATTTATAAGACGTTTTTATTTGCCAATGAAATCTCAGTGCATGTGACGTAAAAGCTGCATTTCATCCCAAACTGTAAAAAAGAATCTGAAAACAATAGTCATACTGTAATTAACAGCAGAAACAAAGAACTATGCAGTGTTAATGTGGATTTCAATGTGTGTGAGCTTGCGTGTTTGTGTATGTTTATTTACGGTATGTGTATTTTCTCATCTACCAGGACAGGAAGTTCATGCTCCAGCAGTCATTCCTCTTTACTGTCCACTCAGGGTCAGAGAAACAGATGAGTGTTTATTATTATTTTTGAGCAAAAGGGCAGCAAGTTCCCTTTAGGGTTTCCTCTGTAACGAGCCTAACAATGCTGAAAGAAATCCTCAGCGTGAGGACACGAGGAAATATGACGGGCCTCATCTATGAGGAGGAAACCTTGCTATGTATTTCAGTGAGAGGATATCATCGGCTGTGTTCTTTCATTTTGATGCTGAAAAGAACATAATATTTGTTGTCAATCACGATGGGAAATAATGTGTTTCAGGTGTCAATAATGCAAATATATTAACTGAATATTAGATCTTATAATAGAAACTTATAAATATAGCTTGAAGCATCACTCTGAAGGGGAAATCAGAAAGGGACACTGGAAACTTTTAGTACTCGAATGTGAAAAGCAGTCATGGTTGAAATTGCCAAGAAACTCTTTTTAGAGGCCACAGTAATGAAAATATTTTGACGGCTGGGAGCAAAGGAAAGACTAATAGAGAAATAAAGGAGAAAGAAATGTGGGAAATGCTGTGCGTCAGGGGCGCACGGAAGTTTCGGGAATCAACGCTTTGTGTAGTACGGACAACCATTCGTCATTCTTTGTTTGGAGTTCTTCTACCTAACCTGCTCTACTTTCTTATGTCCAGCAACGGACATAGCAGAGCAGAGGAAAAACAAGACATAGACCAGAAAAATCAAACAGAGATGTCTAATTAAATATGCTTTAGTGACTATTTCAAACTGTAATTCATAATGTTAAGTGCTTTTTTTGTTATGTCTCAGTGTCAAAGGGAGATGGTTGTGTAGGGTTGAGTTGTTTGTACACAAAGGTAATAATTAAAACATTTGCAGTAGCCTACTTTTCAGTTCATTTTCTTGCTAATTCTAGCTAATTGTATACTGCTAGCTATTGGTAATATTTCTGTATGTATTAGGGAATTTTTTTTTATTATTATTATTATTTTTTTACAGTCCTCCCAAGATTAAAGGTACAATATGTAAGAAATCTAAAGCAACTGGCCGTAAAATCCTCCTAATATGTCACAGAGACTCAGGAATAATGTTCATATAACATGATGAACTCACCAACAACAATAGTACAGCCAGAGTATTCACATTAGAAATCTTTTTTGCAGACTGCAAATCATGTTTATGTTTTGAATTTACGTGTTGGCATGTTGCGCCACCTAGCCCTCTCTCCCAGTCACGGCGGTGTCAGTGGCATTTCAGCCTACGGTCTGCTTCCACTGAGCTGCCGCTACGACTGGGGGAAAAAATGAGATCACTGTGTTTTGAATTTGACTGCAGTAACCGTTTTTTGGCCACATTCTTACATATGGCACCTTTAAATCATTGTTATTTTCATCGAGAACACATTTGGCTTAATCTTAGCTTTGCAAAAATAGGAAGCTGGAGGAAATAGTTAATGCATCTTTAACTTAATCAGCTCAAGATGCACCATACACCAAAACTGTATTGTATTCATACTTATAAGAAGAAAAGAAGACACAGTGTGCATTGTATTTTAACTAGGTGTTAGCTATAGTAGCCTATGTGCTACAACAACATTAATTTTATAGTAATTAAACTTTCAAATAGGCTACCTCCTTTGAAGATGGGTCTTTTCTATTTAGATGTCTCTGTGAGCAACGGCAACTTCACACTTGCATCGCTGTGTGGATTTAACAAATTAGACTGTTATAGTAGCCAGTAGGCTAATAGTAATAGCTTTATATTCATATTACATAGCCAATTTACATTCACTTATCTAAGTCCACGGGCAAAAAAATGGCAATTATTCCTATTTCAGTGTCTTTTCTGGGGTTTAGTTAGTAGTAAACCATGGTGGACAGGAAACTACAGTGTCAGAGACCCATTAAGTTGTAGCTTAACACATAATACAGCCCATCAGCTCATAAATCATCCTCAGTATCTTCCCTGCTCTGTGATCTTTAAATGATTTCCTTCAAGTGACAGACAGCGCAGCTGTACGGTTCGGTGGCTGTAATTTGACACACTGAAAGCAAAATTAAAGACATTTGTGAATTAAAAGGCAACATAAACACTGTTATTTTCAATTATCACTGTTGCTGAGCACTAATGGTAATTTCTGTATTTCACACAACAATGTGACATCGTTTCCCTTCAACAGCAGCTTGACTTTCTGTAGGCGACGACAACCGTACACAGAGACACTCACCAGCACCCACACACATTCATTTATAATTATAATTCCATTCAATAAAAACCAAACAATGAATGCCGTTCTGTCTGTTTTGTACACAGTTGACTCCAGAGATGCATTGTTCCCAATCAGGACATTGTAAATCCAAGGACACACGTGCACCCACATTATAATACCTTGGCAGTGCTCGCTGTTTGCCATTGTCACCAATGTACACTGCGTACAATCCATCTGTCAACTGTGGTCAAGTAGTTTGGGTTCCTTGGTTTCTGGTAACAATACAAACTGAGAGGTTGTTGCCTCTGACACTTCCTCTGTCCCTGTCTTTTTGTCCAGGGTCATCACCTCTATTTTTTAAATTGAGGTGCTTCAGAGCACGAGACATACATGTAAAAGAATTTTGTTTAAATGTATGCACATATTTGTGCAAGGCACACTGGTTGTTAATGATAAAGTGTGTGTTTATCTGCACCCAACCACATGTTTCCATCACTCTCACTAAAGGAAGACATATCTGTCCCCTACTATCTTCTCGTCTCATGTTTTCCTCTCATTCCTGCTCTTTCACAATCTTTTCCCCCCAACCTGTCTCCGTCTCCTCTGTTTTTTCTCTTCCGACACTGTCGTCTGTCAACATTTATCCCAGTCACTGTCTCATGCTTGAGTCTATGTGTGTGTGTAAGTGTGTATGTGTCCCTCATGCTCCCAGGCTGCTCTGGCTGCAATTCAAGGAACAGGGTTTGTTGAGATCGTCTTGTTGCTCAGCCCAGCTCTGTAAAGTGATGAGGACAAAAACACCAAAATCACTCAGATGTCAACCACTACTAAGAAGGTTGTTTTTGTCTTTCATCTGTGGCCTATGAATAGTTCGATAGGTGGAATATTTGATGTTTGGTTTTATACACACAGCTTGATACTCATGTGTTTGTAGCAACAACACCAATTGAAATTTAAACCCTGACCTGTGCTGTTTTATGGGTGCGGTTGCTTGCTTTAACTGAACAATAGATGAAAAACAACTAATTTTTCCAAGTCTCCAGGACAGTACAAAAACACACTCATTTTCAGAACAGACAAACAAGATTATTCGCTTTGACGATGTAACAATGAGCACAGGCAGCTAGAAAAGACGGTGAAATATTGCAATCTATGGCGGGCAATATTAGCATTGCTGCTATACGCCCTGAGTGGGAAAAACTAAGCCAGCGCAGAATGAGTTTTTCGGCTACAATGTGGATATGAAAAGGCTGAACCAATGATGAATTGACAAGTATACTCCATGTGTTTAACACGTAATGTTGCCTAAAATGATTAAAAACACACTAATCAGCCACACTGTTGCACTGGGTGATGTGTTCCTTCATTATGATGAATGTAGGCACAATAGTCCATTGTAATTAAAGGCATGTACACTGCTAAGACACTATATAAGGGTACTGACTGAAAAAAAAATTACATTAGTGATGTCTAAAACAAATAATGTGCCTTGGTGTTATATAAAAACAAAACTCAATTTCCAATGTCGACTTTCAGTAAGAGTGGTTTGAGATGCAAACCAACAAATTGTTGTTTTCAAAGTCATAATCACAATGCCTTTATTGTCATTGCAAAGGATGTACAATGAACAGTTTAGTGCAACTCCACTCAGTGGTACATAAAGGAATAAAAAAAAGACACAAAAACAAACGGCCCATCAACTCGCACAATTCTAGCAGGATAGTATTACTGTACTCAGCCTTTCTACTGCAAGCTGAAAGTGAGAGTCCAGTTCTAATTTTGTTGTATTTGTGGGATGGACTCACAATAGCAAACATGCAGACTGTGTACTGCAAACCAGGAGTGAGTTTTTTCTTATATTTTCTGAATTATTTTTCAAACATATTCAGTTGTAAGGCGCCTGTGAAAGCTCCCTTCCTTTCTCACCATAACAATTCATAATGCCACGACAGCAGATGATCTACGTTGTACTTGTAGATGTCTCTGTTCATGGATAAATCTTGTTTCAGTGTATTCCTTTAAAGGAGTCCTGATTTCTTTCTCCAGTGTGGTGTTTAGATGGTCTAACAGCAGTCATTGTCAAACTGGAATGTGTGGTTTGCTTGCCTGGTAACAGCTGTAGAAACAAGAGCCACAAGTGCAACATGTGTAGCCTAGCCTCACACGCACAATAACACAAAAGTCATCAGCTAGGATCATAAAACATATGAACTAATGCATCAGCCCTCAAAAGAACCCACATCAGGCTGCAGCCGTGTCTCTCGGCAACCATGCTGCCAAAGGTAAGTGAGGCTTGTGATAAATGCACCATCTTTTATGTGCATGAATCACACACCTTGCAACACACATAATCACAGATACAAATGCTGCCAGGCTCAGTATAATCATCAGAACATGCAGCTTCCTGCAACTTCTGTTTATTTTAAATAAAAAAATAAAAAAAATAGTATCAGCATATTTAATGAAAAGAGAACTAATATTTTGTATACAGTATCAGTGTGTCTGAACTGGTCTGACTGGCTTCGGCACACCACAGACAAAGAGGACACAGGGTTGTGTTTGAGCCTCAGGGTCCTACTTTATATTTAGAGACATTCCAATGGAGACAAATCTCAACTGAGGGAAATAAACACACATTTCCTGAGCCACAAATTCATACAAAGGCTCATAGGATGAGTCATCAGTTAATCACTTAACTTTTATATTAAACAAATATACTTGTTTATAACCAAGAGGTTCAAGAGTGGCTATGGTAATTCCTGCCTTCCTAAGTACAAGCAGGTAGGACATAAATAATAGAAACTGTTCTTCTCAGTAACTCATGCTGGGACGTAATCGGACATACAGTAGACCAGCCACACCTGGCAACAGACAACAATTTAGAAAGAGCTTTCCTGGCTATGAGTAGTCCAAACAACAGTTCTGAACTATTGGCCCGGCCAGCGCTCCACACTTTCATCTGCCCCCACTGTTTAAATATCACCACTCTGTAGTGTTTCATCCATTCTTGGAGTTATTTTCCTCAAACTTTCTCTCTCTAAATCAATTATGATCTACAATTCCCAGAATTCCTCTGGATCAATCCCAAGGAATGGTAATTTTTCAATTAGATGGTGGATGTAGCTTGGTACATCTGACTTCTACATAAGGTTTTTTTCTTCCTGGACAATTATTAAGTTTATACATCAAAATATCCAGCATCTAGCGTGTATTTTCTGTCATGTTCAAAACGCTGGTCTTCTTGATCCCAATCGTTCAGTGAATGACAACCCTCGACACCCTAAAACCTCACCGCGAGAGTCATGCTGCTCTCAAGGGGTCACGGGTCATCAAATGGGATGATGGGAAATCCAAACATTGCTGTTCTACTGTACCAGATTTAGGTTCATTGCCCCATGCACCCAGCAAAGTGGAGTGCAGATGCTGCTGTGTTGTAAAACAGGATATTACCCTGACCCCATGGCGTCATTTCGTTGACGTTTGAGGTTTTGAGGTATGAGTAAGAGAAAAAGAAATTGAAAGAAAAAGACAGCCTTAACTTCTATAATTAAATTCATGTGTGACCCCTCTGCAGAACTCTGTCTATGTTCAAGGTTACATTTTTTCAGGGTGGAACATTTAATATTAGCTACAGAGAATGTACATTTGTCTTCATAAATGCAGTGATTGAATGCTTTGCTTTATCTAATTTGAGAGGATCCAAGTACATACATGTGATATATGTTGAAGAGAGAACAGAACAAAGGTCAGGACCCCCCCCCCCCCCCCCCCCCCCCCAAAAAAAAAAAGAAAAAGAAAAACTAAAGTAAAACATCTAAGAGCACATAAAAGAAAAACAACACAAGGGAAACCCTAATTTTATGACAATGTTCTTCTTTAAAGATAACTTCAACAAATTAGATGTAAATGAATAATAACAGTGTTGTGCTGCAGACTGTTTGACAGAGATATGATAAAATACCAGAATTAACAAGAGAGAGCAAAAATACACAGCTGCTGACTTGAGAGCAGCCAAGAATGAGCTGAAAGTCTTTGACCATTTGCAGTGTGATGTGGTCAACAGACTACAGTAGGAAATTATAACCTGCCAGGTTCTTATATTCATTTGATAATTGAAGGAAAATAAATGACTTTTCAACTCCCTGCAAAAAATCACAAACTTCTGCCTCTAACTTTGATTTTTATTATATTAATTCACAATTGAGTCTTCAAAACCTTTAGAAGACTTCAAGAGACTAGGATCACTACTGGGTTATATTTTATTTGAACATTTTCACTTTAATCAATTATTAAAATATTTTTTTCTGAATATCTAATCTATGATATTGAGCAATTCTGACTACAGTAGTATAAGTTACCAGTGTTGGAATAAGACCCTATTAAGATACTTTGTTTGAATGATAGTATAAGTAAAAACAAAAATGTAACATACAAGTAAAAGTCCTGCACATCATGGAATATAAATTGTGGTTAGTTGTAGTGTACTCTGTTACAAAATATAAAATTCTGAGTTATTAGACTGTTAAAACTGAAAGTGTCAGTAGTGTTTTACAAGTATAGCTACTTGAGGTGGAGATAAGATTTTTAAGACCAATCTAGGGGTCTGGCCCCACCAAAGGGCCACAAGATAAATCATGGGGTGAATGATGATCAATGAGTTTGGAGAGAAGAAAAAGAAGCAGAATATGCAAGAAGCAGCAGAAGAAAAAGATTAAGAAGAGTTCTTTACAAAATGTTGCTTCTGTGTCAGTGCAGTGAAGGAGAAAGTTTCCCATCTGAAACATCAGCATGGCGTGAAACCCTGCACCGGTGTACACTGTAAACTCATTGAGGTATCTGAAAGGTAACATAACTTTACGCAACCTACAAAAACGAGCTCTTACTCCACTGCAGTGCTAATTTCATGTCTGATTTCAGATGAATAAAGTGGTTCTTGGTGCAGTTGCATCGTCCTTGTGTCTGTTGTCTCACTGAGTTCAGTCTGAAACTCAGTTTTCAAACTGAATTTACTCCCCTCTAATGAGCTACTCTGGTCGACTGTCTTATAGGTCAGACTGTCAGAGCTCCCTCTGGGGAGTGTGTGTGTCTGTGTGTGTGTGTGTATCTATCACACATTATGCCTGTTTATTTGTATTCCATGCGGGGGATGCAGAGAAGCAACTCAAAACCCAAAAGCCTGTGTGTCCCATGTGTCAAAAGGTTTGTGTGTGTGTGTGTGAGAGGGAAGGCAGAGGAAGGATGAAGGTTAAGGAGGACGCTATTATCTTCCTCTGTCATCCTGCGAACACTTCCTCCCTTCACCCCCCTCTCCACTTTTAAACTGCCCAACAGGTTAAAAATAAGTCATTGTTACACATACACAAAGGGACATGGAGGGGACTTTCATAGTGAGGCCACACAGCTACATCCTCATGGGCTTTTAATATGAAAACACTGAAAGTCCATGTGTTGACACAAAACAAATCTAATTTCCACATTTGAGAAGCTGGAACTAATTATTTAAAACACATTTACATAAAAATGCTTAAATTATTATTTAGTCAGTCTGTTGATTTACTAATTGATTAATTGACTAATTGCAGCTCTAGTGTAAAGATGGTGCTGCTGACTGTGTGCACAAGGTGTGAGAACAAATTCAGCTTTCACTGACTCTGAAATCTCTGTTTTAAGAGGACACCAATATCAAACCAAATGGAATTTGTCAACTCAATACTTTTCCTAATCAACTGCAAACAGCACTAACAGGATCGATGAAACCATCATAATTTTCATATTTTCAGTGTAGGTACTGTGGTGGTGTTGGCGGTCGTCCTGAGACTAATTAACATACCCATGATGTGGGTCATCAGGATCACCTGGGCCAAGGTATGAGGTGATTTGTTGCCCCACCTTGCCTTTAGGGATGCACTAATCCAATGTTAAGATCGGATATCGGCCCGCAGATGTTGACTAAATAGCTAGATCGGGTATCGGATGGGCAGATCCATGACGCCGATCTATTCACTTCAATTCTATGTTTGTGACTAGTGCTACATCAAGTGTCAACAATCACAGGGCAACAACGTTTTACAAAGTTAGGAAAGTAATGTTAAAGTCAAGTCTGGGTAGGGTTCTCAAGTCTTCATTGTAGAAGATGGCAAATAATTGGCATCAAAAGCCACCACCTCTGTTCAAGGATGGTCGTTCTAGTTGGACATAGATGGTCTCCTTTACTCCTCTCTCAATCCATTGTTCTGGAAAATCCTCAAAATAGATGCAGATGTAGCGGCGTTGGCTCTCCTGTACTGTGCCATGCCACACACATCAGATGAGAGATGAAACGTCTACAAGAACTGAAAAACCACCATGACCCAAATACATACAGAGATGTATTTCCAAAGACTAAGATATAGATACAGACAAATACAGTATGTGCTATGAAACAGACAATTATCTGGGCACAGGTGGAATTAATGACATTAACTCTCTCAGGAAGCCTGATGTCCACAGTTAATATCTGCAGCACCTGTGGAACTCAGTCATCGTTAAGATTACTAGCTGCACCTGTGTTTGATGAGAAACGTGTGTCAGGGTGCTCAGACACAAAGCAAGGTCTCATACCAAATGAAAATGTCTCTAAAGTGCCACTGTCTCTATCTGCTAGAGCATCAGCTGCTAAAATGGACCAAAAGTTAAAGCAGAAGTAAGCGGAATATTTGTGTTAATATAAGTCTTAAATAGTTATATCTTCCGACAGCAATCACTTACATAGAGTGTTTGGTCTGAAACACGGGTCTGTCAGTCACTCTGCTCTGCTGTAAGCCGAGGAGAAAACTTTCTTTGTATCCTACAACCTTTATCCAATGAGGAGAGAGAACGGCATAAAGGGGCGGCCCTCTCTGTGTGTGCAGCCAAGGGATGCGCGTAAATGTGGTGACGTAGGGACGAGGGCGGGGACTGCTAACTCCATCTGCTGACAAGAAGTTAGCCAAAACGACCGGATCGCTTACTTCTGCTTTAATAGTTTGAAGTTTTATGTCTGTCATATTGAGATTTTAGGCTAGACCAGGGTTCTCCAACCTTTTTTCATCTAAGAGCTACTTTGACAAAAAGAAAATGGCAGAGAACTACTCGTGTTTTGTAACTTTCATTCTTTTCATTCGTGAAACAAAACTCTGTTTCCTACACTTTGTGAAAATAGAATATTTTTAGCCTCTTTCATCGTAATAGCTGAAAATATTACGGCCAGACAAATAGAAAGGAGGCTGAAACATGTCACAGGACATGTCTGTTCTGATAATACAAGTCAATTGTCCTGAAATATTTGTTTGTCTTCTACAATACACATTCTACATCTTGGGACCGAGCTACTGTACATGGAAAACAGTAGGGGAGACACAGCCTGACGGGGAACACCTGCAAACACTGAGAACCGCGTAGCATGTTGCTGCAGGAAAAGCTGGTCCGTGGAGCTGAATGGTTAATTTTTATCACATGACATGCGGCAGCTTGCTGCCTCCAAAAAACGTAACATCGCTTTGGGTTGTGAGCACATAACGCGCATCTACATTGAAAGTGGTGGATTTGTGTGCCCAAAAGTTGCTACATCTGAACAGCCCCCGTGAATGCAGACAGGCTTCAACCAAGGCGGCAGCCAAAATCACCCAGGCGGCCCACCATAGGCAGGGAAAATCAGGTTTGCAGGTTTGCTAGATGACCATTCAACTTTACCAGATTGTTCTCAGCAATTTGCCAAACTTTCCAGCACCCTCTCGTGGACTGATCCCTTGGTTTCGTCTCAGCTTCCTCCTGACCACCTCTCCACGTCTCCACGCCACGGTAAACCTGACAGACTTCAAGACTTCGACCACCACTTTTGTTTATCCATCTCCTGGTTTTGTCTGCCTGTGGTTGCGGCGTGCCCCTCACTGGTCTGACTTCACCTGCTGATCCTTCAGTTCCCCGTCCATCCATGACCTTCCGACCTACCTGCTCCCTCTCGTCCATTTGCTCCATTTCTTACTGCCAGTGCAGTCCACTGTACTATCCAATAAAAGTCATTACAAACTGCTTCCGTTGTACTGCTATTGGGTCCTACCTCAACCCGTTACAACCACATCTATTTAAGAAGAGCAAGGAAGTGTAAGTGTATTAAAGAAGTGAACCAAAAATGCACAGTAAGACATGTAAGGGTTTTAGGAAAGAACATGAAAAGAAGTTTAATTAAAAGAACACTTGTTTAGTGTGGAGTTTAATACTTAAGGGGAACTATATGCATGTCTGGTTACTTTTTGCTGCATTGTCCTTTTTTCCCTCTACAGAGCTCCCTCTACAGTTTCAAAATGCATATTTTCACTGTCATAAAAACTAACTGCTAACCCTCCTCTCTCCCCCTGGCCATGTGCATCTGTTTTCAATGAAGCCGGCAAGAAGGCAATCCATGGAGCGATGTCTACGAAGGGGATTAACATTAACAAGAGATTACGTATTACTGGGCGTGTTTGTGTCATACTGCCGTGAAGCAGTCCATGTTTCTTGTGAGACGAGATCTAGGACACCAGGTCGGAGGCGCTGATCTTGCAAGGTTGGTTTTCGGCCAAGAGACCCTATGCAGAGAGCCTCCAAGTCATTTAACCAACACAATTACTCCAAAGCTGTTTAATTAAGGTAAAAATCTTAAATAGTTCCTTGTTGAGCATGGGGCCCGCACATACAGAGGCTATAGTCCTTGCTGCAGCCGGCCCCAGTTGGAATCCCCCAGCGGCCTTTTGCTGTGTGTCATTCCCCCCCTCTCTCTCCCCATTTCCTATCTCTCTCTGGCTACCCTGTCAATTAAAGGCATAAAAGCAAAAAAAAAAAAAACTTTAAAAAACAACAAAAAAGGTCCTCTTTAAAGAGACGTCTAGATCCTCAGAGGACAGAGGATATTATAGTATATATCATTTGATTCGGGGGCTCTGAACCTGTTCTCCATTATGAATCAGGGCATGAATGATATCCATTTCCCACTGTTGAAGTCCTGTGTTTCTTATAGACTGTGTGGAAAGTGCTGCTCTTAACACCGTCTGATCCTGTAAATCACTTACGAGGTTCAAACTGGCAGCAGCGGGATTTATAGCAACTGAGCTGTCCATCGTGTATGAGTGATTATGGACTTGGTTATTTTCCCATACTGGACCCCCAAAATAGCTGCTCCAGCTTGGAAGCTTTTCCGTGTGGTGTATTTTTATTTTTCATCTGTATTTCCTTGTCCCTGAGGTCGTAAAAGCTGCACAGGGAGTACAGACCAGAGATGAGAGGCAGCGCTCCCCAGACACATGGTCAGACCTCGATAGAATCAACCACCCCCCCCCCCCCCCCCCCCCAATCTAACAGAGCACAGTCTTTCCCACCAGTCAGCTGACTGTTGAACCCTGTGGGCTGCAGCAGGTTGTAGGCTACAGCAGCAATACATCAGCTTTACAAATCCCCCACCCCCAAACATCTATCAGTCAGTGTGGGAGCCAGCACACACAGTTCTCAGATATGGTCAGCCTGACACCACATTCACCACCAAAGCATTCACACCAATTGTTTTCTCTTCTCATTTCATTTCATCTTAGGGGTGAAACTTGGGAAAGTTTCCCTCCCGAGAATAAACAAACTCCTTTTCACACTATCTTTGAATTATCGGATCCACATTTTCCCCATGTGAAGGGAGTTGGTATTGTTCATGAAAGCCAGTTAATTAAGCTTTGGCTTTAAATATTTGCACCAGTCGTGTAATTCCTTACCATTCAAAATGATAGGAAGTCTTTGCCACTCTCACTACAACCCCCTGCACCTATTATTTACATACAGTATGCAACCCTGACGTGTCATCTACCACTGAGCCTAAAATAAGCACAAGAAAAAGAGGCAGTGAGTGGGGGGGGGGCTTGTTTGTGTTATGAAAGGGAGGGGGGACTGCAGAGTGAGTGAGTTGGGGGTTAGGAGCAAAGTAGCAGCCAAAACACCTATTAATACACTGATCGCTGCCCAACAAGAGCAAGCTGTTCCAGTCAGAGATGCACTGGGACACTAGTGGGGGCGTATGTGGGGGGTAGGGGGTGGAAGTTTCCCACGGGCAGATGCGTGGCCAGACCGTGGAGTTTGGAGGTATTCAAAAGTCAAGTAAGGAGCTGGTCCGAGGGATCGATGTCTTGGGTGTGAGGATTACAACTTGGCAGCACTATAAGCGGAGGGGGGTAAAGGGTATTCCTGAAGACACTCCACTCAAATGGAGCTAATTATAGACAGAAACACACAAAGCAAGCATGGAAATAGCCGTAGCTGGTGAAATAAAAGCTGCCTGGCAAATTTTTCAGAGGCGAGTCCAAGGCTGAGGTATAATATCAGTGGCTGTTACTCTATTAAACAGTGTGAAACTGAGATATCTGAATAAACATATAAAACACCAAAAGCTTCCTTTTCCGTGCACAGCAAGGTGATAAAGTAGCGAGCAAGGAGAGCAACTTCTGCAAGTCAGGAGTCTTTACTGGTGATTGCCAATGTGCATGTAAAAGTGAATGAAAATCACCTGGGAGAAATGCAAATACCTAGAAAAATAACAAAGAGCATCTGTCAGAGCATCCAGCCTGTTGGGAGAGTGTTCACAGTGGATGCGTGCATCACCTCCATTTTACCTGCACTATTTTACTACATGCTGGAGTTAATTTACATAATTTCTGGAACTCAACCTTCATCTATCTGTGAGAAATCCGTTTTATTTTATGTTTGCTGGCTCAGCTTTCGAATGGTGTGTGTGAAAGCTGAAACTCTCAGTTATTAATATTCATGTTTCATTTCTCAGCATACCTCAGTTTACACAAAAGCTCTAGCTCCTGCTTTAAAATGCTGCTGTGTTAGAAACCCATTATACAGTAAGTGGTCTGAGTCTCAGAGCTCTTACAGGAGCCACTGGTCGTTTCCAATAAATGTCTAGATTACTGTAATATCACCCATTTTTACTGTCACATACCAGTCACTTCTGACACTGTGTTGACTCACTATACTGCCTCATGTTGACCTAGAACTCATCAGCCATCTGCCATGCTTCAAATTAGTGGAGATTATAACAGCAACACCCCTACTCCAACACGTCTGTTCTATTTTATTCTACTCTGTTTCTATTTCTATTAATTTGCTATTTAGACTTGCAGCTGTAGAGGCAGGCAACCTGCCAGCTAAGGGTGTGACCTTCCTTCAACCTGTACTATTCATCCCCAATGATATACAGGAAAAAGCACAGTGACATTCCATTATTATTGTGCTTTAAACACTTTGATTGTGCCTGAGGGTGTCACCAGTTAGTCTACAGTCACCAATTGTGTTTAAAGATATAGACACAGCCTAATAATGATTCAATTGGAAACTTACAGTGTAGCTTATTTATGATAATAAATAAATAAAAATAAAAATTTACAGACATCAAGGTGCTTTTGCATAATTAACACAGTGACTTAATTTTTCTTGGGTAGCCTATTACATCGATATGTTATTTGAAAGGGCTCCATCCGAGTTGTAAGGATGGGGAGTTGGGGAAACATTTCACACAACCGCATTAAAGTGTGAAGACGCATAAAAACCACCACATTAAGTCATGTTCCCAAATGTCTGGAAGCCAAACTCTATAAAAGCAGAGACTTGTATCCTACCTTTTCTCTGAACGAGTTGTCAAACCGATAATTCCTCCAAATATCCCCATGTTTGCATGATCTGAGCAGAGAAGTCTCTCATGCTGTCTCTCTGTCAACACTGACCAGCCCCGACCACTCGGCTACAGGCAACACGGGGAACAATATGAAGTGCAATTTCCTGTTGCCACTTCCAAAATAAAGCACCGTCAAATTGTCTTGAAATGTTCGTTGTTTTGAAGGACCATATTTCGCGGCTACATTTCAGGATTGATGTCCTTACGGAAATTAGATACAATTTTAGGCACCACAGGCTATTTTATTTAGCCTATTTATTTATTTATTGTAAATTGTGTCAATGCATTGTTAAAATTCAGCAGCGATACTTCCAGGCCTACTTTGAATTTTTAAAAAACCCTCATCAATCTGACAACTGTAGGATGGAATTTCCCAGTGAATGCACTGAAAGAAATGGGAGAAAAATCGTCATAAGTAGCCTACATTAAAATGCTTTCTTAAACATTTCTATTGAAGGGCGTGATGTTTAAAAAAAAAACATCACATGTGCAAATTATTAACAGATCATTCAGCAAGTCGTCAATACCGGCTGTAAAGAAAAAAACTGAAAAATAGCGACTGATTTCCACGATGGGCTGCAGCTGCAAAACTCCACCTGCAAAGTACAACAATGACATCTGGTGTTTGCACCATACATCCATGGTTTGCACTCGAGTCATCATCCGCAAATACAGTGAATAAAAACAAAGGCAGGAGGACTGTCATTACGTTACACAATAATTAACATGTGTAACCAAACCTTGCATAAATATTATGAAGATTTAATCCTGAATGAGTATGAACTTGGGGAGTATGATATTCTTTAATGTCCAGTAATATTACAGCTACCGTTAGGAGGAAGAAACATGGAGAGATCGTTGCCCTCTAATATTGCACTGTACAGGTGGAGGAAATATTGCTTAAAAGTTACCGGTAATTATAGGTTTTACGTGGCTTAAATAAGAGGCCTAAACCTATAATCACAACTCTATTGAAAAAAGAAAGTATTGATATGTTTAGTTCTCTCTTAATCATGTTTAAATTTGTCAATGAAAAAATACGCTGAGTGAAGAAAAATGCTAGAAAAAAAACTTAAACATAACATAACATAAAGATTTTATTGTAGCCTAAGCCTACTAAAAATGGTTTCTTGGTTTTGACAATTGGAAATTACAGGGACCCTGAACGCCTCAGCGTGTTTACTGACCGTTCATTGGTCCATCTGGTTCCAACTCTGGTCCAATCACAGCGCGAAGACGGAGTAGCGTGCGCCCCACCTTGTTTCGGTCACATGACGTGAGCATACGAAGATGGTGGAAGTTTCTTCTTCCTTGAAGTGAAACCCCGACTGAAACCCAAACATCCTCCTGAGCGAGGGCTGGGAATTCACCGCAGCTTCACCACCTTGGATTTACAACCTCCCTTGGGATCCGGGTGAGTGATACCAGTCGGTTACCGGATCTATCACCGGTGGCGTTTGGTGTTTTTTCACAGCCGTTGGACTTTGGGATCTGTAATAGCCAGCCATGATGATGACATGAGCTAG
This sequence comes from Trachurus trachurus, assembly GCF_905171665.1. NCBI lineage: Eukaryota > Metazoa > Chordata > Actinopteri > Carangiformes > Carangidae > Trachurus > Trachurus trachurus. Next base: position 11,197,350 of record NC_139901.1, read on the forward strand.
TATGCTAGCGGTTAGCCGGGCTGGGATGGCTGCGGGCTGTCAGAAGTGACACTCAACACGTACCCAGCAGGTCCTGCTGCCTCCCGGCCACTGTAAATACCACACACCGCCTCACAGGAGAGCAGCCTGGTAGTTAAAGAGGACAAACTGGTCCTCACTGTACGGCTAACACAGCTAGCGCTAGCTCGTTATCCACTGCTAGTTGGACGAAATTATATAATCTTTACCAACGTTGGTGATCTTATTTAGCAGAGTGGATGTGTTGAAGGGTAATGGTTACACACAGTGGGTCTTTGTCTGTAATTAAAGGACACGGTGACAGCTGGAATTAAAATGGTTAGAATTGTTTTTCCTGAGCGACGCGGACGGGACAGTGCGCCAAACTACACAGTGTATCATCTGTAAGCTTGGTGCTGCTTACCTGCTCTGTAAAACCGAGCACATGAGACTTGTTGGAAGTGTCAGTCTCAGTGAATTACACATTGGACACAAATCAGAACAACTAATAATGCATTTATAGTAGATATTCTTTAGTTGAGCTGAGGGGGCCGGTTGTAAGACATTAGTTTGCACATTAGTTCAATATAAGGCAAACAGCTGTCAACATTATTGTTGTTATGAGACACACTTTCTGCCCAGTCTTCTCCAACAGCAGCTGTTTTGACTGCAGAGTTGAGTCCTGTTGGACACTCACAGTTATGTGAGAGAGGCAGATCAGTGTCCAGGGAAGTAGACAATGATTTGTTTTGTTACAATTATTACTCAGCCAAAACTTGGCAAGTTTGAGTGTGTTGGTTTGTGTCCTTGTCTGCCTCGGTTCAGCCATCTGAAGACTGATCTGGCTCAATGCTGTTTGTGTGTCCCTGCTGTCACCTGAAAAGTTGATATATCCGACGTGACCCCTGGCTTGACAGAAGTTTGATTTTTCATTGGAAACCTAGTTTCTGATAACTCCTTTTCTATGTAACTCAGGACATGTAGCCTAATATTTCTGTGATGAGTTATGATAAAGCATGAGAGAGGTCACTCTGAAGGTATTCTCTTCTCTGCTGGTGGAGTGATTTCAAACAAACACTTGTTGTTTCCATACAGCATCAAAGAACCTGTTTGATCCTTTGTTTTACAGTCATACAAAGCTGGTCACTTCGACATTGCCTTTTGGAAATATGTGCCTTTTGTTTTGTACATGTAATGTAGTCATGGTGGGAACAATGTATGCCTTAGAGGTGCTTCAGTACAAGTTTTAGAGATTTTCCAGATCTTAGCAGACGCCTCCTAGCCAAAGAAACATGGCAATTTAACCTCAGGTTCAATTAAAAATTCTCCACAGACCTACCAAGCACAACTCACTGGCTTTTTGGAAGATGTTCTGCAGCTGGTTAAAAAATTAAAGTCAAGGCAGGACATTTTAGAGTTTAATATTCAGCGAACGCCCTCATCTACGAAACATGGTCAGCCTGCTCAATGAGGCTGCAAAGTCAGCAGTCGCAATGAATTATTGACAGAGACTAAAGCAGTAGCCAATGTGAAAGTTTACCCAGGAGCTCCTCACTTTCTCCTGCTCTGCCACGCGTATACTGGACAAGATGGACTGAGGAACATGCATTATTCAATGAGGCTTCAGACGAGATTCTAGGAAAGGTCACAGGAACTGATTTCCTTTTGTGAGAGTTTCCTTTTCCTTAATCTTTCCCTTTGATTGACACTTCAGTCAGCGGTGCGGCTCACTTGTCAGAGTTCATAACTGTTGCCGTACGTTACATGAACGGTTAGCCTATTACAATTTAAAGTAGAAAACTTTCTCTAAAACAATGTAACGCTCTTGTCAGTGTCTCTTATGACGTCTCTATTTCAGCTTTAGCAGACCCAGTTAAAATGTTTCAGGCTAAAACTGACGTCATAAACATCAGGCCTCGGTGTCGGGCTTCTCTTTAGAGCTGCCGCTTTAACTATGTTTCTAAAATTGCACCAGCAAACATATATTTGTCAGTCCATGTTCAGTATCATGCTATGAATGCTTGCAACCATGATTGTAAGCACTTGTCAGTATTTGGTTGATGTAACATAGCTTCTTAATTCATGGTTTAATTATAGTCTTTTAGGATGCAAGTCACTTCCTAAGGGATACAGTGTATTTGTGTTCAGACTCCTCCATTTATGACATCAGTTAACATAATTTGCCATTATAACCAAATGAAACCGACACTCGGGAAAATGAGCTCTTGATCACCTCTGAACTTGGTTGGAGTCCACCTGTGGTAAATTAAACTGACAGAACAATATGAGCTTCTCAACAACTATAGGACTCTTCCTACAGCTGACCGCCTGGACAAAGTAATCAACAGAGAAGGCAGTAACAAGCCTCTCCTTAGTGAAGGAATACATCAAATCTTCTTGGGGCTCTAAAAAAGCACCTCAAGGACAGTGAGGAGAGAGATTATGCGATGCAGCCAAGATTGATCTGTTTGGCCTCAGACAGTTCCTGGTGTCGTCACGTTTGGACGAAACCTGACACCGGTCGCTCATCACCTGCTTGGAACCATCTCATCGTTGAAGCGTGGTGGTGGCAGCATCATGCTGTGGTGGTTGTTTTTTTCACCAGGAGGGGCAAAGTAAACTGGCGAGGGTTGAGGGAAAGCTGCTATAAGAACCTCAGACTGGGCTGAAGGTTCAGTTTCCGTACTACGTACGTACACAGCTCTCCTTGTCAAACCTGAGAGGGCCCGAGGTGGTCAGCGCTCGTCGTGTCACACCCAAGAAGATACAAGGCTGTAATCACTGCCAAATGTGCTGCTAACCCTAACTTTATTATTATTATGGTATATTGAGGGTTGATGCGAGTAAAAATGAACGCAAACGATTTCAGCATGAGGCCGCGGCACCATCAGAAACTGTGTCTGAATACTTTCCGGATGCACTGTATATAGACAGACACTAGACAGGAACCTTGGATAGGCTCCGCCCCCGGTGACCCTGCACACTCATGTATATCTTCTGATTTTAAAACCTTCACATTTGCTTTTTTTGGATAGGACAGTGTAGGTATGACAGGAAATGGAGAGAGAAAAAATGGGGAAACTGTTAACCGAAGCTCACATGGGACATGCTCTCCAACCACTCACCAAACAGAGCACCAATTTTTAAGCATGTATATACATAAAGATAATACATGTAATGTGTATAAGTTAAAGCCACACAGAGACGACCTCGGTTGGTTCAGTTATTAACAGCTGTGCAGGTGCTTGTGTGGCTCTGGTTGCAGTCAGCTGTGCAGTCTGTGGCCCGCTCAGACACAGGACAGACACATAGTTGCAGGTTGTATTTTGCAGCCGGTTTTAAACTGACCCGGCTTGACCTTCGTCTCCTTTTATTACCTTCCATGATGGTGCTGCCTGTGTGTGTTTCACAAGACAGTCTGGCAGGTAACTCTAATAGAGTTACAAGCTTGTTGACTGAGCGTTCCCTGTTATACCGTCTGTTTTGAGAATACAGTCGGTCTGTTCTTCTCCTGTTGCAATTTTGAATGCAAATTTTAAGAGCTTGATATGCTGCTGCTCGGTATTAGGGATATATTCCAGGAAGGGAGCTTAAACTCTCATTCTGTTAAAGCACACACTTCACATGAGCTTTATTACATTACTTGATATTATATTCATTCGGCCGAGGCTTTTGTCCAAAACGATTTACGCTAAGTGCATAAAGGAGAAAGAATTAGATTTCATCAAAACTTGTAAACGGAGTACTAGTAATACCTAGTCTGTGACTGTGGGCAACGTTGTGTTATCCCTGTGTCGAGACGAGTTCATGTACTGTCTTTCTTGTTTTTCTTGTACTGTGAATAGAGTCAGGAAAACACAGTTTAATTTTGTGGCATGGAACATGTTCATGCTGGAAACGGGTGAAGGTGTTGAAGGGGTAATAATGATTTAATTATATGTTTTCATTAACTGTTAAACTGTTATGTATTTGCAAGTCTTTCATATTATTGGATTAATATTCTTTATGTAATATAGCCTACTTTATGTGATCTAAATGATCTCATGTGTGTGCTGTCGGAAAGCGTTTTGTCATCACTCTAATGATATGTTGTCTGTGCTGCAGGCCTTTATCCCAGCCCTATGTCATGGCCAGTGGAGTCACCAAGCCGGGCACCTCCAATGGTTACCCTATGAAGGCACAGCTCCAAATCATCGGTGAGAGTTCAGGCACCATTAAGGTGGACAGAGAGTCAAGTGAAAACATGACGTTCACTCCTCTTTTATTTCTGCACAAAACGATGTTGACGTGTCCGCATAAGAAAAGAGCAGGTGGAAATAATAAAATGACAGATGGCTAAATTCCATTTATCGGCCCATGGTATCGTCCATGCTGGCTCACTGTCACACCGACATAGCTCACTGGGACACTTCACATTGTTATTAGGAACAGCTGTGCTTTTGCTACTGTAACAAGTTAAAATGTCTGGTGTGAAAAATATTTTGAGAATTTGAACCCATCCTTGCCTTTGTTCATTTTGGTGTTTAATTATACTTGAATTATACATGATCTCAATGATGGACAATTAGGGAAGATCCTACTAATATAGTATCATTGCAATATATATATAGAGACCACTTCAAAAGGATCAGTTCCTCTGGTTTTACTTTTCATAGGTATGTGTTTGAGTAAAATGAACACTTTTTTTTCATTCTATAACCTACTGACACAATTTCTCCCAAATTGGAAATAAAAATGTTGTCATTTAGAGTATTTATTTGCAGAAAATGGCAACAGGTCAAAATAACAAAAAAAATTCTGGTGTTTTCAGACCTTGTATAATGCAAAGAAAACAAGTTCATATTCATTTTAAAACAACACAACACTACTTTTTAAACTTAGGAAGAGTTTGGAAATCAACATTGGTGGAATAATCCCAATTTTTAAACTCAGCAGTGTTTTATTTATGTATTTATAATCTTTCTTCCACATTAAATATGATTTGGTTCAGGTGATCAGCTAAGTGGAGTGAGGTGTGTTTGTGTTGGAGTTCAATAGATGGCTGATTTATTAAGAACATTTTGGAGTGGTCTCTTTATTTTTTCCAGAGCTGTATATAGTATATATATATATATTATTATTTATTTTTTTTTACAGTTTTTAAATTCATGTTACTAATAAAAATGTATGCTACACACAGTATTTCCCTGTTCCTGAAATATTGTGTTTTTTTCTTTCTACCAACCACATCTGTGACTGACTGTCCGTTGCGCTGTCTCTTCTTCCTGTTTCAGTGCTCTCAGCAAAACTGAAAGAGAACAAGAAAAACTGGTTTGGTCCCAGTCCCTATGTGGAAGTGACAGTCGAAGGCCAGTCCAAGAAAACAGAGAAATGCAACAACACGCACAGCCCCAAATGGAAACAGCCGCTCACTGTGTGAGTCGAAAGTCTTTCCACGGTTACCAGACCCGTGTCTTTTTCTCACCTTTACAATAATCAGAACTTAAATATGCATTATGCTGCTTATAAGAATAGATTATTTACTGTGTTTACCTGCCTGAGTGAACACAGGGAGTCACACTGTGGCTGGAAATCGAGACTTAAAATGATCAAAACCACAAAACTAACTGTGATGTGAGAGATCATGTGACCGCAGGGCAGCAGCACGCGGGCCGTGCGAGGCCGGGCAGTGCGGCTTGTTTCTGTTGGCCACTCTGATTCCCTCAGCTCTGGTGTCCGGCTGACAGCGCTGTCAGCAGCCCTGCAGGAGAGACACTCTGTGCTGCTGTGCTAGAATTTCATAACTGAGCTATGTCCAAGACTCCAGCTTTTACTTCCTCTAGCTTGCATGGAAAACTCATGTTTTCATATCCCAGGTGATGAACAAAGACGTCAAAGACATGAAAGAGGGGAACACATCCGTAATGTTGAGTATTAAAAAAAAAAGAAGAAACAATATAATCAACGAGGAAGAGCATATAAACTGTAGCGGCATAGATTATGTTATGTCATTTTAAGGAAGTCTTGGCTCTTGGCAGTATTTGTTAAAATCCTGGCACAGGGTTTGTTAAATTACAAAATGCAGAGTCATCTAAAACCATAGTCCCCTGCGGATCAGCCGTTACTGATGCAGCACGAGAAATACTGAAGTTAAGAGTCATGTCAGTTTTATCAGGAGCAGTTTAAAGCGGTGCTGTTGTGCTATTAGGCTTATCCAGAATATAAACAAAAGCACACAGCAGTCGGCGCCTTTGCTGCCGAGTGAGGACAGTCAAACTCTCCAGAGTTCGAATTGTGATGAATGAAAAACAGTGGCGTAATTAGGGCTTGGCTTTGAGGAAGGAGCATGTTGTGAAAAATGACTGCTGACTGCACATTATAGTTTTCTCAGAAAACCGCTCATAATTGGGAGTGTTTCTCATAAGTGTGTGTGGAAAAAAACAGTTCCTTAGAATTGTGTAAAATTACTGGTGGTGTACGATTATGATCTCGATCAAGATGTTTTTTTGTTTGTTTTTGTTTTCCCTGCCGCAGCGTTGGTTGTGTGTGAGTCACCAGCTCTTGGTTTTGGGAAGGCTCTTCCCTCTGGTTGTGGGTAATGGCGTGTGAACAGTTGAAAGAGAAGATACGCCATCTCTCTGTGTGACTTTAATTGGCTGCCCCCGATTCGTAGAATGCCACACGGCGGTGAGAGAGTGTGTCCGGTTCATTTACAGGAATCCTGTTTCCACACGTATACTGGACATTTAGTGCACTCGCACCTCTCGACTTCCTGCTGTCCCACATATTCACACATCAGATGTCCTCTTAATTTTAGCCTGTCCAGGATCTTCTGCTGGGCACTGTGTGACCTTCTTAATATAGAGGTCTCCTACAGTTTCTCTTGTACCCATGGGAGGAGGAGGAGGAGCGGGCGTAGAGTTATTATATAACAAGCGTTTACTATGAGATGTAACCGGACCTGAGCCCATGTGTCCACAGATGTCTTTTCCTGGAGGCACTGAGGGAACCAGCTAAACAACTGTCATAGAGACGGTTACAGACACTTGTTGTCCTTAAATAGCTTGTGAGCTTCATTGTCTATCAGTTGTTTTCACCACAACACAAAAACCTGTGGTGCTCACTCACTCACACTCACTGGTTTCACTTCTTTACCAGCTGAATAGGTTTTTTCAGCACAACCACACATCTGGCAATAATGTTAACTAACTATGTGAATTAACAGCATTTATTGGTTAAGACAGCAAAGTCCCATGTGTGGAATTACTTGCTCTTGTTATTGTCATTAATGACAGTTAATGGCAGTATAATTTAGACTAAATGCTCATTAATTTAGATGCAGCTGTCAGGAGGGAGCTTTAAAGGAAACTAGTGTCCCTGGAGGGCCTTTCAAAATCAGACCCTGACTGGACGAAATCAAGATATCGCCGTGTCGTTCAACGAGACGTACGAATGGTTTGCATGTGTCGAGCTGAGCTGTTTGTTTCCTCAGGATTGTGACTCCATTCAGCAAACTGTCATTTCGCGTGTGGAGCCACCAGACCCTGAAGTCCGACGTGTTGCTGGGCATGGCCACGCTGGACATCAGCGACACACTCAAGTCCAATGACATGAAAAGTGAGTATATAATGCACGCACGGACACAAAAAGCAGGTCTATGTTCTCTCTCTTTTCAGGCCCACTTTTGTACTATATAAGCAGTTCAATGTATGTACTTACTATGTAGTGTACTAATATGTACACTACCGGTCAAAAGTTTGGGGTCACTTAGAAATTTCCTTATTTTTGAAAGAAAAGTGCTGTTTTTAAACTAATACTGTACTTTAAACTAATCAGAAACACGCTCTATACATTGTTAATGTGGTAAATGACTATTTCAGCTGCAAATGTCTGGTTTTTAATGCAATATCTACATAGGCGTATAGAGGCCCATTTCCAGCAACCATCACTCCAGGGCTCTAATGGTCCATTGTGTTTGCTAATTGTGTTAGAGGGCTAATGGATGATTAGAAACACCTTGTGCAATTATGTTAGCACACTTGAAAACAGTTTAGCTGGTTAGGCAAGCTATAAAACTGACCTTCCTTTGAGCTAGTTGAGTATCTGGAGCATCACATTTGTAGGTTTGATTTAACTCTCCAAATGGCCAGAAAAAGAGAACTTTCACATGAAACTCGACAGTCTATTCTTGTTCTCAGAAATGAAGGCTATTCCATGCGACAAATTGCCAAGAAACTGAAGATATCCTACAACGGTGTGTACTACTCCCTTCAGAGGACAGCGCAAACAGGCTCCAACCAGAGTAGAAGAAGAAGTGGGAGGCCCCGCTGCACAACTAAACAAGAAGACAAGTACATCAGAGTCTCTAGTTTGAGAAATCGACGCCTCACAGGTCCTCAACTGGCAGCTTCATTAAATAGTACCCGCAAAATGCCAGTATCCACATCTACAGTGAAGAGGCGACTCCGGGATGCTGGCCTTCAGGGCAGAGTGGCCAAGAAAAAGCCATATCTGAGAGTGGCCAATAAAAGGAAACGATTAATGTGGGCAAAAGAACACAGACATTGGACAGAGGAAGATTGGAAAAAAGTGTTATGGACAGATGAATCGAAGTTTGAGGTGTTTGGATCACACAGAAGAACGTTTGTGAGACGCAGAACAACTGAAAAGATGTTGGAAGAGTGCCTGACGCCATCTGTCAAGCATGGTGGAGGTAATGTGATGGTCTGGGGTTGCTTTGGTGCAGGTAAAGTGGGAGATTTGCACAAGGTAAAAGGGATTTTGAATAAGGAAGGCTATCACTCCATTTTGCAACGCCATGCCATACCCTGTGGACAGCGCTTAATTGGAGCCAATTTCATCCTACAACAGGACAATGACCCAAAGCACACCTCCAAATTATGCAAGAACTATTTAGGGAAGAAGCAAGCAGCTGGTATTCTATCTGTAATGGAGTGGCCAGCGCAGTCACCAGATCTCAACCCCATTGAGCTGTTGTGGGAGCAGCTTGACCGCATGGTACGCAAGAAGTGCCCAACAAGCCAATCCAGTTTATGGGAAGGGCTTCTGGAAGCATGGGGTGAAATTTCTCCTGATTACCTCAATAAATTAACAGCAAGAATGCCAAAGGTCTGCAAAGCTGTGATTGCTGCAAATGGAGCGTTCTTTGATGAAAGCAAAGTTTGAAGAAGAAAATTATTATTTCAAATAAAAATCATTATTTCTAACCTTATCAATGCCTTGACTATATTTTCAATTCATTTTTCAACTCATTTGATAAATAAAAGTGTGGCTTTTCACGTAAAACACAAAATTGTCTGGGCGACCCCAAACTTTTGAACGGTAGTGTATGTGCATAGTAAATAAAAGTAAAGTACAATATACTAGTTTTGTCCAATAGGGCACAGGCTGAAGCTTTGTCTTATTACACCCACTTTCTCTATTGACTTGGCAAAAAGAAAAAATTAAAAAGTACATTTAAAAAAAGCTTTTTGGGATCATCACGGAAGAGCTGGAGGAGTCTCTTGGGAGGGAAGTCTGGGCATCCCTGCTTGGATGGCTTCCCCTGTGACCTGGCCCCGGATAAAGCTACATATTTACAATAACAATAATCATATCTCCGTTTTATATTTGTTTAACCCATGGACCCATGGCGTGAAAAATGCGGTTTTCATTGTGATAGTCCTCTCCTGACAGGGAAGGTCTTGGGGCCACATAAATATCGTCCCATGAATCAAATTGGTCATAAACAGAGCAATGCACACAGCCTCATTTTTAGAAACTCTCCCTTAGAATCTACTAAGTGAATTACACACAGGTTTGAAAAAACAAACTCAAACGAACTCTTTTGAATCTCTGATCTTGTATCGTGTATGGAGTCATTTTTAATGACATCAAGGCTTAACAGCTTTGCTGTGTTTCCTGTTGATGATCCTCTGTCTGTTCAGGCTGTCACTACCACAGCTGCTGCTTTTCCTTTATTTATTTCAATCAACTGTGGCAGCTGCTAGAAATGTAAAATGCATCGCTTCCTACACACTGGAGGTTTCAGCAAAGAGCCATTTGTTGTGATAACGGATAATACAGCTGTGTTACAGCGGCAAAGTAAAATAGCAAGAAACAGTTTGAGGCAGTGGAGTCACTTACTTCTGCCTGACACGGCCCCTCTGGGAGGATCGGCTCTCAGTGAGGGACCTCCAGAGTTCTGGGTCATTTGCTTTCTTTTCTATCTGATACCAGGTGTATCCCGGGCTCCCAGTGTCTGCCTGGAGATCCCAGGGCCAGGTGTTCTTTAGCCGGCCTCTTTTCCTCTTCCCTCGAGGCTATTTAGGTCTTAGTAAAAAAAAAAAATCACGCAATCCTAAATTACAGAAAACATCTCAAACTAGTTACACATGCAGCTCATCAGACTTGTTCAAAATAAAAAACAAATCACTGAGGGGCCCCATTTAACATTTCAGAAGGAGGCTGCTGTTTTTTTACTGTCCACTTTTGCCCTGGTAGATTTTCAAGCTGTTTATCTTTGGTGTGTTTCTCATAAAGACTCAGTTCAACCCCCGGCCAGGTCATTTTTTATGCATGGACCATGTCCAGCAATGCTAATGATGCTGACCTCTGGGCACGAATCACATGTCGAGAGCTGTTTGGTGTTTGATGTCAGCAGGGGAAAATACACAATGATCCCTGTAATTTTGGGATTCAAATAATTTGTCATTTTGAACATGTTTTGTGTTTGTTTTAAATCAGCCCCTTATTACTACAAGAACAAACATTCAGCCTGAACAGGAACAGCAGATCTTCTAAACTTTGTAGTTTAGATAGTCGTAGTTTAAAACTGTCCGGTTGTGGTGACGTTTAGAGACAAGTGACGGTAAAATATCTTTGTTGTTGTTCTTTTTCTCTGACCGTGGTGTCTTCTTGTCATCTGGATGTAGTCTCTGAGGTGGTGCAGACCTTACAGCTGTGTGCGGACAGAGAGCAGACAGATGTGGTGGGAGATCTCTCTGTCTGCCTGGACGGCATGACCGTCGACCCTGAGATGTTCGCTCTGGCCAAGGCTGACCATCACAGTGAGTCACAGAGAGTTCCAAGGTTCAAGGTTCAAGAGTCTTTATTATCCCCTAGGGGCAATTTGTTTCACAGCAAGTAGCAAGCATGCATACCAAAACAACAAACACATCCAAAAAACATTCAACATAGTAGGTCGTTTAAAAGCCTGTGCAATCGGTGATCTGGATCTGCCAGGATCAGTCTGGCTTTGGTCACTGATGAGAGGTCATTTAGGGCTCTGCCTGCAGTTTTACTGCACACCCTGACAATTCCCAAAATGTTATTCTTGTTTTTACATGTTAAAAGACCAAACCAACAGATGAAGTTAAAAGTTAATAGAGACTTGATCAAACAAGCATAAAACATTCTCATGAAAGTAGTATCCACATTAAAACCATGGAGCTTACAGTCACTGTTTACAGTCACAGGCCTGTTTTTCATCAATACATTTATCTAATTATATCTGCTGATTGAATCATTTGTTTGTAAAAAAAAACTAAACAAACATTTTAAAATGGTTTCCATCCTCTCAGTATGCCAATTATCACAATTTAAAAACATTGGATAATGAAGCAAAACCTTTGTATTAACATCAACATGAACAACAGATCATGTTTGAACATGTTTGTTTGACTGGTTGTGTTATCTGTGACTAAGAACTCTTTTCTTTTGCTTTCAGGTACATCCAATGGGGAATCGCAACCTAATGGGGATCATGCCATGAGGTACAGCAACGCCTCATCTCTTGTTGTTGTCACTATATTCTTTTCCTGCTTTTCGTATTTAGAATAGAATAGAAACTTTATTTGTCTGACACCAAAGGGTAACAGAAATTTGTCTCACTTTTACACACATACACACACACACTTAAAAGAAAAGGACCAGCAGCAAATCATTATCGGGGTAACTGAAATTCCTCTACTGTCAAGGGTTGTGATTGCAGTTGGAATGAATGATTTTTTTTTAAATTGTTCTTCCACCCTCGCTCCTCACAGGCAGAGTCGAGACAGCTCTCCAGCCGTGGACAGCGCCGAACACAAGTCTTCTCCTGGCGGCCGGAGGTCAGCGAACAGCACGGGGTCGCCCTTGGTGTCATCGGGGAGCTCAAAGCCTCTTCGACCACCCAGGCCCTCCAGACCTCCTCCCCCCACCCCCCGCAGACCCGCCTCCTCTCCAGGTCAGACATCTATCATACTAAGAGAAGAAGGTCTCGTGCTGATGTGTAACTTTCAGACACAAATATCAAGAGCTCTTCCTCTCATACTTACGCTTGCTGTGTCGCAATCTAATTAATGTGAAGAATTCACCCGGAGGCCAAATTGGGAGTTAGGCCAATACTCGACTCACCACAAATGACTTGTTTGTACAATCAGTTTACCTTAATACAGGCCTCATGCAAATGCTGTGAGATAAATAATTACGCCTCAACATGTCAGTGTTAGGTCTTTAATTAAACATGTTGTTGTTTCTTTGCCAACTCAAGCCACAAAGCCTGTCTGCCTTGATAAAACAATACAGAATTCTGCCTTGCTTGTGTTTCTTCATCTGTAATCATCCTGCCCCAGTCTGAGGATTCGCCATTAACACAGTCGTGTCCCGTTTGTTCCCTCAGCCTCGTCCAGCAACGGCTCCGCACCAGCCGACAGCAGCGATGCTCAGTCGGGTTCTGAGACACCAGTGCGAACACCGGCCCCAGGACCCTCGACGACCCCAGACTCGAGTCCGTCGGCGGGCTCGGACAGGAACTCCACGGCGCTGGCCCCGGCCTCCGGATCCGCAGCGACCAGACAGCCGACCGTCACCCCGGCAGCCACTCCCAGAGCCCCCGCCGCCAACACCGGGCCCCTGCCCCTCGGGTTAGCTCTCACTTTGTTATTATTAGAGCCGATGGTGATGGTCACTTACTGTATCTGGTCACATCTGTCGCTGATTTGAGTAATGCATTGAGAAGAAGGAATGGAACAAAAACATGGTATCTGATAAAGAGTTCACACAGACAGAGGTTGATAAATCACTCAGAGAAGGATTCAATCATCTTTAATCAAAAAGTAATATCTCAAAGTTAACATTTAGTCCAGTTCAATAAAAAAAATAGAGCAACAAGAGAGGTGTTTTTACATTTATAGCAGGGTTGTAATTAAAACACCTCACTATCATCACTATTTTTCTCTCTCATCTGTCTCTTCAGTTTCTGCCTGTAATTCCTTTGTCGACTATTGTCGTGTGTTCATTGTGAAAACGTCATGACCTTCACTTGCTTCTTTTGTGTCGTACAGTGACTCATATCTTTACAGCTGCTATCTATATAGAACCTAAATGCTTGCAGTCATGCACTGTTCCCTTATGTTCTGAAGTTTATTGTCCATGTTTTCTGTAGGTGGGAGCAGAGAGTGGATCCGAACGGCAGGCTGTATTTTGTCGATCACGTTGAAAAGAGAACAACGTGGGAACGCCCTGAACCATTGCCCCCTGGGTAAAAAGTCCTTCTCTTTTGATCTGTCTCTTCTCAGATACAGACAGTAGCAGTAGACAGTTTTATTTATTCAAGGTGTCTAGGGGTTATAAAGCAGTAGCAGATCGACTGCCTCTCCTGATATGGTTACTACAGTAGATGACCTAAGTTCCTCACGTTCACCTTAGCAACATAAATCTTTCTTGTTCCATTTCTGTCTCTTTCGAAGTTTTATTGACACCTGTTTGTCACACTCCTTTATAAATGGTGCTTGACCACCTGTATGTCATTTGTTTTAAGTTGGGAGCGTCGTGTCGACCAGATGGGGCGTGTCTACTTTGTCGACCACATCACACGAACCACCACGTGGCAGCGCCCCACGATGGAGACGGTGCGAAACTACGAGCAATGGCAGCACCAGCGCAACCAGCTGCAGGGCGCCATGCAGCAGTTCAACCAGAGGTTCATATTCGGGGTGAGACTTCCTCTCTGTAAAAAGTGAGACCATACTGGTGATGTGGGTGTTAATGACTGGAATATGGAGACTCCTGTCAGCTACTGCTTTTGGATTTCCTGTGTGGGATGAAACAGAAATGCGTCCCCTGGTGCTGAACTTCAACACTTTCATCAATGCACAGTATAACCTACCGTAGTTAGTATTAACATAGGTTATAACATGTTTAAATAGCTGTTATAGCACTGACACGTTTATGTTTCTGTCATTATTTCTTAATGAGAAACACTGCAGGTTCTCAAACCATCATATTCTCTTCAGCTGAATTCTCTGCTCATCTACTCTGCAGGTTCAGGACCAGGTCACAGCCACACAGAATAAGGAGTTTGATCCTCTGGGGCCTCTGCCACATGGATGGGGTAAGACTGAAGTTTCAAAGATTTATTATCAATTCTCTGTATATATATGAGACATACAAAAGAATCGAAAAGTTGTTTCTCTCTCTCTCACCTAAGATAAATATTATAGATATGAATCAAATGCTGTAAACTCATGTACATCAGTTGCTGTAGTGCAAAGTATAGTGTATATGGTAGCTAATGTTAAAGTCCAGGGGGAGGTAGTGGGCAGAGGTTCATCATCCTGACAGCCTGGTGGAAGAAGCTGTTTGAAAGTCTTGTGGAGCGGGCCGGGAGGCTCCGGTACCTTTTCCCTGCAGGCAGGAGGCTTGAGAGGGAGTGTGATGAGCGATGCTGATGGCTCTGCAGGTGTGGAAATTTGTCTGTGAGGGAGGGCAGAGGGGCACCAATGGTCTTACTGGCTGCATTTACTGTGCGTTACAGGGTCTTACAGCAGGAGTCAGTGCAGCCTCCAATACAACACAGTGATGCAGCCAGTGAGGACACTCTCAGTGGCGTCCCAGTAGAAAGAGCAAATGATGGGGGGGAGTGGGACTCGTGCTCTCCTCAGTTTACAGAGGAAGCAGAGGCGTGTTTGAGGCTTCTTTGCCAGCGATGTGGTGTTGTTGGTCTGGGGGAGGTCCACAGAGATGACCATTAAAGACCATCGAAGCTCATTAGGATAAATACATGCACCTGAGACATCACTTACACCAATCAGCCATAACATTAAAACAGGTGGCTGGTTTTACTGTTGTGAGGCCAGGAAGTATTAGGAAAATAATTAAAACTACAAATTAAATTTAAATCAAATTGCTCATGGTTTAGTATTAACTCTAACGTTATGCACCAACCAGTGACAACATCAAAACCTGTCATTTTTTTAAGGTTACGTCTGATTGGTGTATTAAGATCGAAAAGAACTTGGGATTTACTCAGTAATAGTGAAGTGTGTTTAAATGCTCCACTTGACCTTTCCTCTGAGCTCTCACTGGAGATGTCTGTCGGTCTGATTTAGACATGTGGCTAAGTGGTTGTGTAATTTACAGTTAGTGGCTGAATACCTTATTGATGAGGCGAACCACTCGGCCAGTTGTGCTTTCATAATGATATACGCTATGCATTCACACATACAGTTTTTAACTGCTAACCTCCACGTCAGGTAAAAAATGATTACATGTAATGTGAAATAATGAGAAATAGCATATCTAGGATTTGTGTTGAGTCGCTTTACCTGGATTTTGACCACCAACTCAGCTGATTCATCACTTTTATCATTGGATCTGACTGTGGACCAATCTGATTATCACTCAGCGTCATTATACTGGACCTTGATCTACCTCAGGGAGTGCTTACTATCAGTAGCACACTACCTGTAAATCTCCATTGCCTCCATTGGTGTACAGTGGTGCTTTCAGATGTTTGGTACAAGGTCTCATTTGCATTGTTGAATATCAGTTTGTTAAACTGTAGGTGTATACCAGTATATGAGTGCTTATCTTTGTTATGGTAACAGTTCAGTCTTTATGCAGATCAGGGATAAATTTGCATTGAAGCTTAAGTACATAGATTAAGGCCACGATGGGTGGTCTCTGAGAAATAACATAATCACTCTAAACCTCCAATATCTCAGAAGTATTAAGTCAAAGGTCTGAAAGGTTTTAACAGTGTGTAGTGGTCAAACTGAATTGCTTCAGGTTTAATAATCAACATGTTCTTAAAATGTCTTTCAGAGAAGAGAACGGACTCCAATGGCAGAGTTTATTTTGTACATCACCCTACACGGTCAACGCAGTGGGAGGACCCCCGAACACAGGGGTAAGTTACACATGCACATCAGATGAATATTTAAATGCTCTAAGCTTGTATGTGACTTGATGTTGTTTAATGCATCTTTTTATTTCTTTTTCAGGTTGCTTAATGAGAAGCCGCTCCCAGAGGGCTGGGAGATGAGGTTCACAGTAGATGGTATTCCTTACTTCGTGGACCACAACAGGAGAACCACCACCTACATCGACCCTCGCACTGGAAAGTCCTCACTGTATGTCCACCGTATTGATTTTTACTTACTAATCTTCACACCATCGACAATCACATGAAATAACATGAGGCTTCAAATCATCAGTAGTACAAATACTGAACCAATGAAGAGGCCGTCTGTCGCGATGAACTGTTATTGTAATAACAGTATTATACTGCTTGGACGTTTCTGCTTTCTTGGCTCCAGAACAACATTAACCTTTAGGACATCAGCTCAAATGAGTCAAAAAAGGAACTATTTTCACCAGAACTCATTGTTACCTTAATTGAACAGCTTCGGAGTAAATGTGATGGTTACATAAATGACTTGTAACTTGTAACGAGGGAGAATGGCGGCTCTCTGCCTTCCACGTAGCGTCTCTTGGCTGAAAACCAACCTTGTAAGATCAACACCTCTGACCCGGTGTCTCAGATCTTGTCTCTGCGGCACCGTGACACAAACGCGTCCCGTAACCCATAATCTCTTGTTTATGACAGATAAGACTACACAAATATACACGTTGTAATGTGTATATGATAAATAACGTTATCCACCGCTCCATGGATTGCTTTCTCACCGGCTTCGTTGGAAACAAATGCACATAGCCGGGAGGAGGGTTAGCAAAACAAGCGGAAAAGCGACTGGGCTTAGCATAGTTCCCCTTTAATTCCAACAGTCTGACACAAAAAATAAATGGGACAATTGAATGGACATAATGACATAGTAGCAGCCCCTTTGTAACTTTTACACCTCGGACATGTTACCTGGAGCCACTGTCAATAACATATTGACTTTAGTCCATCCAGCATGTCTACATGCCAGAAAGAAAGTCATAGTGTTAAGAATTTACTTTTCAAATGGGCTATAAAGCTGGTATTATGACAACAGCCACTTGAAGCTGTAGTATTTCTTCAGTTTAACTTGGATTTGACAGTCAGATTATTTCATATTTGTCCCCTTCTCTCTGTTGTTGTGTTTCTGTGTCATTGTCTCTAAAATCCCCCTCTATTTTTAGAGCTTGTGATGCTTTATCCCGATATGACAATTGGGTCACTGAGCCTCTTTCACCACCCATGCAGCTCCTCAGCTGACTAGTGATTATAACCTGTGAGCACAGTCTGACTTGAAACTAATTACTTTGGTTACAGCAGTGGAAAAACCGGTTTGGTGAATGTTTAAAGGAATGTGACGGTAAAGCGTCTCACACACACACACACACATACGTACGGTATGCGTCAATGTATGTGTCGGAGACCTGTGTACTATACTGTCCTCTCCTACTGTCCTCAAAATAAGATCATGTAATTGCCTCGCTCTGAGAGTATATTTGTGTGAACAACAAAAGTCACACAGCTTTAATAAGACACAAATACACAAACAAACACGTTGAAGTAACAATAAAAAAACACGTTTGTTTCTTTTCCTTCACAGTGAAAACGGGCCTCAGATCACCTACGTTCGAGACTTCAAAGCCAAAGTACAGTACTTCAGATTCTGGTGCCAGGTAGGGGTCAAAGTATATGAATGGTTACTTATTCAGACAGACTGCTTCAATTCATATCCTGTTTAGAACTAAGCTGTTTTAAATCGATAGATATTACATGTAAAGGATCGGCAATCATCTGCCACCTGACACCTGCACACATCAAGATGATTTCACTGATTAAGATCTGAGGAGAGAAACTGCCTGTAAGAATAAAACTCTTGGCACACAGTTACCCAGTACACTCACTTTATGGTGCCTGTATGCTCTGCCATAACATTCATCTCGCAGATTCTTTTCATATACGGCGCCAGATGGATTTAATAGAGGGCATTTATCAAGGTTGAGTCACGTTGAGTCTGATAAATGGCTGATGAGTCATCGACACAAAGACGAAGAAGAGACACGTGGCACCAGCCTGAACTGCGCTCATCTTTTAATGAAACTTAAAACAAATCACATTATTTACAAAAGCCTAATATTAGACTTAATAACAAAGGATACACTGTTAGTTTGCAAATACCACCATGGAGAACGATTGTGACACTGTTGTCACATTTCATCTGTGACTGCACAGTGTGTCATAAATTAAAATTCATTGTGGATTGAAATTATTTACAGTTTATTCTTACAAATTAAAGAATATTGTGTGAAACACATTCACTTTAAGTACAGTGTATATGTTAAGAGCATCATTATAAAAGATTAGTCAGGGCAGTCACAGAATGGTGAATCACATATAATATGTAAGTTATTTAATACATATGTATATACTATATGGTCATGATGAAGAGATTGCCCAGCATTGTGCTTTTTATAAATCTTGTGTTCTTTATTTATATAACCATCACAAATGAACCATCATAAAACATGTAGCACAAGCATTGACCATTTTATCCCCATAGACTTCATGTTACTGTTGTTGTTTTTCTAGTGTCAGTAGCCAACTAATACATGTATCAGTATCGACGTCTTTCATAGCAGCTGTTACCTGCATCTTGCATGACTCATGATCTGACAGGTGTTGTCATGTCAGAACTGGAAGCACATTTGACGCCTAATTACTTCTGATATTTCCCCTTTTCCCCAGCAACTGGCGATGCCTCAGCACATAAAAATCACCGTCACCAGAAAAACCCTGTTTGAGGACTCGTTTCAGCAGGTATGGTGACCCGCCCCGGCCCGAGCACCGGTTCACTGAGCTCCAGGAAGATAAGAACGATGTTCTTATTCTCAGCCTGATGCTTTACCTGCTGTTCAGAAAATGAGCCTCACTCATTCTCTGTGTTTTAGCCTCTAGCTAAATTTATGTTGTCCAGGTCATTACTCTTTTCCACTGCTCTTTTAAATCAGTACAATTACCACCTTAGTTTAGTTTAGTTTATTTAGATCCCCATTAGCTTTTGCCACGCAGCAGCTATTATGATTAATGAAAACAACAGCAGCATTCCTGAATGGTGCAGCTTTTAACAACTTAAAAGTGTCTCAAGACTTCATTTTACAAGTTTAAATTCCACTGGGATGTGAATTTACTGTTCACATTTGTAGTTTACAGCTTTCTCTTTAGTTTCTTTTATCAACATCTCATACTTTTTTGAACTAACTGGGTTTTAAACTGTCATTTAGCAGTAAGAAAATGAATTGAAAGTTTGCACTTTTTTTGGGTTCAGTGTTTATCCCAATGCTTGTAAAAAAAATAGATAACAGAGACGTATATCAAGGATGAACATGTAAAACAGTTGAAACTATTTTTGTAAGACATGAGTTTATTTAGTCATCTGCGGAGGGAACATCATTATTATGTCTCTCCAAGTTGTAATAAGAAGTAACTTAGAAAAATTAAATCGTGTACCATCACTCTGACATTATGACTCTTTGTTTGAGCAATGATGAAGCCACATTGTCTTATTGTTAAACTTATTGATGACGTTTTTTTAACGTGTGTGTTAATGTTTTGAGAGTGGCAGCAGTGTTAATAAGTGAAAATACTCTTATGTGACTCTGTGATTCCTCCACCAACCTGTCAGTTCATCGTCTCTGTTTTAGATAATGAGCTTCAATGCTCAGGATCTACGAAGGAGACTGTGGATCATCTTCCCTGGAGAGGAGGGCCTGGATTATGGAGGCGTTGCCAGGTAAGTTAGAAAATGGCTGAACAGAAACGGTTGTAAACGTGTCTTTGCATAAAGAGAGGACAATGTGTCATATAATTTAGATACTTCCATCACTTACTCATCAGAGTCTTTGCCTCTAAATTCATTGGATATATTGATCTGTGGCACAAACTCTACAGCAGTTTAAGTGGGATGATTTTTTTTCTCAAGGATTTGTCTGAAATCTGCTCGGTCTTTTACTCATACTTGGACTAAATCTGCTCCACATGTTCGCAAGCTAGCTGGTTACATTTCTCTTGTCTTATCTTCTTCAGGGAGTGGTTCTTCCTGTTGTCCCATGAGGTCTTGAACCCCATGTACTGCCTGTTTGAATATGCCGGCAAAGATAACTACTGTCTCCAGATCAACCCCGCCTCCTACATCAACCCAGACCACCTCAAATATTTCAAGTTTATAGGACGCTTCATTGCCATGGTTAGTCATTTTATCACATGCTGAGATTGTTCTTGATATGTCGAAATAGATCAGCGTAAGAGTAGTTTTGGGTTTTGTATTGTGACAATTAAACACTGTCTGTCTCCGTCCCTCAGGCTCTTTTCCATGGCAAGTTCATCGACACTGGTTTCTCGCTGCCGTTTTATAAGCGCATCTTGAACAAGCCGCTGGCCCTCAAAGACCTGGAGTCAATAGACCCTGAGTTTTACAACTCGCTCATGTGGATCAAGTGAGTAAATGGAGCAATGTTGAAAGCAGTCTGTGAGTAATTCATCAATGGATTGAAGTATCAAACACCACTGACTCGTCTTTTTATATGCTAGTGTGAGTGTAGGTGTGATTTCCTGATGTCTCACTCATACTCACTCACACTGCAAAGACTTCACAAGAACAGGGTTGTTTTCCATATGCAAATATAATATTGAAAGTACATGTTGAACTTCTTCATCGGTCTGGTTGCTGCTCCGTGACTTGTTGTGTGTTTCTGAGTGGAAGGGATCTAATATGACAAACCAGGACAAGGGAATAGAGTAAAGCTGTAACTGACTGTGCTGCTCTGCAGGGACAACAACATCGAGGAGTGTGGGCTGGAGATGTTCTTCTCTGTTGACAAAGAGATCCTGGGGGAGATCACCACCCATGAGCTGAAGCCTGAAGGAGGAGACATCCAAGTCACGGAGGAGAACAAGGAGGAGTACATCCGGTGGGTTTTAATTTCAATACATGATGTCATGATTTAACATTTAGAATGTAGTTTTCTATCGCGGCACTTTGGGTTTTACGAGGTGGAGTGTAATATCTGGTTGCTCTCGTCTCCCCCTCAGGCTGGTAGCAGAGTGGAGGCTGTCCAGAGGAGTGGAAGAGCAGACACAGGCTTTCTTTGAAGGCTTCAACGAAGTCCTGCCTCAGCAGTACCTGCAGTACTTTGATGCTAAAGAGCTGGAGGTACGAATAAACCCCCCCCCCCGAGGCTTACATCACTGGAGCGTACGCTTCTATGCTTCGTCGGCGTCTCTAGATATAAATATCTTGTGTTCTATCACAGGTGATGCTGTGTGGTATGCAGGAGATCGACCTGGCAGACTGGCAAAGAAACACCATCTACAGACACTACGCTCGCAGCAGCAAACAGATCATCTGGTTCTGGCAGGTCGGTGTGCAGCATAAATAGTGATGCGTTTTAGTAACTTAAACTTTTTTCCCTTAAATGTAAATTCTGTATATTTTGGATTTAAGGAGGTGAATTTCAAATTTCACAAGTTGAAATTAACATGCTATATATTTATACTATGAAGTTTGAGTACTTGTTAAAAAAAATATTCAATTGCAAATCTTGATGGTTAAAGGTCAAAAGTTCACGATGACCTCAAAAAGCCATTAATAACCATTCATCAAGACTTCACATAACAATTATGACACAATTTCACAAAAATGATTTATTCTATGTCTCTGGATTAAGTGGGACATAACCTGAAACTAGAGTGGTGGAGGCAGACAGAGAATGAT
Source organism: Trachurus trachurus (assembly GCF_905171665.1). Taxonomy (NCBI): domain Eukaryota; kingdom Metazoa; phylum Chordata; class Actinopteri; order Carangiformes; family Carangidae; genus Trachurus; species Trachurus trachurus. The sequence goes on from NC_139901.1 coordinate 11,219,297, forward strand.
GCTGTTTTTCTTACTTGTGACTGATTTGCTGAGTCGCGGTATCACCCATGACCCGGTGACATTTCAGTGTTTTAAACACTTTGCCACTTTGCCCTGCAGTTCATAAAGGAGATGGACAATGAGAAGAGGATGAGGCTGCTGCAGTTCGTCACCGGTACCTGTCGCCTGCCTGTAGGAGGCTTCGCTGACCTCATGGGTAAAAAACACAAGTGTCATTTCTTTCAAAATGCACATGAAATAAACTAGTGTCTGGGTGAAGCTCTGTTGAGGTTTCAGGCTCTTTGTTGCTGAGATTTAAAAGAGAGGAATCAATCACTGTTTGCCCCAGTTTCTTTTACATGTCCTTCTGATCGTATTGATTAACCACAGTTGATCAGCTCATACTGTGCTGTCACTTTACAGGAAGTAATGGGCCTCAGAAGTTCTGTATTGAGAAGGTGGGAAAAGAAAACTGGCTTCCCAGAAGTCACACGTGGTGAGTTGACATATTAATTAACCAAGCTATGGTGCCACTAAGCCAGCTTGTCCTGGTTTATTGTAGGAAGTTACAATATTTTCTGATTTAATTAAGTGTAGTTTTAAAAGTTACAGCCAGCTCCGAGAACAGATCTCAGAGCACAAGGATTTACAGTTATAAGGAAAAGGAGATGTTCAAGGGTCAAGGCAAAATATTCTGGTGTTAAACACCAAAGAAAATGATGTAAGAGAGGTTGAATGTTGATCTGAAATCTTTATGTTCCTCTCCCAGCTTTAACAGACTGGACTTGCCGCCGTACAAGAGCTACGAGCAGCTCAAGGAGAAGCTGATGTTCGCCATCGAGGAGACGGAAGGCTTCGGACAGGAGTGAGAAGAACCAGGAGACGTTAAAGAGCGGGTGCGGGAGTCTGAAGGAAGAAAAGACCACCAGTGTTCAAATCAGGGAGCCTCTTCAGATCAGGGGGGTGTTTTTTGTGTGTTTGTGCTCGTGCTTGCGTGCACCTGTACGGTACTTCTATGGGTGCATGATGTTGCGAAGGAGCTGGGGTTTGAGAACTGGCGTCTACCGTGCACGCCGCGCCCACAGCAGGCCTCTCCACGCTTGATCGGTACGTGAAAAAAAAAATCTTATTCTTTGAAACCAAAACACAGAAGCTGCTCCCGTCTTGCAGAATGTGCGCCCAATCATGCATGGGATCCCGACAACTCCCCCTCAGCGACATCTGTTTAATGGGACTGCAGTTTTTTTTGTTGTTTTTTTTTTCCTAACATGTGATGATGTAACAGCATGCGCCATGGGGCGGAGCCTCGGAGCTACAGTCAAAATCTCAGAACCTGAAAGGTCCAACAGCGAACCTGGATCCAGCCTGATTTCTTCTTCTTCTTCTTCTTCTTATTCTTCTTCTTAAATCGCTCTGCGCTGAAGCATCGGCTCAATGACAAAGCGTTAAACTTTATTGCCAGATTGTGAGGGTGCGTTTCTTTTAAAAAACAGGGTAACGTCTCACCAAAAAAAGCAAACTTTGTTGCTCTGAGATTGTTTGTCATCATCCTCGTCATCATCATCATCATCTCCCATTATCTACCTTAAATTTCTCACAGTTTCATCAGCATCTCTCGTGACTTGAGTATTGTTTTTAAAAACAGTGATGGTATGAACAGGAGTTTCCCAAGTCAACTCTCAAACAACAGACAGTGTTAGTGCGTCAAAGGTTTGGTCGACACGTCGAGTCTAAGTAAGAAAAGACAGAAACAGGTTTGTGTTTCTGCCTCTGTAGTATTTGATCTGTGAAAAACGTAAAGATTGTGAAAAGTTTTGTAACCTCAGTTATTTATAGTGGTGGAGAAACATTGAAGGCTTCAGGCAGAACTCAAAGGGACCCTAGTTTTATAGGGCCAGAGGCTGGACTGGACATCTTAGAGGAGAGTATTCTGGGAGAATCTTATAGATCAATATCAGAGGGGTGGTCTTGTGAAAAGATCTGAAATAAATCAGAGGATGATGATGAAGAAAGTATTTTAAGATGGTGTGTGTGTGTGTGTGTGCTCAAGATGTGCTTGATTTTAAGTGTCCAGACATTAAAAACCTTAATTAGATAAGAGAAAAAACAAATTAAAGTCGAACCAAATCAAAAAAAAATTGATTAAATTTTTTATCAAATCAAACCACAAAATGAAATGAATCATAGATTTAAAAAAAAAAAGAAAAAAAAAAAAGAAGCTCTGTCACAGAGATAGTTTGCAATTTAAAAACTTTTTGTCTTCCGTTTCAGACTTGAAGGAACATTTTACCTCTGAGTATTTTCACTTCATGACGGTCACGGTTCCTCTCACGTCACTTGCTTCAGAACTAACGTCTGACGCTTGTATGAACTGATTCATGTGCTTTTCACTTTTGAAGATGTTTTAACGATAAAGATCCTCACTGTGTGACTGTTGATGCTGGAGCACCGAGAACGGCCTCCACATGCTTTTACCAACATGGAGTCCAGCACTGAGCGTGTACAGAAACGGCCTTTATGATATAACTGTGAATACTGGTTTGGCTGACGTTACATGGCATCTGCTCAACAGTAACAGGTGATTAATTTTATTTATCTATTAAATAAAAAAAAGAGAAAAAAAATAAAACAAAGAAAAACACCTGATAGTGTGGTTGCTCATTTTGGAGTGTCCATTTGAATTATTTATTTAAACACACCAAAAAGATAAAGTTTGGTTACTGATAATTATTGGATTTACAGCACTTTAAAAACAAATCCCCCCTCCACCTTCTCCTGCAGCTTGTGGAGTTTGTGTTTCCACATGCATGGCGAGGTGGTGTTTGTCGTTAGCCATCAGGTAGCCTTTACTCCCACCCTCAGGCATCGGGGCGTCCTTCTGTAGCGGCCTGGTGTCTGCAGAGGCCCAGAGGTAGACCCTGGTTAGAGAGCTACATCCTCTGGACTGGTGGCTCTGCTGTGGAGAAGGATCCAGACCCAGTGGAGTTTGAAGTTCTTAAGTTCATATGAAGAAACTGCACAAGTGAGCAAAAGCTATGAGACTTGAGGCGACGGCCTGTTTGGACGGCTGGGACGACAGATACTGAGACAAAATCAGTGTAACATAACGAATGTAACATGATGAATAGTTGATTGGTAAAGTTGCCTATTTACATATTTTTTTGCCTCAGATTGTTGCCCCTAATGCAGCGTGTGGTTTTAATCTTGTTCTGGGTCAATCACATAATAAAACCCCCGCGTACATAGTAGTCCAACAAATATGTAAATATCATAATTCACTGCTCTTTTTTTGTTTGTTTGTTCTCCAGGATCCTTCATGTACAACTAAACCACTGTCACTCCCCTGTATATGAAAACAAGTTGTAAATGGTGTCAATAACAAATTTTCTTTTGTAAAAGAATGGTTTTAATAAGAGGTTTATGGTAACACTATATTTTCTTTTCCCTGTTTAATTTCCGATGTACATGAAAGATGTGTAATATAGATAAAAAAAATTGTCACCTTAATAAATTAAATCAAAAATCTGTGTGTGGTGTGTGTTGGCAATTCTGTGTTATGTTTTAGTCCCTGACCCCCAGGTTTCTCATCTATAAATGAGTGTATATGATGTCTTTTAGGTTTTCATTATATTGATTGGTCACATAATGACTGAAGTAAATAAAATCAACAGTAATGAGCCAGTTAAAATCTCTGATTGATGAAGAAAAATGAAGTCTGTTAACGGCCCAAAGCCACATACAGACACACAGTAACAATAAAAGCTTTATGAAAACATGGAACAAGATTTTGAAGTTTTGATAGAAAGCTTGTAGTTTTGGAGAGAAATACTATGATTCATTATCAATAAACAATGTGTAATGTCAACAAACAAGTACACCAAGAAATATAAAAATATTTAAATAAATATAGTAAATAAAACCTTCTGTAGATCCAAAAATAAAGCAAATTTTTGGGGGGTTTTGAAGGCATCTGGGACGGGGACAGTTTCACCTATTTCTCATGAGCAATATCACTACGCATCTCAATATCAAAACAAGTTTTTGAAATAACCTCCTTGTAATATGATACATCTAGGTTTAAATTAAAATTTTTGATCAACAGATTTGGATATAGTTCTTCCTGGGTGGCCCAAGTAGGTGGTCTCTAGTGAATTCACTTCTGTGGTGTTGTAGGACTGAGTTTGGCATTGGTTTACCTGCTTGTGTTGTTTTGCAGCACGTTTGTCTCTTTGCAGTGTGCTGACCTGTCATATTTAGGATGCCAACAACACCTGAGCAGAAAACTGATCACACACAAACAGGTAAAGTGTCAGAGGGTGAAATTTTACTGACATCTATATGGACACAAATCTTCTCCGATACACATACATTTATAATAATTTACTTTTTGCTACATAAAATTCAAAAGAATGTTGCTTTTGACCGCCAGGGTTTTAAGGATCAGTGTGTAGGATTTAGTGCCATCTAATGGTGAACCTGCAGAACAACCCTCTCAGTACAGGGATCCTTCAGTGGCCTTCAGGCAATGTAAAAACATCAAAGGCTAAGAGTTTGTCCATTGTGGGCTACTGTAGAAACATGGCAGTGCAACATTGTGGGCTCAGTGGAAGAGGACCCACCCCCTCTGGAGATATGAAGAGCTTATTGTAAGCTAATTAAAACACAAAGACTCTTAATTTCAGGTGATTATAAAGTATTGAAAACTTTCATTCATTCATTCATTCATGTTCTTTTAGATCCTCCTAAATCTTGCACACTGATCCTTTAGATTGCACAAAAATACTGTACTTCAGAACATGAAGATGATTCCCTGTTTTTCTTGGCCGAACAGATGTTCCAGGTAACATCCTACAGCTCACTCTCGTTTACAGTCACAAAAATGTAGCATGTCATTTAAATAGCGTTTTAATTTAAAACAAATGATGAACTCATTCCCCAGACTCTGATTGTTCTTCTTTTAAATGATGGCTCATTGGTCCATGTCCAGGAAACACTCCCACAAAGATGATGCTTAAAACTACAAACATGGCTGCTGCAAACAGTTTTGGTCGTTGCTCTGAATCTGCTCCAGCGCATCGTCGCCATGTTCCACCCCTTCATCTTCCTCCTCTTCTTCCTCCTCTTCCTCCTCGTCTTCCTCTTCCTCCTCCTCCTCCTCCTCCTCCTCCTCCTCCTCCTCTCTGTCTGTCTGCTCTGCGATGGTGGTGATGGACATTGCAGCCTGACAGCCTTCATCGATCCTCCTCCCCTCTCCCTTCTCCTCCTCTTCCTCCTCATGTCTTTCCACCTGCTCATGGCTTCCTTTTGAGCCTTCATCCTCCTCCTCCTCCTCTCCGTCACCTCCTGCTGTCCCTGTCCTTTTTGCTTCTCTTGTCATGAACCTGCTCCTCCTATCTTCCTCCTCTCCATCCTTCTCCCGCCCCATCATCACTCCTGCGATCTCCTCCTCCTCCTCCTCTTCCTCCTCTTCCTCCTCCTCCTCTTCCTCCTCCTCCTCTTCCTCCACCTCCCTGACGCCTCCTTCGCCTCCTGTCCGGTTCCCCGCCACAGGGCATTTGTGGTCTCTGTAGTAGCTCTGCCTGGTGAACCCCTTGTTGCAGGTGGAGCATCTGAAGCGGTAGTTATCCGTGTGGGACTGCTGATGCTCCAGCATGTGAGCCCGCCGGCTGAACGCCTTCTGGCAGAACAGACACTTGTAGGGTTTGATACCTGCAGGACAGCCCAGTTCACAACAATCAGTTTTTAATCTTACAATTTTTTAACCAACAGCATTCTTCATTCCATGGTGAGCTGGATGCAATGTGATGTTGTTCTACCAAGCACTCCTTTTGTGTCTGGTCTGAACATTAAAGTGAATCCTGTTATTAGTATAGATTTTATTTGCATTTGACCTTGTTTTACCCTTTTTTTTTTGGTGATTGTTTTTATTGTCTTAACTTTTATTGAGTTGGAAATTTATGTTGTTTTCCTACTGTTATTTATATTGCTAGCACTGGATTGTATGTATGTTGTGCAACACCAAAGTGTCCGCTACACAGTGTTAGCGGTTTTGCACAAGCCACTTTCTCCATTACACTCCGTTACCTCACCCAGTTGTACTTATAAAGTTTTGTTTTTTTTCTGCATAATTTATTCTTGTGTATTTTTACCTTGTTCAAATTACTCATGACCACCCCCACTGTTACTACTGTTACAAGAGAATTTCCCACATGTGGGATCAATAAAGAGTCTTATGTCTTATGTTATGTCTAATGCTAACTCGCACTCTGTGGACTGAGAGGCCACTCCCATGGTCACCCTAAAAGTTGACGTGATTGGTTCCTTAGTTATATCTTGCTCATTGTTTTGTCTTTTTTCATGCAAAAACAAACACCACTGACTCACCAGAGTGTGACAGAATATGAGCTTTGAGTTTGTCTGGTCTGTTGAATTCCTTTGTGCAGCCGACGTGTGTCCTATTAGGAAAACATGAAATTTTAGTTAGCATGAAATTAAATGGAAAAATACAGTGAGACAGTTCGACAGGAAATAATCAAAATGAAAGATAACAAAATAAAAGCTTTTCCTGTCGAGGATCCTCACCTGAAGGGGCACTTGTATTTCTTAAAAGGTTCATGGATCAGCATGTGACGCTTCACTTTGTCCTTCCTGTTGAACGTCGCCTCACAGAGGGGGCATTTGTACGGCTTCTCACCTGGAAGTGGAATCAGCATCAAACCCACTGTGAGTGATGATTCCACTACATTATCAGTACTATTATTATTGGCATTTCTGTCTATTAGAGCATAACAGAGTGTGCAGTGTGTACAGACACCTGACTTAGAAAAATAACTAAGAAATGCACATCTGCACATTAAATGAAGTTTTTCCTGCACAGACCTGAGTGGATCCGTGTGTGGAGTTTGAGGTAGTGCTCTGTCTTGAAGGCCTTCTTACAGATCTGACACTTGAACCTCCCTCCAGTGCCATGAGTGGGGAGGTGGCGTCGGAAATACCTTTCACACGGGAAAACCTGAAACAAACAGAATGAACGTGTTAATTACACACAATAGGTCTCTTTGCATAACGATGCCTTCACAGATTCACAGGTGTGTAGTGTGTGTCGGTTTGTGTGTGTGTGTGTGTGTGTGCTGCTGCACCTTTTGGCAATGCGGGCAGGGGAAGTTGTGCGAGGCAGTGAGTAGATGCTGTTCCAGAGCCTCTTGGGTGGAATATCGACTTTGACATTTCACACACCTGAAAAAGAAAAAAAGTGAGGCTTTAAAAAAAAAAAGTATTGCTTCTCTGTGTTCTGTTGTAATTGATATGTCATGATGGGCTGTGGCGAACTGACCTGTAGACGGTGGTCTCCTTGCGTGTGTTCTGCTGTGGGCAGAAGCAGTGGGAGTACTGGTGGACTCCCAGTTCGAAGAGGGAGGGGAACACTTTGCTGCAGAGGTGGCAGCGGTAGGTCAGCTGCTCCTGGTGAGTCCTGATGTGCTCCAGAAACTGATCCAGCTTCTGGAAAGTCTGTGAGCACGACTTCAGCACACACTTATAAACCTGTAGGGAGGCAAACAGGGAGTCCAGTTTTGTTGGCTTGTTTTATCCTAGTCACTATGTCTAATAGGACATGTAACCTTACTGTCTTTTTTCTTTTTTTTATTAGTGACTTTGCATAACAAAAGCAAATGTGGATGTGAATGACAACAATTATTGATACATACATAGTAAAATAATGTGATGTGAGTGTGAGTATGTCTCTGTTTTGTCTTTTCTTGGTCACAGTTTATGTTGTTCACTATTGTTGGTTTTTTAATGTTCTCATGGTCTTTTGTGTGTTGTTTTTTCTAATGTCATAGCACTTTGTAAACCTTTGTTTTTAAAGGCAGTATTTATGACATTCTTACAATGTTATAATGCAAATTAAAAAAATACAAGCCCTATGACCAAAAAGAAAAAGATGCAAATATGATATGAAATGTGATTATAAAATAATGCTTACCCTTCTGTGTACCAATATAAAATACATTATGTAACAATTTATAATTTAACAACGTAAAATTAAGTAGTGATGGGTGTTGAGCTCAGCTGGGTCTACTGTTGAGATGAGACCTCACCCATCACTCATCTGCACCCAGCATACAGAGACCCCAGAAGGACACGGGTGTGATCTGACATATTACATGATGAGCTCCCCCTCTCGCACCAGGGTAGGCTCAAGCTCAGCCTATAGCTCAAAGCCATTTGGTTCATATAGTGTGAATTCCCCACTATTATCTAGTGCAAACCCCTGCTATAAATTTATGGGAATCAATCGCACTTTGCAGATACCTGACAGGAACTTGAGAAAGCTAAATAAAGTGAGCGACTCTGCCTCCCCTGCATGTGCTGCTCACCTGCTCCCCTTTGTGCTGCGTCAGGTGGGACTTGAGCTGGAAGTAGGTCTTGAACTTGCTGGCGCAGAACTGGCACTGGTAGGAGCTGTCGATCACCACGATCTGTTTCGTCTGAGCCAGACACTGTTGGCTCTGGTTGGACTGCGCCTGCGCCTGAGGGTGTCCATTCTGCGCCGCTTCTGCCCCCTGGCCTCGCTCCGGATCGGCCAGAGCCTCGGTCGCGTTCTCCTCCAAATCCCCGGAGGCTTCTGGAATCACACAACATATTAACCGTGAGAAGTGAGAACATAAGGAGCGATAAACCTGCCGCTGTATCAGTGAACATTAGCAACCTCTGCTGATGATGCTGATGGTGATTTCTTTGGCAGACTGTTGCACTTGTGGCAGGAAACAATGAGCACACAACAGTATAACAGACGTTACCTGTCTGAGCTGCTGCTTCCTCTGCTTGTGTTTGATTGGTCTGTTGCTGAGGCCCCTCTTCCTCCTGTTCGCCTTGATGCTGCTGCTGCTGCTGCTGCTGTTGAGTCCCGCCTCCCTCCTCCTCATTGGCTGACACCGGCACCACCTTTACTGTGACTGGTAATCTTGACACTGTGCTGGCCACACCCATAGGCCAAACCTTTAAGATAGAGACAGTTGTTGTATTGTATATCATGGCGTTATATTCAATTGATCCATGTTCAGTGGTGCAACATTTGGTTAAAGAAACTGTGTCTGGGCGTGTGAACCTTGTGCGTCTGCATGTGTTTCTTCACGTTGGACTTCTGGGCGAAGGCTCGGCCGCAGACGATGCACTGAAACGGTTTCTCTCCTGTGTGGCTGTGATGGGAAAATATTTAAGAAGTCAATAAGTCCTGAGTGGAACTAATCTGAGTCACTTTCTGTTTTTGATTGGCGTACAGTTTTTTTGCGCCGACACATCACTCACCTTCTGATGTGCTGCTGGAGGTCAAAGTTCTTTGAGAAGATTTTGTCGCAGAAATTACACTTCAGCTTCGGACCTTTTCCTTTCAGCTGCTCTGCTGGGGAGAGAAATATAGTGGATGATTATTTATCCTCTGAACATCATCATATTGTTCATGTTTTTATTTTATATGTGATTTTGATTTGAATACTGTTTATGATGTTTATGACATGGCAAGTGAGGGCAAAGCCTCAATGTCCATTTTGAGAATAAATAAAGGTTTGAATATTAATAATGTATTTATAACTGCAGTCACAATGTGTATGTCTTTAAAACCTATTCCAACATTTTTATTTTGAATGGATCTACAGAAGGAAGCAGGGAATTTAAAATGTTAAATTGGTCAAATACAAGTAGGAATCAGTAGAACAATGCTCTTTAATCTTTTTTCTCACAGACCTGTGGCTCCGTCGGGGCTCTTCTTGTTGCTCCTCGGACGTTTGGGAATGATGACCTTTTCAAAATCGCCCAGCTCCGTCAGGTTGGTGGTGATGCTGCAGGTCTTTGTTTTGGTGCCCTGCCTCCCGGGGCTGTAGACAGGAGGGGTGGTGAACGACTGGCTCTCCACACACTGACTGGGAACCTGAGAGACACAGAGTCTTGCATGGATCACATGTACTTGACCACCTGGCCACCAAGTTTTTACACTTTCTTTCATGTGCAACAGCAAAAAAACCTTGGAGTTAAATGATGCACCTTGATATCGTAACCAAGCAGAAAAACCTTACTCACCTGCACAGGATGGAAAGGCTGCAGACCCAGTGTGTGGATCTCTGCACCACCACCACCACCACCACCGCCGCCTCCTCCTCCTCCAGCCATGTGGGGCATCGTGCTGTACACCTGCACCACTGAGTTGCTGTGGCTCGCGGGCACTTGGGAAGAGAGCGGCTGCTGGGTGGGCTGTGCGGCCGGCAGGGGGTGGGCTGCCGTTTGGCTGGAGGGCAGCGGGTGGGTGGACTGAGACTGTTGCTGTTGCTGTTGATGATGGTGATGATGGTGGTGGTGGTGGTGATGGTGTTGAAGGTAAGATACGCCTGCTGTGTGCATACTCAGGTTACTCTGCAACACAAAATAAAAACAGATTTGATCATTATTTTTGGTGAATTTGACTCTTACACAGTCGTATCACATTCTGTTTATATCTGCTTCACCTGTATGGGCGTCTGCATGGCAGCCATGGGCTGGTCGATGGAGGTGAAGGCCGAGATGGCCGACATGAGAACGTCGTCACTGACCAGCACGTTGCCTTGGACCAGAGTGTGTGTGAGAGGGGAGGGGGGGACTGTGATGTAGGTGGACACCTGGTAAAAAGACAAACATGAAGTATAACATAAGTATAACTTGTTGTTGTGTTAAAACAGAAGATGACTGTGTCAAAAGAAATTATAATCCTTAACAATTGGCTAAATACTATTGTCAAAAACTATTAATCATTGCTGTTTTCAGTGTATTGTTTCTACAAGCAGCTGCAATTACTCCTTTTTTCTTGTTTTCATATTTACAGTAATGCTGTCATCTTTTACACAATTCAAATTATTTCCAAAATGTATTTATAGTTTCTTTAAATTTTATTTTAATCAATCTTTGTTGTCTGTTTATTATTTGAACCCATAGGTTAAAGCCTTACAATAAATGTGTATCGTCTTTTATTACTGGCTTATGTACAAAACTGTATGATGGTCCCTAACTAACCCAAATCCTCTTGTAAAACAACATCTGTATCCTCACCTGTCTGTTGGCAGGAGTCTGTGGTACGGAGCTGATAGAGGGGACGGGTGTGTAGACGTTAGTTGAGGCCAAGGACACTGTGGAAAGGGAGGGGGCGCTAGACTGGCACTGCTCCCTCTTGTGTGTCATGAAGGCTGGCAAAGAGTTGAACTGTTTTTTACACTTCCCACAGAGGAAGACGTCCTCGTCGTCTGCGGGCAGGACAAACATGGAGGTTTGAGGCCGTTGGAGAAAGGGGACAACGCACCTACACTGCTGTACGCTGCAGTCAGAAGTGCTGCAGCGACAAAGGTCTTTGGCCATGAGCAGTAAACACATCCATGGCTGCACCATCAGAGGCAAAGGCTGGGATAAGAAGTGTGGTGCACAAACACACAGTAACTAGCATTGAGTAGCAATGTGACCTGTAATTTTGATGACCTCTACTCACACTTTTAACACTAATAGTCTGAGATTTTAATGGATAATTGATAAATAGGGGAAGTTTTCAAAACTAATATCTTAATGTCTTTTGTCACATATGTTCTCCAGGACCGTCCGAAGGAACTAAGATGGAAAAGAAAGGATGTGTGTCCAAACCTCACTCGTGTCATAGTTTTCACAAACCGAAACTGGGTAGTTTTCCTTCATGAGCCTACTTTAACCACCATTTTGTGGCTCTTTCCCTCTGTTTGCATTGCAATCATCTTGCAGTCACATACTATGTTTGTTGTACATACCCATAGATTGGATAGCGGCCGTGCCAGAGACATTCTGGTTGTTTGGGTCTGGAACTCCACCTTGGCCGTCCAGCAGAGACTGGACCGCCAACACTGTCTGGTTGTCCATCCCTACAGAGGAAGAAGAAGAAGAGGGTGGACAAACATAATAGGTATTTATTTAGTGGGCATATACACTGAATTTTGACAATATTATTGTAGTTTCAATGTTATAGACAAATTGTATTTTGTTGAAGGAAACTTGAAGAGATGACTAGTCTATGCATTGGCCTCTTAATTACTCAGTAAATAGAAAAACACACAGTAGGCTTTAAGTCAATACAATCAGCTGCACAAGGAGTTATCTTCAGCCACTGCAGCCCCACTTACAGCTACCTTATGCAGACTGTGTGGTTAAATTCAATGTAGAATACCTCAGGACATTAAAAAGTGGTTACACGTTTAGGTAATCTGTATCAGGTTGCTATAACTTCACCAAAAAAGACACACTATGAATCATTATTGGTTTTGATCAAAATGGCCTGCTGCAAACATGTAACGTGCAGTGTAAACAGCAGGACGAGGCCCACATTATTTTGCTGCCTGACTCCAATAGATGAGAATAAGTTAAAGTCATAATCTGTGCATAAAGTATAGTCAATAATCAATCTGTTTGTTTGTTTACAGTCATGGTCACCCTGTCTTCTGGGGGATGTTTTGATTGTTATTAGGAGAATATACACATTGCATAGATTTATATTGAGTTTTCCGGACATCGAAATGGCCCGGTATATAGACGTTGTTTAAAATACACATTTGTGTTTCATTTGACTTGTAATAACGCGGTTATTACCAAAATATCCATACCTTCAAGCACTTCAAATATTGCCTGCGCCATCTTGTCGCTCTCCAGCTGCGCGGTAGGCGCTCGATTAGCAAGGGCTGTCTGTTGAGGTTCGCTCCCATAGACATATATATGTCTATGTTCGCTCCACTCATTGACTTAAAAACACGATGGAAACCTTTAACTAGGAAGCTGGAGGCAAACATTTGTCCAAATAATGTTCAGGCTACATTGTCGGGGCAATACAATGTACGTCATATGGTCGGACACGGCTCGTTTCTTTAGAAAAGTTGAAGTTTTCGTTGCTTCAATGACCATGTAAGTATAAAGACAGATCAACAAACCATACAACTCAATATAGTTTTATTCTCGCTACAGCAATGTCAGGCACTCTAGTTTATATTTCAGAATAGTCTCAATTAATCAATCAACCCCATGTTATTTTGCTTGTCCTGATTAAAAAACGAGGCGTGAAGAGTGCGTTTGATTTCTTTCCGTGGAACTTGAACGCACCTTCGAATCGAAGAATCTGCATTCGACAAACTGACTGACACCCGTTTGCACCAATCGGAGAGCGCCAGTCCGGCTCTGCATAATGAGCAGCCGTTTGACCAATGAGAACCCTCCGATAGACGCACGTGCCCGTTTCGCGGCAAAAAAGATTTCGCGCGAAAACCGTCCAAGCCTTGTTTAGATGTAGATCAGCTGGGACAATAACAACAATAACAGCCGATAACGGGGTTGGGACAGCGCTTTCATGTACGGACCGCTCCCGGTGCGAACAAGGGAAGGACCCGCGACCCCTGTTGTGAAGGATGCGTGTGTATTTCACCGCTTTATTCCTTTTATTTCCAGTTTTGTCGGACTGCTTCCTGCGTGCCCCAACAAAACGAGGGGGTTGAAGAACTGCGGCTAATAACTTAGCTAGCATGCTAATCTGCCATATATTTGTACATGTAACGTTTTCCATGTATTATCCGCCGAAATAGTGTCGCCCTCGTCCGTGTGGTCTCAAAGATGCTGTCGAAATACGGCGATGCGTTTTACACAGTCGATATTTAGTCTCGATAGCTTACTTCTGGAAAGCTGCTATAAAGTTTTAATAGCTTTTAAACTTAGCTCCGTCTCGACCGTGAGAAGAAATAACACAATTTTATACCCGGCAAGAGCTAATTCATCGGCTTCACCGGGTTGTTTGTGAACTTGTGTCAGTGTGTGTCGTCAGGACAGGAGCTAGCTCGTTAGCAGGGTCGGTAGCTGTGTTGAGGGCAGTGTGGCCAGGCCTCGCGGCTCTACTGTACTGACAGGAGAGATGAAAACAAAAGATTAGCCTGCTCCCTTTGCTAGCTCGCTAACCTCCATCGTTTACTACCCGCACGGTCAATGTATGCCTGATACCATATCAGCGGACGAGCCTCGAGGCGCACACTTGGTATGCATTTAGCTGTATTATTTTATTTGCCAAATATCCTGTTTGGCTGAACATCCCGTCACCATAACTCTGTAATTGATTTAGCTCGTCGCGTATTGCCATACTTAACACTTTAAAGTTATACGTGTGTAGTAGCTTCTGTATAGACAGTCAACAGGGAGAATAGGAAGGGACATATATTTCATATAGAGATGTTTGGGCTGCCTCTGAGCACCTGCAGGAAAACTTTCAGGAGGTTTCAGCATTGCTGCTTAAATTCACTCGGTACAGCCAATGCAAGTTGGTGCTGAGCCTCAGTCAAAACACAGCCACGTAGTTTGTGACCCCAGCGGCCCTCAAGTCAAGTGAAGGGTCACTCAGTGACACACTGCAATGTCAGAGACTCTCATAACAGGCCAGACATCGGAGGACCTGTTGGCCGACTTTGAGACCCTGCTGAACTCTGGGAGTATTGACCTGGGCCAGGACCACCAGATAGTGATCATCACCAGCCCCAGCAATGAGGGACTCCACCCGGCAGTCGCCCCCACCAGCACAGGGGAAATCCTGTTGTTTGCCACGCCCCAGGGCCCCGCTGACGTGGGGCTCCAGGACAAGAGGAGACCGGCTCTGGGAAGACCTCCGGTGAGAGGAGGGAGGGAGGGAGACAGATGTAAAAGAAAGTGAAAGAGTGAGATGGGAAGTGGTTGGCTGAGGAGTTTATTGTCAGCAGTATATGTCTTGTGGAAATGTTTACATGAACCTGCTCCCGCCTGCATAGCTGTACAAGGCCCTCCACCTGTTGCTGTAAGATGTTTTGTTTTGCTTTAAGTTCACCAGGGGATTTCCTTATTAGTAATGTTGCATTTCCTATTCACTCCTCAATACAGTAGTACACAACTGAATCAACATCATAGTTACAATATGTCACAAAAGTGAGTACAGTAGTACACCCCTCACATTTCAGCAACATCTTCTCATGGGACAATACTATAGAAATGAAAGTTCAATATAACTTATAGTCAGTATACATCTTGTATAGCAGTATAGCTTTACTATCCACTGAAAATATACACCACACAGCCATTATTGTCTAAATGGGTGGCAACACAAGTGAGTACACCTCACAGTGAACATACACAGACTTGATGCAGTGTGCGGCGTACGCTCTGAGCACCGACAGGCTGGCCTCCTACTTCTTCAACCTCTGCAGCAATGCTGGCAGAACTCATCCGTCTGTTTTTTGAAGCCAACTTCTGGATATGATGCAGAGCGAGGACTCGACTTCTTTGGTTGACCCCAGCGAGGCCCGTTCCATGTGTAACCCGTCTTGCAAAACCGCTGTATGACCGTGGCCATCGTGCTGTAGCTCAGTTTCAGGGTGTTACTAATCTTCCTATAGTAGAGAACAACAAGTCTATTTCTCAGATTCTCATAGACTTCTTTGCCATGAGGGGCCATGTTGAACATCCAGTGGACAGTATGAGAAAATTGTACCCATAGAACGGAATTTAATAGCAAATCTATACTGCTACACAAGCTGTACTCAGACTACTCTAAAGTGTATATATATACAAGTTTAATTTCTATAGTATTGTCCCATGAGAAGATATAATAAAATGGCTGCTGAAATGTGAGTGGAGCACTCACTTTAGTGAGATACTGTAGCTGTAATAATGTGTTTTTACAAAGTCTCTTTCTTTTCTGCAAACATTTGTATTTCTTCAGGTGAAGAGGAAGTTGGACCTGGATAGTGACCATCAGTACGTCAGCACCACTCGACCGTCCGTGGGCCAAGCACCACCCTCCACACCTGCCCCTCCCAGAGGTACACACACACACACACACACACACACACACACACACACACACACACACACACACACACACACACACACACACACACACACACACACACACACACACACACACACAGAGGTACACACACACACACACACAGAGCAGATTTGTCTTTAATTTCTACAAAAAAAAGGAACAATGACAGCACTTGTTGTTTTTTTGGTTTCTCTTCATTGACTTTGATCAGTCATGTGGTTCATACACAAAGCACAAGGTTTAAAGTTTGAGTGGGTTCTTGTGGGAGTCACAGACAAGATAGGTAATGATTGTTTGTCATTATCAAAGAACTGATTGATAGTATCGGTTCAGGTATCAGGTATTGGCACGTGACCCACATTATCTCCTCTCTTATTGATCATGTTTGTGGGAGTAGAAGTTCCTCTGGTCTGTGAGGCTGATCAGAAAAACATCAGACACTGTTGTACTTCAACAGCATAAACTTCCTCAAACTCACTTCATGTCTTTTTCAAATGGGATAAATAATGTGTAACTACAAGAACACCAGAGAATAGACCGTGAAGTTTCACACACAGAATTTAACCGGAGCAGAGCTTTTAGTACAAAACACACATTTCATTTCAGATTCTCTCTGGACGTCTCAGGGGTAGTGAAACTGAGAAGTTGCGGCAAATAATGTGAATTTAATCCAAAGCTGTTGAGATGAAGGAATGTTTTTCAAAACTCTGTTTCTAAATCTGGAAGCCTCTGAATTTTCTATTTGTTGCCACTCGATTTGCCAAACTAGGAATTGATGTTTTATACTGAAAGAGCATTTCTAATAGATTTTTACATTTGTATTTGGGCCATTTGCCATCGCCATAGTTTATAAAAGAAGGAGAGTGGATGAGGAAAAGATGGAGACAAAAGGGATGCCTGCCAGAAACTAATTATGTGTGATGATACAGAGTTAAACTGTCTCGCAAACCAACAGACCTCTGTGTTCAGTTCAATAGTGTAAGATAAATTCATACTTTATCGGGTATTTTCTTTCTTTCTTTCTTTCTTTCTTTCTTTCTTTCTTTCTTTCTTTCTTTCTTTCTTTCTTTCTTTCTTTCTTTCTTTCTTCTGTGGGCCAGTAAGGTTGCATCTTTATATGGGAACAAATGACCCAGTGTGGTTACAAACAGATTTTTTCTTTCCAGTTCCTCGCACCACCACAGAGAAGTCCCGGTATGACACGTCGCTGAACCTGACCACCAAGCGCTTCCTCAGCCTGCTGTCCCAGTCGGCTGACGGAGTGGTGGACCTAAACTGGGCCTCGCAGGTCCTCGACGTCCAGAAGAGACGCATCTATGACATAACCAACGTCCTGGAGGGAATCCAGCTCATCTCCAAGAAGTCCAAGAACAACATCCAGTGGCTGTGAGTTAAAAAAAAAGAAGTAATATTAAAATGTGTCACCAGACACACAGACAATAATGCCACTGTTAGGAAACTGGTGCAGCTAAGAATAACTATGACATCATCGGAAGACATGAATTGCAGCCATTAAGCAGGATGTACTTTTTAAAAGTGCCTATTGTGTGTTTTCTCTTTCCCATAAACCACTCTGATTTATTTTTGTATTGTCCTGCAGTGGAAATCGAATTGATGCTGCGCTGGTTTCCCGCCACAAGGAGCTGCAGAGGGAGGTGTGTAACCTGACGGAGGCTGAAGAGCAGCTGGATGAGCTCATTTCCAAATGCAACCTGCAGCTCCGACTCCTCACCGAGGACCCACAGAACAAGAAATATCCTTCTGACCCGGGATCAGCCCTGTTAGACGGAAAGCTGGTCACGAATGTGGAAAAAGTGGAAAAAAAAGTGATTGCTGCAGCGCCAGGAAGCAACAAGGAGGTTATGTTTCCAGCCATGTCTGTCTGTTTGTTGGTGTAGCAGCTCGTCGTTTCCTGTGGTTCACCTCAACACACACCACACAACGTATCGGCTTCCAAACCAGCTCTTTGTATTTTGAATGCGCAGTTAAATAACACGGATCAACATGGGCACCGTGCACTCTGCTCCAAACACAGGTCACGCTTGTTCTAACAGCAGTTCTGCTGGTGCACCTCTGTGTGTGAGTCTGTGAGTCCCAACACACTGCTGCAAATGAAGGAGAGTAATAAGTCACCCAGATACAACTGTATTAAGCCGGGCATACACTGTACGATTTTGACACGATTTTTGAGTCGCACGACCTGCCGACTATCGGGCCCGATTTTCCTCTCGTCGTGCGTCTATATTCGTACAGTGTACAGGGGGAGCGACGATTGTCGACTCCCAAACCACAATTGGACGGTCGGATGAATTTCTGACATGTCAGAAATTTTGGTCGTACGACGGAAGCATTCGCACAGTGGAAGCAGAGCCCCGACCCGACCGGAGCATTTCTCCCCCAGTGCACATGCACAAAGTGTCATAAATAAACAACAAATAAACAGAAAACATCTAAACATGGGTGTTTGTGCAGACTAGCTCGCCTGAAAAGACACGAACAGATAAACAAACACATTACTCCGGGGCGGATGTCAACTGCTACTTTGTATCGACTCCGGCCGGGACTCCCCCGCCCCTCCACCTCCCACTACTGTTATTCTGACACTTGAGTTAAATGACAGCTGTGTTGAAAACCACGCCATGGTCCGTAATCGCAGTGCAGCTGACGAAAGGAGAGAAAAAAGAGAGTTGTGGAAAATGCTCTCATTGATTAGAGCGGCAGGCAGTGATCAGCTTTGGTGACGGCGGCGCTGACGGACCCGCTGTAATAACGATCCAGCCCCCGCTGAGGAGGAACTATGAAGAACTTGTGATTAAAAGGTGATTAAAAAGTCGAGTAGAGCCGCTGTACTGTGTAGTGGAGAAGGGGCTATGCACACGTACACGCGCGATCCTCCTCTCAGATGTGGCTGCATCTCTCCAGGTCACAGTGTGAGAGAAATAAAAGCTCTGACTTGCTCGGGCAGACGTTGTCACGTGTACACGTTCACATCCCTAGTTTTAGCGCTCTGTACCGCGGCAATCAACAAAGCAGCCCTTTTCTCCTTGGTTAACATGCTGCAAACAAAGGGCGTCGGTGCTTTCAAATAAATCTTTATTGACAGCTGTCAATAGACAGGACAGTTAAGGGGCCGATGGCGCGATTTCACATGGTTATCACCCGTACAGTGTGAGTACTCTGGTCGTATTCGATGATCGGACCGTACAGTGTGAGTACTCTGGTCGTATTCGATGATCGGACCGTACAGTGTGAGTACATCAATCGTGAGCTTCGGCCGTAGATCGTAGACGATTTACTCGTACAGTGTGTGTTGGTGCTAAAGACACGATTTTCAAAAATCGTACAGTGTATGCCCGGCTTGAATTAACTCACCTCAGCACCACTGCCTGAGCCTCGACAGCGAGCAGATACCACGTCCTCTACCACAGCCGGTTTGTTTAAAAAAAGGGGGCAGATCTAAGTATCTTTTATAACATCATAAGAAGAGGCCATCTTTTGATATTAAGTAAATTTTCATGTCTTGATGTGAAAAAAAAAAAACTATGGTATGTCCTTCTCTGAACACTGTTCTGGTTTCACATGTCGGGGATTCTGTCCAGCTCATCTAAGTTAAACTCACATGTCTGCTCTTTTATCCCACTCAGCAATTAACTTTTATATTCTCACAGACTGTGAGAGTATGAAAGTTAATTACTTACGATTAGTTACCATGACAACATGTTACCTTTTTCTCACAAAAGTTAAGTTTTTAATGCCTTTGTTTTTTAACAACCACTACGGTTGAACTGAGCTGAAACTCAGTTCTTACATTTAAAGGTGTGATGCTCAGGATCTGTGTCTGATATTGGCCTCCATCACTGGTGAGTAAAGGTTCTCAGGGAGAGATTGTGAAGGAAGACAATGCTGTGTTTGAAGGAGCTTTTGCAGTGGGACAGTCTAGTCTTTCTGGCGTGGTCTTCAGGCGCAGCCTCCGGATAAGGACACGGACCCATAAGGCTGTGATTCCGTCCACAGGAGGTAAAAATGAATCCAACACAAAAGGAAAAGAGAGTTCCCATTGACTGGTAGCTCAGTGTGTAGCAGAGCAGGGCGTCATGTCAGCGACATGGACATCTCGCAGCAGCCTTCGTATGAGTGTTGTGTGTTCCTTAACTGTCGTGTCCATCACGTTGGGCTATGTGCGCTGCCAGGACTTGAGGAAGTCGTTCGATTCCCCAGACCAGCTGGTGATGGTGATCAGAGCTCCACCAGAGACCCAGATGCAAGTTTCAGAGCCCAGCGAGGTACAGATCTTAAAATGAGCTTCATTAACACTTGTTTATTTGTTTTGGGGTTATGATGTTTTCACGTCGACACATCTGTGCGTCTTGTCTCGGTCTCTCAGGGTTACCAGGTGTCGCTGAAGAGCACGCGGGGTCCAATCGATGTCTTCCTGTGTCCAGACGACAGCTCCGGCGTCTGTAGCCCCATGACAGACGGCAGTCCCTCGAAGCCCGCCTCCGACCCCCCCCTGGTCCCGTCGCCCACGCAACCCACTGAACAATCACAGGCCAAACCCTCCACAGCCCCCCCGGAGGCGGGGTTATCATCTCCAGTGTCGACGTCTTCCACGGCGACGGCAGCATCCCAGCAAGACCCCTCATCGCTGGTGTTAGGAGGTTACACAGGTGAGCGCTCACGTGATTACATGAATAAATACATAATTATATCAGGTCTTTGATTAAAAAGCTGCAGTGTGTTTCTATGAAAAAGAGCTTCTTTTTTTTTGTTGTTGATAGCTTTGCTGTTGCTACGTAGCTAACATTTAAAGAAAAAGAAGAAAGGCCAGCAGCACCGGTGTCCTTCTCATTGTTTTTTATTGCAAACTGTGCCGTGATATCTAACGTTCAGATTCTAGTCTACTCACCCCTTGCATCGGCAAAGTGACGGTGGCCTCAGAGAGGGAATATTTCAGGAGCATGGAGCGATGTGAAAGTCTAAACCATTTTACGATATGTCTGCTGTTTCCTACAGAATTATAAGGCTACGAGAACCAAACAAATTTTATTTTATAGCGATTATACACTTACACAAATATATTCATGGGTAGTATATTCAGATTTTGCCAATAAACCTTGCCAATTATTACACACTGAACCTTTAAGAGCTGTATATTCACCAGTCAAAAGGAAACGTAGCGGAAGTTCAGTATCAAACTTTTAGCACAAACCAACATCTGTCTCCAGAGGTTACAGTAGTTCTTGTTATCGCAACACCTGTCGAGCCCTCAGCAGCTCTCACACACTGAGTGACGTGTTTGTCCTGCATTATAGGAGGGGGGTCAGCAGGGTTAGTCTCCACTGCTTCCCCTCTGTTACTCAGTGATCCACACAGTGAAGGAGCTGATGTTGAAATCACAGACGGCTGCACAACAACACCGCCAAATTAAGATCAAATCCTTTGAATTTGCTCACTCTAAAACTATTTTATTAGATTTTGGCAAAACCTATATTCATTTTTGATCAGGCAGAATGAAATGCATGCACACACCTGCTCTCCTCAGATTATTACACCTCATTGTTACTCTCTCTTGATGGTTTCTCCCTCAAACCTGTATAATGTAGCATTTCAGCTTGACTTGAGTGTTTTGCTCAATTCAAGTGCCCCAGTAAACCAGGTCAGTGTGTGAGCATGTACGAAACAGTGCTTGAATGCTGGAACTGGCACACCTGGAAACAAACTGGAATGCAGAAACCATCAATCATTTTCAGTAACATGTCTGCTTTTCCTGTTGTGACATGTTAGCGTCTGTTGCGAAAAAGAGCTGTCAGTTACTGGAGATGATTAGTTTATTAATTAAACCCGAACACAGAGGAGTGCCGCTGTTTATGTCGGTAGTTTTTTTTTTTAAATGTTCACTTTCCGCGACAGATTCGCTGATGGGAGGCGACCCGTTCTCCAGCCTCGGAGACATGTCGGACTTTAACCTCTCGCCCCTCTCCTCCTCGGACTTCCTGAACGGAGACGGCCTCTCTCTCCCACTGGACGGTTTCATCAACCTGTCCCCCCCTCACAGTCACGACTACCACTTTGGACTGGAGGACCACGAAGGCATCAGCGAACTGTTTGACTGTGACTTTGGCGACCTGTCGCAAGTGTTGGGCGAGAGTTAGACGAAAAAGAGGCGGAGGAGGGAGAATGAGAGTTGGCCTGGAAATCAACATTGTATGGATAAAATGTTTGTTAAAAAACAAAAACATAAAAAAAAAACCATGCAGGCTTAATGTTATATTAAATGTCAGGGTGAAGGAAAATGATACGATTAATTGCCTGTGATCCCTAAATTTGCCCCAAGTACAAAATTTGAACCCCTCTCCCAGATTGTACAGCACATTCTTAGCACTTCTCTTTGGCCATTTAAACATTTTAGACCAAGACTTTAGCTTTAGCATAGCTATTTAAATTATTTATATGAATGTTATTTTGATATTTTGTACTAAGTGAGGTTTTCATTGTTATTGATGATGTTTTATCTGAGTGGGTTGTGCAGGTGTTGGTGTGTGTGTGTGGAGGGTGGACTCATCTGGCTGGTTTCCTTTACACTCATCAGTTTGCATGTACACGGCTCCGTCTGAAGCTGCTCTAATGAAGCCAGGGTTCATATTAGTGCGGAGTCATGTTCGGGCTTTGCGGAAACATCTCGGAGCAGCCTCTCTGAGGTTCACCCTTGATTTCTTTCCTTTTTTTCCACAATAGTGATCAATACGAGTTTTAAACAAAAGAAAAAAGCCCCTCCCTCACAAATAGTTTGTGTCTAAAACTGGAATCCTGAAAAGCTGGATCGTCTTAATGTCCCAGGCCCCCAAGACTAGATTTTGCACTTGTTCCACAGTCTGTGATAAAAGTCTGTGGACTCCCATCTTCCCTCAAATAAGGTTGCGGGTTACCGTGACGTGTCTGCAGGAGCCGAGGTAGAAGCGCCTCAGTCAGACAGATAATCAAAGCAGAAACCAGCAAATTGAAGTGGTGTATAGGAAACCAGGTGCCGATGGGCCGCTGCAGTTTTGCGCTGGCGGGTTCAAACTAATACTGAATATGGTTCTCTATTAGTTAGCTAGGCGTTTAGCCTTAGTCTCAGGTGTTCGGAGCAGAGCAAAATCTGAAATCAATGTTTTTGATGCAATGTGAGAGTGTCTGTTTTAGATGTTTCACAGGGGGACGTGTAGGTCGACAGTAGATTCAAGTAGACAAGTTTAGAAAAAGCTCAAAGACAGAGTATGGTTTTTATTTAGTTTTTTTTAAATTATTATTCCTCAGTCGGGGTTCAGGTGAGAGGTTGAGCAGATCCTCACAAACCGCTCACTCTTCACTGCAAGATTTCTCAAATCATCACTCCGGTGGTTTGTGTCTCATTAAGGGTGACAGACGCACACCTAATCCTTGTAGAGCAGTGATGACTTCAGGAAGACGACGTGAGGAAGTGTTGGACTCTCACTTCACTATATGCACATCAGATCAGTTCAGGAAGTTCATGTTCAAGCCTTAAATCAGTGCCCTTTACCACGTAAAGGGACGCATGTCTTATCTCAGCCCTGAAAGGATCAATTCCTCCCTGATTTTCTACTTCAGTCACATCAGCTTCATGTCCACAGCATACCACACATCTCCTTTGTGTTTCCGTTGGTTGATTTTCAATTCAACTCCGCAGCAATAACATGTTTTCACATCATGAGCTCCATGTGAGATGGAAATCTGTCCTGCTACATGTCCTGTGTTGTTCTTGTCGTTGTTAGAAATGTCGGCATCAAATGTTTGTTTTTTTCTCTTGTTCTTAAGTTATGTAAGCTAACATGTTGTTGCATTCCTGAAGTGTAGTGTTTTAATGTGTGTGCGGGTGTGTGTGTATTGTGTGTGGGAAAAAATAATTTCTTTTGTTGAATTTCATATTTATTTAAAAAAGGTTAAAAAAAAATTAATAGAAAAAAAAGGTACAAAATTTGGTCATTGATCTTTTTGGCAGGAAGGGACTTTATACCCAAACCCTTACTTTAAGTTGTGCTTTGTTTTCAATGTCCTTCACTGGTGAAAAGAAGTATTTTGTTTGTAAAATAGCTTCTCATTAGTAGCACATTTAAATTTTTTTTTTCTTTTTGTTTGTTTGCCTTTATGGAGAATATATTTTCCTACCTTTTCCTACTTCTTTTTGTGCATGTGCAACCTTTGCATTGGCCAATGATGCCATGTTTTTTTCAAGGGAAATTTCACAAATAGAATATATTTGTCATATTTGACTCAATGTGACTGACAGTGTAACTTAATTGTTGAGACCCCACCTGGTCACAGATCATAATGCTCAGTCACTTCAGTGTATATTATTAGATATTGCAGTTGCAGGCAACATTGCTATTCTAAGGTTGTACATGTATTATTATTATTGTATTAAGTGTTGCCTTTGGGTGCCTGAGAGTCTCATGTGAATGTGTGAAAACCTTGTAACCACAGCCATCTTTTCTTTTCTTTACCTATATTTGGAAACCTTAAAATCCAACATATAATTTCATCAGCATCTGAAAAATGTTTTGAACTGACATCATATAAGCCACTCTCTAATGCCAGGCTTCCAGTATCCTCTGCTATCTAATCTGTTTTTTTTTTCTGTCCTGTTCAAGTTGCCAACCTTTGTGATAGTTGTGTGACGTTTTGCCTCTCTGCAGGACCGACACAGTGCCTTGATGGTGTAAAATATGAACCATTAAGAGAAATAAGGGTTGATCATGCTCTGGGGTGAAAGAATGCAGCTTTGTTTGGGAAAATGTTTGAGACAGCATTTGCACCTTGGTTGAAATTGAATCTCCTTAAGTTCAAAGAGTCGTTGGTGACTGCAGTCACCAGCAGGTCCCAGGAGATGAGTAGATTATTCAGAAAATAAGCTGTATTGAATTCATCATGAAATATAACCTTTGACCCAAATGATGTAACACTATAAATGTGTAAGAAGATGTTTCTCCACGTGTTGAAGACACAAAGGTCTATGAGGTCTCTGCTGACTGCTAATGCTATGAAATTGCTTTGACAGAACAAATGTGGACGTAGTCCAATGACTCCTGATTTAGTCACTGTTCAAAGTGTGTAAGGGAAACTGGTTTATTCAGCAATTTAACAATCACTTTTTTTTCTTTGCAAATTTTATTATCTGTTGCAGCATTCTTGGTTAAAAGACAAATACAAGTTTGTAATTTCAGAATTATTAATGGACTCCAATATGTCCTTTTGTATCACTTTTTCTTTGACAAAATAAAAAGTCAACTATTTTAATTGGACTCAATTTTCTTGTCCTTTGTCCTAAGACAAAAAAGAACAAAAAACATATTTTAAGACATCATAATATTAGAATTGCAAGAAATGCACAATTTAATCTCTTAATCTTATTTTTTTCTTGCAAAATTTGACCTCATTGCTGACCTTTGTTGTGAAATGTTACTATTTTATTCTCAAATTTATGTCTTTAGATATTTTTTTCTGGTCTAACACCCCATTATGTCATTCAACCATTTTACATTTGGGGTTTAAATTCAAGTTTGTCTCACTAAAACTGAGTTAAAAGTCACATTGAGAGAAGAACTAAGGTTATATGCTGCTGGAGAAAATACATTCAGCAGTGTTTTCTCAGACATGTTAACTCCACTAGAGGGAGCTCTTCACTCACCTCTGCACAGACAAGGAACCAGCTGAGAAATCAGTCAACTGTGTCCATTTTTTTTTCTTCCAATTCTGGAGAAATGTTAGTCATGGCATCTGGTTGATTGATAATATTTTGTGTGGAAATAGGAAACTAATGAGCTGTGACCAGTTTCTTGAAACCCACGTTACGTAATATGATTAACTGATTTCTGTTGAAAAGACAAAACAAATACAGTACAGTACATGTAATATTTGGTTTTGCTGTGTTTCCAGTTTTTGAAGGGGTAATAGGGGGCCAATGTATTTCAATAATTTAGTGTAACATGCTATAGATCTCATTGCAGCTACATTTGATGAGATGTGTAACGGTGGCTGGGGCTGGGGCTGGGGGACTGGCACCAGTCAACCTCCCTCTGCCTCCCATCCATACTCTGTTGGCAGTGGTCACTGTGGGTTATGTATGTGAATGATCCTGATTCCATACCATTTCCTTGAAATGTGCACATGCAATGGCGTCCTGTAAGGCTCCTCAAATTGGAGGCAGTTTCTCAGCAACTAAACTGTTTCTTGGAGAATAATCTCCACCTGAGATCACAGACATCTACCAGCAAACAGTGATTGCCAACAGCTCATTTTTCCCTCACCAGCAAATCGGTCTGTCTGGTCAGCTGCAGAGAAGGCATGAAACCCTGGTAAGGCTGCAGCCAGCTACTTACCAAGAGCATGAACTACTAGTTCCAGTGAGATGATCAGTTCTTGTTAACCCACACCAGTGAAGTTAGTGTTAGTTGCATGTCTAACTGATGACACCATTGGAATAAAAAAAACAAATACATCTGTGACTGGGGACTCAATGCAGAGTTTTGTTGCCCTTCTCTGAGCAACGTCCAGGCTGCAGGATTATTCGGGTGTCAGCCTTCTCTTGTGAGCTGTGCTGATGTTGTACATACAGTTCAGTACGTACATCCTGACCCCTTTTCTATATTTTTCTATATTCCATGTTGTAAACTCTTGTCTCTATACAACATCTACTGCATGTTTGCAAGTGGTGGGTGAGGGATCCCTCCCTCAATTCTTGGAGTTTTTCCTCAGTTGATGTGAGGGTCTAAGGGCAGAGGATGTTGTTTTGATGACATGTTAAGTCTTTTGAGACAAACTGTCTGTAAAATGGGCTATACAAATAAATTTGCCTTGCCTGGAAGTGATTATGAAAATCTTGGGCCTTCTTTTAAGTGCTGAAGAGCCTTCTTTGCAAGGTACTGTTCCCTGAGAGGAACTTTTTTGCCCACTTTTCCAACTGGTGTGTTGTTTTTCACATGGTAAGTCGGAGGTTTGCCATCCTGGTGTCTTTTCCTTGTGGGATGAGTGCAGATGTGTTATTCTTACTGCTAATTCCATAAATACAGTAAAATTCACAAGCCCAGGAGCTTTCATAATTTTATTTTATGTAGTTGAATCTATTTGTGCGTTATTTTGTAGTATTTCTGTGATTTTTCAACATCATACCCTTAGATGTTCGTGTGAGGAAAGGGAGGATTTGAGGCCGAAACACATCAGAATTTGACCCACAATTATTATTATTATTTGTCTTTCTAAGAACCCTCAGTATGAAGATATGACAATCTCCAAAAATTGAAAAAGAAACGTTTACAGGGATGTTTATTCCTTTTTTTCTGCATAATAATGAAATCTAGATGTTTCGGCCTCTTGGATGTCCTCTTTGTCTCCGATTCTGTTGATGTTTTTGTAAAAATAAGGAAAGTAATTTCTCTTATTTGACGTAAATGTCACTGAACTTTGTCCTAATTAAATCCTAAGGAACCTGAAATTAGGTTTGTTAGGTGAGAAGAGAAGATACTTCAGGTCACCTTAAGAGCTTAGAAAACTGTCATTGGTTAGGTAGATTAAATTGAAAGTGCAAGGTGAATAGTTCTTTGTTTTTCTGAGAGCTGCCGGCACCTTTGATGGACAGGGTGTGTGAGGTTTGTGGGTAATATTGCTTACAGTCATAATGCTTGTTTTCAGCCTGTGTGTGCGTGTTTAAAAAAGAAATGTTTTTCTCGTTTGTGTACGAGTCATCACTCTGGTTTTTCTCTAGAAAGGTGTGAATGGGTGTGACTGGGCTATATGACTTAAAAAGTTGGCATCATGTTTATGATGTAAACAGCCTTCCTGTTTCCAAGGACAGTTGTGTCTCTGTTAATAACATGCTTGTTCTCACAGATACACTTTATATATGTCATATTGTTTGTCTAGGAAGACGTTTCACCTCGCATCCGAGAGGCTTCATCAGTTCATGTTCGCATCTGACCAGGCTGAGACTGGTCCAACTATCTGGTGTGGAGATCCAGGTATTTCACCTCTGCGAGGGCTTTCACAAGACAGATGATGTCGCTAACCCTTTGTGCCCCATGTGCCAACGACAGTCGTTAGAGTCAGATATTTCAGACAGGTATGATGTGCACACACAGCCCATCAGCACACACACTGACTCACTATGGTCTGACTCCATTGTTGGTCTGCTTATTGGCAGTTATTTAAGTGAAAAGATCTGCAAGTAATGTGGCAAATAACCTCTAACTATGTGAACTGCCTCACAGAAAGAAGGTTCTGGGACCTTTCCATGTTGAGCTCTCTCCAAGTTCTCCATCGTATAGTCCAAACACATGTAGCTACATTAAGGTGATTGGTGACTCTATTGCCAATAGGTGTGGATATGAGTGTGTGCATTTTTCTGTGTATACCTGTGATAAACAAACCCCTCCCCCATGACCCTGCACAGATAAGCGGTGCAGCTAATGGTTGTGAATTAATATATATACTGAATTACGTAACACAGACCACTCTTCACACTGCAACTTGGTTTGATTAGTGGTGACCTACGTTATATGAAATGCTATAACATCAACACAGGTGACCGTGGTGGAATTGAAACAGCTAATTAGATTTAAAATCAAATGACTAATATTATATTAATATGATTCAGAATGAACTCTTCAGACAGGTTGCATATATACAGACAACAGTAAACAACAGTCACCTGTTTTAATCTTTCAGCTGATCTGTAAATGTGTCTTTGGTAATTTTGGTTACTTCTGGTATTCTTTATTCTTTACACTTAATTGTTATATAATGAAAAAACAATTAAACAAGCAGCTTTAAAATGAGTCAGCTAATAATTATTGTTGACAGTTTTTCTGTTGAGTTAAGAATTAAGAATCTGTGTCTCACACATAGTGACCAGGATGACAATGCCTGTACATTATAGTAGCTATATCATAGGATCAAATCCCCATAATTTTGTAGCTAATGTATAGTCTACTGCTGGGGACAACAGTGAACAGACTATACACAGAAAAAATAACTGAAAAAAGTGACAGTGTGGGTTGATCTCAGCGGACAAATTTCCGGCGAAGGGTGGAGCATGCTATATAACACCTCTGTCACTCACAGCACCTGCAGTCACACCATGGACTACTCACAGCAAAAAGGCTACGGTGCACAGCAAAAAGGCTACGGTGGTGAGTTCACTCTGAATGTCAAGCTCCACTGCAGGCTAGAAAAGACAAATGTGTTCCATAGAGTTACTTTAGAGTTAAATTGTTTGATAGTTTTAATGCAATTTTACACAAACGGTCACAGATCAGACATGGATTGCCGTGAGTAGAGTTAATGAATGCACAGAGAAGAATGTAAGCAGCATAGTTGTAAAGCAGGGAATGTAGAGATGCTATCTTGCAGGTATCTGACAAACAGACAGTGCAGTGTTTTCAACTGAAAACACTTTGTTATGACACCATTTCTCTGAACTAAAGGTTGTGTTTTATTTTGCTCAGTTAAGTGTGTCAGAATGAAATAATTGGCTTTTTTCCCTCCCTCCTTTCTTTCCATTTAACCTCCAAATTTGTATTTTTCTTTTCTAGTCAAAATTCCTGTGTGTGGCTTTGACCCGTGCCAGCTGAAGCTGGTCAACTTTGAGGCCCATGACAACCACCTTTCCCATCAGACACATGGGCTCAGTGATACCAACCTGGTGGTGCGACGAGGGAAACCGTTCAAATTGACGCTAATGTTTCACAACCTGTGGAGTCCTCGCCGAGAGAGCCTGGTCCTGGAGGTCCAGCTAGGTATTTGCTGCTCTCTAACCTGCACACATTTACAGCAACACAAGGAAAATAACATAACAGTCTCAAATGTAACATCGTTCAGGGATCTTGTTCTTCAATATGAATTCATCTATTTGTAGGAGGGAGATTATTTCTTCACTCAAATGTTAAATCGTCTTTCTCTTCCCTTTATAACAATGACAAAGTTGAGTTTGTGGGGTTCTGGGATACCTGGGTATTTCAGTTGATGAAAATCTTGTAATCCTCATATTGATCTTTTGAAGAAATTAAAATAAAAAAATATCAAATCTTGTTAGCAACAAGTCGTGTTTTTCATTCAGGACGAAAACGGCTTGTTAGCTCTTTTAACATCTGCCTTTACCAAATATGTCTGTAACTTACTGAAGTGTCATTCACTGTGCAGGCAACATGGTGGTGAGGATCCCAGTCCAGGGTTTTGATGGTAACTTCAATCCTTCAGATTGGTCAGCCAAAATCCTCCCAGGCGACATGCATCACCAGTCAGTCACCATCCACCTCTGCTGCCCTGCTACGTCTGCAGTGGGTGTGTACACCCTCCTGGGACACTTTGAGTCCAGACAGGGGAGGAGGAGCTTCGCACTGGGAGCATTCGTGCTTCTCTGTAACCCCTGGCTGGAAGGTGGGTCTACAAAGTCACAACCCCTCTTATTATTACCGTATCTTCAGCTTTGCCATTATCTGATCATTTAAGTCCTCCCACACCTGTACCGTTGCTTTTCAGAGGATTGTGTTTACATGCCAAATGATGACCAAAGAGAAGAGTATGTCAGGAATGATTATGGGATGCTCTACGTGGGGAGCAATACGAACGTTAATCAGCGTCTGTGGTCATTTGGTCAGGTATGTGATTCATTCAGCTACAGTGAATCAATAATCACAGCACTAATTGAAAGTAAGACTGTTGAGTGTGTTTGTATATGTGCAGTATGAGCCTGGGGTCCTGGAAGCATGTCTGCAGCTCCTGCAGCTCAGCCCACAGCACCTTAATGACACAGACGGAGACTTCTCCCTAAGGGGAGACCCTATCTACATCAGCAGGGTCATCTGTGCTATGGTGAGAAACAACACTCACAACAACTGCATTCATTCATGTGTATAAATATGCACGACCATGCATCCTCTCTATTGTCTGACTAATATTATCAATGACATAATTACAATTGATTGTCAAGGAACCACTTTTCCTACAATTTCACAGTGAGGATAATAAAGGTCAGTATTGTGTCTCCTCCTGTCACAGGTCAACTGTCAGGATGACCTGGGTATTCTGCAGGGGAAGTGGCAGGGCAGCTACGACGATGGTGTTCGGCCTACAGAGTGGAGCAGCAGCGCCGACATCCTTCTCCAATGGGCTGAGTCCAACTTCAGCCCTGTGCGCTATGGACAGTGTTGGGTCTTTGCAGCCGTCCTCTGCACAGGTACTTTGAATTAGTTTCTATTTGTCTCATTTAACATTTCAGTTGCTTATATCATTCCTGAATGGCTAAGCTGTTACTAGCCTACTATTTATTTGTACTACAGATTTACTTGACATTATTTATTGGTTTTATTCAAATTATTACCCAAATGCAAATGTCATACTGTATATTTACACATATTGAATTTCTATACAAGGCATATACGTAAATACATATAAAATAAAACAAGGATACAGACCACTACTGTTATGGTTAATTGTATTTTACAGAGACCTTGTTTGCTAGGATGTGATGTATGTGTATTTATTTATCTATTTATGTATTTATTTTTCAGTGATGAGAGTGCTGGGTGTTCCCTCCAGGGTGGTGACAGTTTTTAATGCAGCCCATGACTGTAATGCCAATGTGAAGATTGAGGAACACTACTCAAAAACTGGGGAGAAGCTAAATTTTTCTAGGGACAGCATTTGGTTGGTATCACTTGCTCTTCATCTTAAAATTTATGCCAAAACTGATTTTTTTAAATCTTCTTCTTCTTTTTTTTTTTTTTTTTTACAATCTTTATGCCTTAATTGTACATCATCCATCTATGCATGCATATTCATATTTAAAGTGTTTATACATTTGTCCTGCAGGAACTTCCATGTGTGGGTGGAGTGTTGGATGACGAGACCAGATCTGAGTGAATACGGTCAGTATGACGGCTGGCAGGTGGTGGACCCGACCCCCCAGGAGAAGAGTGGCGGTAGGTTCCCTGCCCTGAGTGAGGTTTCACATTGATCTATTAACATTATATTTATAATAACAATTTATGTGGAAAGAAATCTATAAAGTGCCTGGTGTGTGAATGAAAACAGACAACATACATGTTTCTGTATTGTTTAAGTGTTGTCTATTGTGTCATTCTATGTATCACCTTTGTATAGTAGCTTGTGGTCTGTGTATTCTGTGTATTTTTTCATTTTTTATGTTATGTGAAGGGACTGCAGATGGAAATGAGCTGTGAGCTAAATCTGGTGCAACCATCTCCTCGTTGTTTTCTGCAAATGATTAATGTAATTGCACACTGTCCCTTAATAAACTAAGCTAACAACCCACCACAACTGTCTCTGTAGGGATATTCCGCTGTGGCCCTTGCCCAGTTGCTGCCGTCCAGAACCGCTTCCTCCAGGCCGAGTATGACACGACATTTGTCTGTGCCTCTGTTGACGCCGACGTTGTACGAATGATTGTGCATGATGGCATGGTGTTGGCAAAGAGGGTGGACACTGAGGTGGTCGGGAAGCTGATCTACACCAAGAGCGTTGGCTCTGACAGCCCAGAGAATCTGACCAACAGTTATAAGACAAAGCATGGTAAGAAAAAGTCTTGTGTCCTTAGTCTGTCTTCCTTAATTGCATCATGAGACAGGAAGTAGAGACAGTGGAAGTGGAGTTTGTTTATTTTGAGTGAGCTTTTTATTCCAACTTTCTGGTCTTTGTTTTTTTCAGATGGAATGGATATGATGATGATGATGTCTTGTTCAATAGGTAACACATATCCTCACCCTCCCTTCACCATGCAAACATAATATGTGCACATACAATAACAATACCTTCAACCTTAATGTTCATAAGCACGTACTGATCATGTATCTTCAAGCTGCAAAACTTATCAGCTCTTTTTCACTCCGTGTTTTCTGAATAGTTCATTTTTGGGCATTATGCCTTGATTGGAGAGAGACAGTAGAGAGTGAGACAGGCAGGAATGCAGGAGGGGGGGGGGGGCATACAGGAACCGGTCCAACCAAACCATCCAGCCACCAGTCTGCACAATTTGCTGACTAATTCTGAGGCAAGAACAGGCGACACATTTGCAAGATCAAACATTACACAATGCATCATTTCAAGAGAGTCTCACAACATGTGGTCTAACTGCACTACTTGATTAACTTTATATTTTGATGCTATTGCTTTTTCATCATAAAACCTCACTTCTTCTTGCAGAGAGAATTGGCTTGGACGTTGCATGCTTTAACATTATTCCTACAAAAACACACAAACAAATAATTAAAATAAAAATTCATCGCATGTCAAGTCAAGTACATTTTGACATAAGCTTCACAAACCCATATTGGACGTTAAGGAAATTTGAAGTGCATGCAAACTCACAAACAGCCCCTTCAATAAAAGTATTGATTAAAATCGAGTAATATTGAATGATATTGAGTTTTATTAGGCTGAGTTCAACAAATCAGCCTAGCTACTATGATTTAAGTAGTTAAATAATAAGATATAGTTATCAGAGTTAATATCATAATAATAGTGTAGTGGCAAGAAAGACCAATTCACCAAATATTGTGTTGGTCATAATATACCTAGAACAAGTTACTGCTTGTGTCTATTGATTTAAAAAAAAGTTGAAATATTTCCATGTAGGCTATGACCTATTCTGGGTCACATTAGTAGTCAACTTAAAGCCAAAAGAAAAATGTTTGGTGTTTTTACTGTTCTTAAATGTAAAAATAGGTCACATTGGACCCTGCAGCATTATTTAAGGGTTAAATAACCTGCTTAAACATATTTCATTGTGCTCCTAAAGTGAACTAACAGTTTGCTTTAAGCCCTGTATGAGCAATGTTCAGCTTTTTATACCGAGGGAAATTTAGGTTCTCAGGAAAAATTTTCCACCTTTGTCTCCCAGGGAAAAGCCTGTCAGTGTCTTCTAAAAGTGTCACCAGTAGCACCAGTGTATCTTTAAAAGTTTCTTCATTTGTTTATCTGGACACCTTGTGCCTATTTCCCAGATTCAGAGTCAGAATATTTGCCGTCTGTTCAAGAGAGCCTCTCAACATGTGGTCAAACTGTCTAACAATATTTTTTTCATAAGATACTTTTTGGGCATTTTTGCCTTTATTTTAATAGGACAGTGTAGAAAGACAGGAAAGCAAGGAGAGAGACTGGGGGATGACATGCGCCAAAGATCCTCTTAGTCGAGAGTCAAACGGGTGATCAGCACTTCAGCAGGCATATGCTAACATGGGACATGCTATGTAACCACTCAACCACCAGGCACACTAGGAAATCTGTATTTCGATGCTGTTGCTTTTCCATCACAAAATCTAACTGACTGTCTACAGGAGCTACAGGAGGAGACATGAGGAGTGCAGATGTTGTGTGTGGTGAGCTTTAATATTCTTCCTACTAAAACAAACAAGCACACAAACAAATAAATAAAATAATCATGTGTCAAGTCAACACTTTGACTCCATAAGGAATTTTGAAGTGCATCACCAGTCAGGACTTCATATAAGGAAAACTCTTAAACATATTGATAAAAAACTGAGTTAGACCTATTCCTCTGCAAATGTTAGGCAAAGGAGGTTGGGTGTATTTGTACTGTTCTTCTGCTTATTTCCCAGCTTCAGAGCCAGTAGAGTTGCCGTCTGCTTTGGAGGTGTCCCTAGAAATTGAGGGGACGCCAACAATGGGTGAGAGCATTCGCATGTGTGTGACGGTCACAAACAATACAGGCAACTCCAGGGTCCTGAGGGAATACCTCAACGCTCAAGTTAAAGAATACAACAATCACGCAAAGGAGACCTTCTGGAAAATAGTGAAGGAGGTGCACATCAAGCCACATGAAAGTAAGGAGGTCTCAAGCTTTCCGGATACAAAGACTGCTGCATTGATTGTCTTTTGTATGCTCTCACTTTTAATTCACCCCATCCGTTATGTTTTCTGCAGCTCTGATGAAACATCACACCATCGCTGCCTCTGAGTATGAGTCGGCTGTGGGAAGCGATTCAGAGGACTTTGTTAAGGTGGCAGTGGTGATAGAGGATGTGGGAACTGAGGAAAGAGCCCTGGATACACAGGAGTTCAACATAAGCTCACCACAGATAGATATAGAGGTACAACAGCATCCACCCTCCCAGACTATTACATACTCCCCTCCCCCATAACGTTACCCCAAACTTAACCCTAACTCTAGGAGTACACCTTAACCCTAAACCCTAACACAATAACTCACAAAACTGTAATGAGATTCAGTTGTTAAAGGGATATTTCAACATTTTTGGCAAATTCGCCCATTGCCATAATCCCTATAGTTTTCAGAGTAGGTGAGCAGCTCGCATCTCTGCCTGACCAATCTAAAAACAGCTTGCACCGACAATTAAAGGTAACATAACCTACCCCTAAGACTATAGGGATTATGGCAATAGGTGAATTTGCCAAAATGTTGAAATATCCCTCTAACACTGATGAAATGATTTGGTTGTCCAGTATCTGATCTTGTAACCTTTTGTTGTGCAGATCATAGGAGGGGACAGCATCCGGATGAGGAGGCAGTACAAGGCCCTGGTGTCCTTCACCAACACGTTCCACAAAGCTGTGCGTGAGGCTGTTCTCACTGTGGAGGGAACCGGCCTTTTGAAAGGCAAACAGGAGACCAGGTAAGCCTGTTCATCACCGTTCTTACGATTGCGTTTTAAAAACTGTTGTGTCATCCAATTGTGGCTCCAAAAGTGACACACAATGAACAAAAAAGAGAGCTTGACCTATGGTCACATTCCACTCATGTCACACATGACTCAGAAAAAATTATGTGTGGCTTCAGTGTCTGAAGAATGTGGCTTGGCAATGGGGCATGGTGTGTTTTTGCAACGTCTGAAACAAAGTGTTACTATAACAGTGACGCTCTGTGAGGGAGAGCATGGTATGGGCATATTCAGGGATTAACTTAATCCTTACTATAATTGATTTAAACCTCACTATCAATTCTGCAATCTCCTCCTCTTTTGCTTTTAATTTAATTCAACTTTTCTTTATATTCAAATCAGGTTGTGCAATAGTTCCCCAACATAGTTCACATGTAGTAGTTAGGAATGTAATAAGAAAAAGGACAAAGGGTTTTTATGGTGAAGACTTCTACGTGTTCATGTCTTCTCTTTTGGATGCACAAGCATCCAAAAAGACATAAATGTTCATATTTTCACAGTGTATAAGGGTTTTAGTTCTTCTTCTGTTTCCTCTGGGTTGCCATGTTTGTCAGTGTACCTCATTTAACCTAAGAAGGTGGAGATTTTTATGTCTATACCCGGCACATTTACATCATTTTAAAAAGGCACAGCTGCAGTGCTTCTGGCTTTCTATGTTCCATATTTGCATTTAATCTACTTGTTTGTGGTTAAGACTTAATCCCCCCTTTTCTGTGGCTTTTAATTTATCAAAATTTGTCATTGAAAGTGTCAATGAAAACTTAAGAGTCCAACCGGTTTCAGTGCCCTGGAGCCTGACTTTTTATTGGCCCACACATTAAGGCAAAAGTTCAACCCCAGAGAGGAATAAGCTAATAAGAGAAGAGATTCAGGAGAAGTGTCTAGTTAAGAGGTGATAAATCCTCCTGCTGAACACCGAGGCAATATAACTGCTTTGGCATTTGCTTCTTTGGCTTGAGAAAGGGCAGAGAGTGAGTTCTGGGAACTCCTCGCAAGTACCTGTAGTACCTGGCAACGGATCGGTTGCATAATTGGTGTTATTAATCACTCATTACTTGAAGCACTCACCCACACACACACATTTACATGATCACTTCGTGCTGTGGGATGGCAAATCTTTTGTCAAATGGCTTAATTTTCCAATATTATTACCTACTTTCCTGCTTTGTGCAAAACCATTAATCTCAAGACTCTCTCTTTTGAGATGTTGTGTGTGTGCGTGCGCGTGTGTGGCATTGTCTTTGTGAAAGTTTAAATCTAAAAATGATAAAGTCCCCCCCTTTACCTCTCTCTCTCAGTCTGGATCTTCTGAAGCCAGGTGAGAAGATAGAGAAGCAGGTGTCCATCATGGCCTCCTCAGCTGGAACTAAGGTGCTGAAGGCCACGTTCTCATCAAGAGGAAGCTCTAAAGCCATATCCAGGACCTTCCACAAAGTCTCTGTCTTGTAGGGAGATGTCCTTCCTCCTGAGAGCTTCATGGGTGAACGCCGAGTTCTTGAACCTTCTGGGGACATTTAGCACACATTCATTTCTTAACACTTTTTTCCAGTCATTATTTTATCTTCCTCTCTAGGTTTTATCATCAGAGGCTGTCCATTTTCACTGATAAATGCTGTATACTTCATATACTTTGTATGGACTATACGTATATGATAGGGGTGTAAGAACATTTCAACACTAAAATATCTTGATATTTCTTCTCTGAATAGCTATATTGGTAGTTTATCAGTAGTAAACATGGTGACAATGGTAATTCTTTTGTTCAGATTGCACAAAGAGCAGTATTATAATGGAGGATGTTAACTGTGAGTACTGTGAAATACAAATACAACTGTTGTGAGTCGGTATGCATAAGAATAAACGGTATTTGTTTGTGCACATTGTGTCCTATATAGTTGTTTCCAAAAAAAAAAAAAAAACCTTTGTGGGAAAAAAAAAACTGGAATCACCACCTTGTGGTCGTCTGCCTCTGACACTCAGACAAGTTCGAGGTCACATTCTGTTTATCGAGAGTCATGTGGTTTGTGTTTTACTCTGACACCAACATCTGATTGGGTCACCTTTAAGTTCAGGTGAACATTTGCACCAAATTTGAAAGAGGGAATTTATGAGGTCACTGTCACCCTGTTACCAAGAAAAAGTGAATGTTTGTGCCAAATCTGAATAAGTTTGACACCTCATAGTAAAACATCTAATTGGATTTAGGTGATCTGGTCCCAGTTATTGTGCTGATCCACTGTCATTGTTTTGTTGCAAACTGGATGGCAGTCACTCACTAATCAACTAGATTTGTGTAACCCCTGTTACATTTGCTCCACCTGTGTTTCTTGCTATGACAAGTCAAAATGCCCAGTGCACATTACAACATCACAAACTAATACAGGATACACAGGGTATAACAGAAAAGCCATTCCCCTGATGAAGACTGAGATAAGGTTGAAAGATCCGGAAAAGGAAACAATTATTCCCTGGAAGAAGTTTCACACTAAATGTGTTAACTAATCTGGGTCGTTAATTTCACATCTAAAAACTGTTAAAACTCTATCTAAGCAGTTATTATACACATTTCCATAAGCAGCCTTTATCTTTTATCTCACCTAGTGTGATTTTGTCACATCGATTCTGGGTGTTAATGAGTAAAACTAGTGCAATGCTCCTTTACTGATCTGGTTGGTGTGCACTGCATTGCTGTAGCACAACAGCACCACTAGGTGGCAGCAGCGGCGCATCCGATTGTACATTATACACTTTTTTTCTTTCCACTGAGACCCAGAAAACACACTATCATTCTGTTTCTATACTGTGTTTCTTCTGTGGTCTTTTTCATTAGATTTAATTCAACTCTGCCAGCTCCTGTGAATCAATCTGGAAATAGAGATTTACTTTTGGGTTAAAGAACAAAGCAGAAACCAACTTAATGTAAAGTCCTGGTGGTGGTGACTGCTGATACAGTTGGTTAGTTTTAAGCATCGGCTTCCAACCCTTTATAAGACTAACATTAATGAGAGGGAGATGATTAAGGGACAGAAAACAAAGACAAAAGGCAGTTGTGTTATAATAATCAGCCCTTAGTTGTTTCTCTATCTTACTGTTTTCTACTGTTTTTCCAAATACTTCAGATGAAACCTCCTGAGAGGTTCAGAGGATAGATGTCTCTGTTGGACGAGACAACCAGAGACCTGAAGGACCATGGACTTTAACAAGAAACTGTTTGTTTTGGAGTTCATGAGGAAAACCAAGCCTATTTTCTAGTCCTTTTCTCGAAAATTGCATATCCATAATAAAATGAGTATATCTCTGCAACTAAGGTCTATTTGAAAACTTTTGGTGTCATAGTAAAGGGAAAAAATTTAGAAATTGCTGAGATGTGTAAATTTCAGTTCATGCATTACTGGTGAAGAGTAAATGAAGATGGCACACAGAAAAAATAAAATAAAATTAATATTCGCCCCCAAAAATGTCCTTCAGAATGATGCTGCAAAAAAGCTCAAAATCTCTGATTGTACAATGAACAGTATCTCT
Source organism: Trachurus trachurus (assembly GCF_905171665.1). NCBI lineage: Eukaryota > Metazoa > Chordata > Actinopteri > Carangiformes > Carangidae > Trachurus > Trachurus trachurus. Next base: position 11,258,369 of record NC_139901.1, read on the forward strand.
GCTGCAGTGGTTGATTCTGATAGAGTGAAGCAGTAGCCTACAAAATTATTGAGATTAAATATTCAGGCGAGCTTTCCAAAATGTCCATTTTTGGCACAGCTTGGAACCACCTGCCATAAACCATTGTTTAATCGTTATTTTCACACAATTAAAAAAATAAATAAAGCTGCACTTTACTGGCTGGCTCTGGCTCTGCTTGATTCGATCATTGACAGCTCATTCGATGTGATTGACAGTACTGGCAGCCAATCAGAATCAGCAGAATCCTGACATGTGTGACGCTGACGCGCAGGCTGTTGTGTGCGGCGCTCATAAAGGTCCCCCCCCCCTCCTAAAGCCCGTCCGGACCGATTTAGATGAAACACCGGTCAAAGTTCAAACTGGAAATATTGTGGATTTACCCCATGGATCTATCCATAAAACAAACTGTTCACGACAAAACAGCAAAGGTAAGAGGAAATGTACAACCATGTTTTGGCCAAGCAGTGTCTGAGTTTGCTGGACTTTGCTGGTTGTTGTCTTCTCCCTCTGCCATGCTGCTGCTAGCTTCTGTGTTAGCCGCGGTTGCTATGTAACATCCATAGACTGTAAAAAGAATGGACGTAGCGTCCGTGACCATAGATATATAAACGTAGATGCCGCGTTCTATATCTGGCGATACGTCAGCGGGGCCGCCATATTGTGCAGGACACAGAACGTCTAAAGCCTGTGAATATTCTCATTTGTCCAGGTCATTTGTCCAGGTCCAAGAGGCTTCATCAGTCTGATGCGTACATGAACTGATGAAGCCTCTTGGATGAGAGGTGAAACGTCTTCCTAGACAAAATAACCAAGTCCAGTTGCGTTTGATTTAAATATATTTGGGGATATCTACAGGTCTACAGCTCTAGGTCACTGAATTGATAGACTACACTACAGTTTGGTCATTTCAATTTGCGTGTCTGTGTGTTTTCCTTTTTTATTTTTTATATAATATTAATTTATATGCGGATCAAGAGTGAGCGAGTGAGCAAGCGCGAGAGAAACAGCAGATGCGCACCAGATGCAGATGCAGGTTAGATGTTGATTTTGTATAGGGACTTTGTTGTACCCAAACATTAAGCATATCACCGTGGTGCGTCTTGAAATCCCTCTTTGTGCAAAGCGGGAGATGACAGAAAGAGTCTGAGAACTACTTAATTGAAGCTACATTGTTGCGAGTTGGCTCCGGCGTACAGGAAGCTCTGCGCCGTGCACACTGTTTCAGCTGCTTCTAGGATAATGTAGTTAACGTCCCCAGCGTAATGACGCCTGTGAATAGATTTAATCAAAATCTGGGGTTACAACCATGGTTACAACGTTTAGAACGTCAGTCCTTTAGAACTTATGCCCTGCACAACATGGCGGCCAGCAGACGCATGGTGGCGCTGTTCGGCAGTATGGAACGCGGCATCTATGTTTCTATATCTATGTCCGTGACGTCACCCATTGGTTTGGAGGAGTCTGTTTTGTGCCGCTACTACGGGGGTTAGAACCGCGCCATGTTGGATTCTACTTGCCATATTTGGAGCGGTGCGGCCGTTGGCCGGCCGAGAGCCCGCCCACTGGCCTAGTAGCAGCGGTCGCCGGACCTGTCGCTCAACGGTTCTGCGCCCTGATTGGCCAGAACTTTAACCCTAATAATAGTAAAACGGTAGAGTTTAAAAAAAATTCACCCCCCTCAGAGTGTGTGCGGGGGTAGAAACTATCGATTGAGACCAAAAAAATAAAATGTACCAGGCTGTAAATATGTTTTTTTAAGCTGTAAAATCGGCTATTTTAACATGGGGCTCGATTGGAGTTGCTCCCTTCTGGAGCCAGCCCCCAGCGACAGCCGGGGGGATTGCAGCTTTTTGAATGCGGAAGTGAGCTTCACTTCTCAGACCGACAACTGCCCCCTTGGTAACATCCCAATCTTTGTAGGCTCTTTCAGATGAGCGTAGCTGATGTGTTTTGCATAATGTACAGTAGTAGCTGTACGAGCCAGAAATGTGGCGACTGGGTCCACACAGAGGTGCTTCATGAAGTTTGATGTCTAGTTGTTTATTTGAGTAGTTTTTGCGCTGTGTTTGGGTCATAGCTAAACGTGGTTTTTACACGTTGTGGGCCAGCTTCTGTTGTTTACTTTGACATCATGACTAGGCCTATATTCTTTCATAATTAGTGCAGTGGTGGCTCTGTGATTGTTCTACATGTCTTCAAGTCAAATGGGGGACTTTGGGGTATAGCAGGTTGACCATGTGTTGTATCTTTTAAGCTTGATGAAAAGTTTTTGTTGAGATGTTTATGTGGTCATGTCACATGTCTGTGCAAATTCTCATTTGTCTGGTCAAAGGAATCTCTTGGCAATTGAATCAAGTCAACTGGACTTAGTTTTGTCTTGAAGTCCAGTTGACATGATTGAATTGCCAAGGGATTCCTTAGAGATTGAAGACTAAAAACATAATAAATAAACACTGGTAACACTGATAAAGCTGTTGTTCAAATGCCTTCATGTTCGGTTTCTTTGTTTTCATTTATTTTTTAGACCAATGAGTATGAGCAGAGTTCAGTTGTTGTCAGAGTATGACTAAGTAGGCTACTGTAGCTGTGAGTCACCAATGATTTGTTTAGATATCTGTGTGTGTGTGTTTTAGGCTATAGGCTATAATTTAATTTTCCACATTTCTTTATCTTAATATCTGTTGCACCAAAGTGTTTGGGTCTGATGACTGATAGACACCAGCTTGTTTGAACTTGCTCACAATTTTAAAGTGAGAGAGACACATGCTTTCAAATTTAGGCAAATGTTTTAAACATTGAAATTGCTGCTGTCTCTCTTTAGAATTATTGTCTTGTCTTAAATGTTTCTCCTTTTTATATTTCTCCAGCAAACAAAATGACAGGGAGAACGGCTTCTTGTTCCAATGTAAAACAAGGTTTTCATACAAGTGGCAATTGAATTGATTTGATTTGAATTGAATTGAATTATTTTCTTGTAGTTTTAAAAGAGAGAGAAAGAATTCTTCAAAAGACATCTGCATGGAAATGTGGCCGTTATTTTAGAAACTATGGTAGCCCTGAGAGCTCAATGTACCGCAACTTAAAAAATACATTCAAATATACAAAATTCACCAAACCAGTGGCTCTTTGGATCAAAAACTACAGTGTGTTGAGTTCTGAGGTCCACCATATTGGACCACTGCAGCAACATTTACTAGATAGTCGTAACTATTAGCCTAGATTTAAGCCACTGTGCAAACCCATGTTCTGTAGGAGACATTTACCATCAACTAACCCTGACCCACCAACGATCCTAAAAAACAGTTTTCTGATGTGAGAGAAGCTTCATTTCTAGTTTTTCTGACTCTAATCCCTCCTCTGTGGTGAGCGAGGCATCAATAGAGACCAAAAAGCCATTTTGTCGTTAGAGACGCTGGGTTATACTGTAAGAGGCCGAGAGATTCTGGCCCCTTTTCAGAAACAGGCCCATCAAATAGCCTGTAAAACCCGACACAGAGAGCTTGGACACGGACACTTTATTGCAAATCCCTGTCGATGTAACAGCCTCATAAATGGAAAAACACAGAACGGTGGGTGTCACTGCGTTTAATTTCAGGGAGATGTGAGGTTCAGAGATGCTTTACAGAGTGACATGGCCTCATACGTTGTATCTTCAGGGGTGCAGCTTACAGTGGAGGGTTGTTTTAACCTAAAGGACTCCAGGCTCACACGTGTACAGAACAGCTTGTGATCCCACCTTGGTGTCAGAGAGATTGAAGCAGAGGCGTTGGCAGACGGAGACGATAATCAGACTCCACGCTCGCTGATTTTCAGACAAATTAAACGTCAGGGGAAAGCAGAGAGCGGGACCGCTGGGCTGCTTTGAAAAGCTGAGGCTATCATAAATTATTAATGGCTCCCCGTCACGGCCCCTGTCTCGTCATCCTTCACTCTTTTCAGCCATCCTTTGCTCCATGCATCCCTCCTTTCTGGATCTTTGATGTTGATCACACTCCTTCCTTCCTCACTTTCTTCTTCCTTTTCAGACACTTTCACCCTTTTCTCTTAACTCTAATATCTCCTCCTTCCTTCATCTTCTGTGCCAATCACCTCCTTTTTTCTTCCTATCTCCCTCCTGTCTTCCCTCCCTCTGTTCACTCCCTCCCCCGTGCCTTCTTTTTGCAGCCACTATTTTTTCTCCCACCCATCCATCTGCTCCTCATTAATTGTTCCTCCTTAATCTTGATCACCTTTTCCTCGTCTGAATATTCTCTTTTCATCACTTCTTCCTTTTCTTCATATTGTTTTCCATCTTCCCATCCCTCCATTCCTCATCATTTTCTTTTTGAAAACCACTCTCCTCCTGTGTCTTTGTTATTTTTCTTTCTTTGCCTCTTACACCCCTCCTCCTCTCTTCATCCCAGTTAAGCAAACTTTTCTACTTGGCTGTGCAGCCGTTAACCTTTGACAAGTTTTAATGGACCCTCATGGGCTTTGAATGAATGGAGGATCGAGTCAGACAGAAATCATGGTTTGCCCACCAGACTATTAGAGGCTTATTACCTGCACTTTGGTTTGGACCTCGGTGAGTTTGTTTGTTTTTCAACAGGATTATGCAAAAAGTTCTGAACCAATTTGCACCAAACTTGGAGGTGGAGCGATGTGGTGGAGGCTGTGGAAGAACCTGTTGTGGTGTGTGGATGCAGTTAAAAGGAGGAATCCAGAAAATGTCTTTCAATTATCATGCAATAATGAACTTTTCATCAATGCGATCAATTTCTCATAAAATAATGTGTGAATCTTGATGTAGAAAGACAGCAGTTTGTAGAATTCCTTATCAAGGATCAGCATCACACACAGGCATCTTCTTAATACCAGTATGACCCATGAGCACTGAAGCACTGAAGCATTTACAAACATTATTCATGTAAATAATTTTTCAATATTTTTTGCATGTTGTGATACCTTCTTGGTCCACCATTGGGCCTCAGTCCACAGGTTTGAAGCACTCCTCTACTAAAATAAAACCTTTGACTCCCCTGCTCATTAAGAACAAGGGATATGACAAACTGTTAGCCTCATATTGAAATAAACATGTCTGTGAAGTAAGAATCACGCAGAATTACTCTCCACACTACCTTAAAGCGTGAGAAGCAGAAGTTTGTAAACTTCCTGATACGAGTCAACAAGCGAGCGAGCAGATTGATAGATGGGCATTTGATGGATTTTGCTGAACAGATGGAACAGCTGCAGAGCCCTGAAGTGGCCGTCCATCCTCAGACTTGTGTGAGCAGACTCAGACAGGATTTGTAATGGGCCTATTGACCAGATTTAGAGCTTTAGCTTCAGCCTGTTATGGTAGAAAAAGAAAAAAAAAACTAACTAAAAGGAAGAACCATTCAACATTGTAAGGGGCAAAATGGACACAACCAGATGTTATTTGAGAGTATCGGCCTCCTCATTACAGCAGAAAACATATGAGGGAATTCCATTCAAATTGCTGCGAGCTATCACATGGGCAAGGAGATCATTTCTCACCGTGTTGTAATGGTCTATAACTACTTGTAGCACTCTCTTGTGCCGGTGTTCACACACACACACACACACACACACACACACACACACACACACACACACACACACACACACACACACACACACACACAGAAGAGTGCACTTCGACCAGCAACCCCAGCGAGCTGCAATAAAGGCGGCACTGATAATTATGATAATGAATCTAGCTTCTGTCTGCCGTCTATTGTCATCTGGTAATGAGTTTGTCCCGAGGGTCACTGGTGTAATAGCTCATTAGCAATGCCGGCTAATGCCGCTGTGAGATGTAGCCCACAATTGCCAGAGGTGCTTTGGTCAGCTGGACTATTTGTTTGCTGTAGTGGCTGAACTGCTGCTTGACTGGCCTCTCTTTCAACATTGATCAGTGTGGATTTCATTACCACCGAGAGACAATGTGGCTGTGTCACTGTGTGGCTGTGTGCAGTGTATACAAAACGCATTTTATAAAAAATCATAAAGCTGAAAACAATATCTTAGAAAATATAGGCTAGTAGTATACATGTTTCAGCAAACGATGTTTTAGAAAACACAACAATGTTGGAGTGCATACCATATTATAGGAAACATATTTTAGAAAATGCAGCAACATTTTAAAAGACAAAAATGAGAAGAAGAAAAAAACGTGATTTGAGGGAAAAAATACATTTGAAAAAACATCTCAGAAACCACAATGGTGCTATGCACATCACACATCACACAGACCATGTTTTGGACAAAGCAGCAACATTTCAGACAACATGACATTTCAAATTACTTTACAGAAAAGAACTAATAAATTAAAAAAAACATTAAATATCATCAGACCCTCTGAGATGTTGCATGGAATTTGACAGGCAGTATAAAAATGCAACAGTTCAGAAACCCAATGATGTTAGGATATCCGGTACCAAAAAAAGCAGCCTTTCAGAAAACCCTTGTGGTATTTAGAAAAACGCATCATTTCAGAAAACACACCATTTCTGAGAACCTGACATCTCAGGGAACATTAAGCATTTTAGGAAACAGAAACATTTCATTTTGAAAAACACTGCTTTGTTTTGTCCTTCAGGGCCACCGTATTCTTAGCCTGTTTCTGTATCCCTGTATGAGTAAAAATGTGTGTGTCTTTCAATATGACCAATATTCACTAACCCAGCACTGCCTCATTAGCTCAGTGCAGATGGATATCCCTGGTCACTGCAGTTTCCCGTAGACAAACGCTACAGGGCACCCTAATATAAATGAATTGTCCCCAGCAGGTTCTTGCACAGGCACTTGGCAGCCCACCGATAGCACATTTCCTCTCTAATGTAGACCTTATTTTTCAGCCTGGGACACACAAGACAAATTCATCCTCACTCTGAGACCAAGGCTCACGAAAACATATCGCTAATTTTGCTCCGGGAGCTTAGGTCATATCATATTTTATACGCAGTGAGCAGAGGACAGGGAGTTCAACAAATTCTTGTAAAATGTAATAAAATCAGATATAATGGTTATAGTTCTGGACCTGAAATAAATCAGACACTTAGTGTTGCTTGATGCCTCCATAAAAAAATAAAATTTTAACTGAGAGTTGCACAGTCTCTGGTCTTCTCGTTTGACCTCACATGATAAAGCTGTTTATGTATCAGTTATTCTCTTGTTTGCAGCCATGCTAAGGTCTGCTTTCAGCTTTCAGGGGCTGTACAATGGCACATTGGTGTTTTGCAGTTACAATGCTAATGTTCTTTAAGTTTGCTAATGTATGCTAATTAGCACTAAACCTATTGTCGTTTCAGAAGAAAATTCAGTGGATCACTGAGGTCAGGAGGATGTGTCATCTGAGCACTTTGTGTTCAAAATCTTATGTCAGTTCAACAGGTAGCCTAGATGATGAATAGACAAGTGTTGAGATATTTCCAAGTATGCAAAGTGGTTGATTAACGGAGCAGCAGGAAAAAGTTGTAAATATATTTTTACAACGAGGAGTTTGTATTTGGTTATAAAAAAGTCTCACATTAATGTGGATGAATCTATGTTACCCACACTTGTTAATGGCTCCATTTTCGATAAATATATCGTTTTGTCTCTATCGTTATTTTGTTATTATTATTAGTGGTGGAAATGCTGGGCGAGCCGACCAGCTTTTCCTTACTTTCGGTTTCGCGGACGCTGCCCGGCGGGTCATGACAATAACGCTGCCGAATCGCCGTTAATGGTCGGAACTACAACAATATCTGATTGTCTTAGAACCTCCGACTTTCATTCTTGATGAATGAAAACATTCTTGGCAAGACGTCCGTCTTGTGCCGGTCCAAGAATTTCACCGTGCGCACGGAGGCTCATGGGAAATGTAGTGTGAAAACACTTTGCTTTCCAAAACTCCTTGTTGTCCCTTTAAAGGACACATATCATTCCCCTTTTCCACAAATTAAAATAGTTCCCAGGTGTCTTAAAGACATGTCTGTGACATGCTTCGGTCAAAATACCCCAAGGATCAAACATCACAGTACAGTTCTTTTCATCTGGTCTGGTTTCAGTGCCTGTCCCTTTAAATGTAAATGAGCCACAAATCTAGGTATCCTGCAAATTACAGATTTTTTGGGGAGGGGGCTATATATCCCATGTGGCCTGGGATTGCCTTGGGCATCGCTCAAGACAGGGATGTCAGGAATGTCCTGCTTAGTCTCCTGCCACAGTGACCTGAAGATACAGTAATGGATGAATGGAGAATGAAACACATCAGGTCATCCGTTCTACATTTCCGCAGCCATCAATAACAGGAAACGTGTAAATATTGTAGAAAAAGACAGTAGTTTGAGAGTCTTAGTCTGTGATAGTAGCATTTTAGTATGTTTCATGATTTGCAAGCTGAAATGTGTAGAGATGTGGTCCTGTAAATAAAACCTCTCTAGCTCTAGAAGAAAAGATTTGATTGCCCATAAAAGTCAGAGATATTGAATTGCAGTCAGCCATTTTGCAAGCAGAATATATGTCATAGTTTAATGAGTCAGTCAGCCATTTTGGCTGCTGGAGTCATGACTTAATCAGTCAATTAGAGCGGCGGTTGATTAATATGACTGGACTGGGAGCAACCTCAGCCAAGAGAGAAATGGGCCGGTGAATGAATAATCACCACTGGGGTGCTGGAGCGCTGCTGCGTGAGTTATAATCATCAAAGATTAAAGGGGAAATAAACTCAAATTTTAAATACGGCCCTGGCTCTCAGCTTCTGAGGATGATGATCCATGGGCAATTTCTCTGAGTGAGTGGAGACAGAAAAAAAAGTTGAAAGACGGTTATTTGCCAATTGAACAATAATGATACCTCTGGGGCTATATGGGAACAAAGTAATGAATAAAGTAGGGTCAGCCATAATTCTTTACACTCTCCCCTTTTCTCTTCGAAAATAGCTATGCAGCCCTTGTATGAAAGAAAACTGGGCTGTATGTTTCTACAATCAATAATTTATGAGATAGAGTAATTTTCATTTCCTCCTCAGCTCCTTTTTGGTCATCTCTGAAGCAGGATATATCAAGATTGAGCTGCTGCTTTTGACGGTGCTATTACGCTATCAAAGCTGATTGATTACGGAGGCAGCAGAGCTTGAAATTCAATACTTTTAATTTATATACCAGGACTTTAGACCCAACTTTTATACCTTTCAAACATCAACTTATTTCATATAGTGCTGAAACTGCTCCCCTGTGTGAGCTGCTCAGGGAGTTATTTCAGTCTGCTGATTCAGTCCCACTAATATCAACCAGCATCAATGATGTTGATACTCTGTAATCATACTGATGTCATTCATTCAGTCACCGTCAGCTACATTAAGTCCACTACAACAACAGAAAAAATGCCTAAAACATACCCATTTCTTCTTACAACTTCCTCAGATTGCACAAACAATGGATTGAAACAAAAAATACAAACAAGTGTGAATGTGAATGACACCACAGAAGGTGATCATGTAGCTCTTACATTACATTACAGTGAGGTTAAGCAAGACATCATTCTTATACTGAAAAAAAAAAAAGATAAAGGACGATGACTGCAGTTGTCAACATCACCACGTGTTGGTTCAGCAAGCTCTGCACTGCACTTTAAAATGTCTTTATCTAAAACATTCAGTATCTTCATGTTACTCTTCATGTTGCATGGCCTTCACCATCAGTGCTGAGCTACTGTATGGAGTTCATATTCTATTAGACATGTTTTGGTACCTGTTGTGTGAAAATAGCCACAGGGACATTGACTAGCTTCAATTCTGTGTAATGTCTTTCCATTTTCTTCCTGGATTCAGTTTATTTCTTGGTTACTAACAAAAAGCCTAAAAAAGTGAATAAACTACAACACTTTAATCTTTTTTCAAACATTTCATCTTGGACTATGGGACAAATTAATCATACATATTCAACAAACTTTGTTATTGGCTCTAGGCTCCGTCTGTTGGAGGTAGTAGCTAGCTATATGCCACTGACAGCTTTGCAATATTGTCTATTATGTACAGCATATGGACATTTATGTGCAAATATTCATATTCACCATAGCCATTCATATTCAAGAAGAGTTAAGAGTGGCAACAAATTGCTAATTAGCCTCTGTGCTAACATAATTTGCTGTTTGCTTGTAGTGTGTTGTGTGACTGATCAGGACATAATTATGTTCCATCTCAGAAAAAACATGGAGCCATGTAAAAATCAGTGAGTCTCCTCCTTCTCATTCTCCACACACAATGTAGAGTTAAGTTGGGTAGCAAAGGCACTACTTTGTTTGCAATAGACTATCAAAATAAATCTGATGGAAAGAGTGAGTTTAAATACATATCCTGTTCACTGCTTGTATTTGGAAATTGTCTAGGATGATCAAAACAAACCTGGACTGTTTTGGTCTGATTATCCTGAAGTGGGACATCATAATGACAACAGATCTGCAATAACACTTTTTTTCATCATGTCAAAAGGACATGTCATGTGGTTGAATTTCATTCAGCTGCTTCAGCTCAGGGTCCTGCCATACATGGTGTTGATACTGACTCACTGTCATGACTGACTGGGACTGGTAAACAAAACACCACTATTGTTAATAATGTTATAGTGCACCAGTGTTTTTTTGTTTTGTTTTGTTTTTACCACGAGGAGTCAAAATGTCAGAATCATTCTATCTTTCTTTCTGTGTCCAGACAAATGAAGACATTGCGGTTCATCAACACTGGTGTTTTCACTTGTTTTACCTGATTAGACCTCAGCTCACAACTGTGTGGGCGTGTAGCTACTGTGTTTTGATTGACATCTCCCTCACTTTACTGCTGCACCTGTTGACAGGTTCAATCACAGCAGAGGATTACTGTAGATCTTAAAAGGCTTTTATTAATCAGAGGCAACATCTCAGCAAAGACTTTATGGAACTTCATCAAATTTGGATCAAAAGTTTATCAGGACTCAGGTAGGAACATATTAACATTTGGCAATCAAAGGTAAAAGGTCAAGGTTGCAGTGAACTCACAAAATATGGTTTTGGCCTCTTTAATGTGATATCTCAAAACCACCATAGGGAAATTGATTTAGATTTGGCGCAAACATTCACTTGGACTCATTGGATTAGATTTTGGTGGTCAAAGGTCAAAGGTCAGGCTCTTGTGAGTGTTGTATATCAGGAACAAGATGTTATAATTAATAAATAATAATACATGTATAAGGATACAATTAAGTGATTACATTTTATATGCAAATTAAGTCAAGGGTAGAGTTCACTGATATCACAATGGTCTGCAAAAACAAAAACAAAACACCTCACTGGTGTAACTCAAGAAGGGGGGGTTGTCACCATATTTCCTGCATATTGGTTGGGTGGTGGTATTGGTGAGAGCCATGTTAGTGCTGGAAGAAGACTGGATATCTAGTTCCTCGGAGAGAGCAGAACAACTTAATTTACTTCAGTTTTGCAACATTTCTTACAGATAAAGGAAGGTTCCTACAGGATGCATTCTATTTTACTTCTGTGAGGAAACACTCTGGTACCCTCTATGCTTTCCTTTTTCCTCTAATTTAACCGCTGAGTAAATTTCATTATACTAGGACGCATGAATGCCATGAATGTAAGGCTTAACATGGCACAAATGAAATACTTTTCCCCTGCCTAAAAAAAAAAAAAAACTGGTTAAAGAAAAACAAGGATCCTCAAAGACAGGAACTTCGCACAAGAACAAAAATATGAATAAAGTGTCAGAGAAAACAGCACCGCAGCTATTCTAGCAGAGGAGAGAGTCATGTATGCCGAACAATAATAAGCAGTGGATAATTTCACCATGCAGGGAAATAAGTGTAAAAAGTGTTTTCATCACAGAGCCTTGGACCAACTCCAACCTCATCAGAGGGGCACATTTATTTCAGAGTCAGAAATGCATTGGCTTTAATTTCACGCTGCACGCATTTCGATACTAGCAAGAGGGCGGAAAACGAGAGGGACAGGGAGCGAGAGACAAAGAGGCAGAGAGAGAAAATATGAAGTTTAATTTTCTGCCAAAACTCACCATACCAAAGAGAATTAAGGTTGATACACTTACAAACAAAGGAGGAAGAGAGGGAAATAAGATAAGGGGACAGGGGGGGACGGTTTCTATCGAGGTTATGTAAATTCAAGGGAGGTAATTGGAATTTAGTTTTAGAAATAATTCAATTCATTCACTGTTTGATTGTCTTTAGCTTTGTGCAACTGATCATTAAGAATGCGGCAGTGCTTATGAAATTGCTTCATTTCATTGCTGGGAGCGGAGTCGGAGAAAAGTTACGATCCTGGGGAAATGGCCGTGTTGATGTCGTTGAGAAGGCCGTGTAATGAGACAAAGGCAGAAACACTTGAGAATATACTTATAGTTGGAAATTAAATGTTTATCACCATGTTTTTTTCTGTATAAATTCACACATATCTGAGCAGCCCGGTACAGTAGCTATGTTTGTACGGCTGATGCTGAAATGATGGAGATCCTCAGCTCCAGCCGCCAGACTTCTTCAGTCTCTCTCTGTATACTCTGTAACAGTTTTGTATTTGTTAAAACACATATCCATAACTGATTAATTGTTTCACTAATTATGATACAATTAATAATATGCAGGAAAAATTCAGTGATAACATTTCATACACATGCTTTAACATGATTTCCTGTGACTTGATGGAGGCGAACGAAGAGAAGACCCTAGCTGTGTGATTGTGAGGTTCCAGTTGGAAAAGCAGAATGAAACAGAAGCAAGGTCTGCAATTAAAAGTATGATATGTTAACTGTTGAGGAAATTGCAATGCTTCTCAAATGAATACACAAAGCAAATAAAGATGTAATTTTCTGAGCTCTGATATGGCATATGTCCCACCAGCTCCTGAAGCAGACTCCTCACGTTCACATTACAGCAGTGAATGGAAACACATTAATTATCTTTTTTCTCAGACTTTCTGGAAACTCTGCTAAAACTGGCTCTCCACTTGAGTGAAAGCCTGACTTGTGTGTGTTTGTGTTCAGCGTTGTTGTCACCGACTGATCTCAGAACTCAGCAGGAAACCCCACTCGTCTCTGTTGTAGGAAAATGTGTTGTCATGTACAGTGTGAAGTGACTTGTGTTGATGGAGCTGCCTGTCTGTTGTACTTCAGTGCTGAAAGTTGACCAGTTTTGAATGTGCATTTCTCTTGTGACAGCAGCAGCTTTGTGTTGCTGCATCAGATCGTTCATCATGTGGGCTGATACATAATGTCATCATTTACCAGCTCGGCTCACACACACAGATGTGCAGGGCTTGTCTGAGAAGTATTAGGATGGATGAGGGAGAGGGTGGCTTCGACTTTGTGTGTGTGTTTGTGTGTGTGTGAAAATGTTTCCAGGACTCCACAGTAGAATAAATGGAAAAGGCTGTGGGTTGCACAAGTTATGTTATATGGTTATTTTCAGTGTCAACAGAATAAGCAGCCTCACCATTAACAGCTGATTAAATGAATCAAACAGCTGCCCCTCTACACAATCTCTGCAAAAATAGCCACTAATTCTACCATTGTCAAGCTGTAATGAAGAGAAAACCACAGCAGAAACAGTCATTTGCCAATTATTCAAACTACTAAATATATCCTCAATGACATCTATTCTACTTGTTTCTCTCACAAACTTCCTAAAATCTATAGAGAGCAACTGGTAAGCCCAAAGTCGTGGTGAGGATGAACGACTGTGGGCTTACCAGTAGCTCTCTATGGAACCAGGGGCCAGGTTGAATGCAGGGTTAGGGGCATTCAACCTGGCTCCTTTAAAAACTAAAATCCCCCCCAAAATAGCAGAAGCCGAGGCCACCGCTCTCTGCATTCTGCTGGTTCTTGCCTGCTTCACTGTACCTGCCAAGAGCTGCTTCTATTTATGGAGCCGAGAAACTGCTAGTGATCTAACATGCGTAACAATGCGACTCAGACCATAGTACAACAGAGCTGTCTGTTATGTCTCTATGTGATGAGACAGAAGTGTGATTAGGGACAAAAAATATTGATCAAATGTTTCTGAGAAAAAGAGTATAATACATCTGTGAAAAAACTTATATGACAAAATGCTAATGTAATCCTCAGTAACCCTGTGTCTTTATAATCTGAGAGGAGACTGAAGCAATAAGTGTTTAAATATGGCGACTCTACAGGAAGCCTGCTCCATTACTGAGTCACTCTGCTGCTCCGTGTGGGAGATACATTGGAAAGCCAGATGTGAGCTGGTCATGGCTCTACACTCACACAAATACACAGTAAGCAGGCTGGTCCATTTATGTCCTACAGAGTTGAGCCACTATGGATGTTTGACCATGTGAAGATTTTCAAAATAAAACTGCCAGCCAGCAGCCTGGCTCAAGAGGTAGTGGTGATGTGAGTTTGTTCACCAGTACAGTCCAGATTTAAATAGTATAGCAAATTATGGTTTTTGGTAAAGACATTTACCAAGAGGTGACATATATGTCATTTTCCATTTACCAAACTTTCAGGAAATATGGTCACAATCTGTCCTTCTTACTAGTGTTTTTGTGGAACATGTCAAAAGGTTATTTTTGCAATTTGTTTTAAATTCTATCATGATTAGTGAACAGATGTGTGCAGTGACTTTGACCTTTAACCTTTGGCCACCACAATCAAATAAGTTCATTCTTGAGACCAAGTGGACTTCTGTTAGCCTCGTAAATGCATTTCATTTCATTTCTCGGGAGAGTCTGGCCTCATCCCCCCTCTAAGCGTTTGGGGTGGGCGGGAGCTGGGCGGGAGTAGTAGCAAAGACGGTTTAATATCTTTGGTAGTAGCGTTGACAGACAACCCCATTCAGCCAATCAGCAAGTTGGTGTAGTGACTGGTCTTTGCACCAGTCGGTCCCTGATTGGCCAACGTGCTGTGTCAATCACAGCGGGCGACGCTGATTGGCTCGGCCTTCTGAGGGTTTCAGTCCAAACGCTTAGAATGGGGATGAGGCAAGACCCTCCCTCGGAATGAAATGAAATGCACTTCCGCGAGAGGCTGGTTTACGAGGCTAGACTTCTGTGCCAAATTTGAAGAAATTCCCCTTAAGCAATACAGACATATTGTGTCAACAACAATGAGATGGCCAACCTTGCAACAACACTGCGCTGAGACATAAAAAAAAATGCATTATGTTATCAAGTTCTGCTTTAGATAAAAGCATAATGTAATACTTGGAAATCAATTTTGTTTTGCTGTTTAAAGCTAAAGTGCGTAACTTCTACGTGTCTGTAAATATCTGTTTCACCCAAGCCACTACAAGAGGAGATGATACAACGGGTGTCCAGGTGTGCCTGACCATTGTTGTGAGGTCAGACACACCTGGATTAATCAGTTGGTCCAATAATGTAAGACAGGAAATAAAGGAGCTGTCTTATTTCAGGAAGTAGTGGAGCTGTGCATAAAGCCCATTGTTAGCAGCCTGGTGTTCGCCACATCGTTAGCCTAACGAGCAGTAAGTTACAAGGTGTGTAGCCCGTGTTGCTGTGTGTAACTTACTGCGGGGAGTCTGTGTGCTGTGACGAGCAGTGTGCGGTGAGTTAGGAGTGTTACAGTCCGTGACCAGCAGCATGTCCATGGTGTTACTCCGTGTAACGTGACGAGCAGTACACATTTTGTAGCCAGTGTTACTTTGTCCAACAGTATGCTGTGTCTGGTGAGTGTTACTGTGTGTGATGTGCATTACCGGTACCATGGAGAGCTACAGGGGTAGCGGTGGGGAGGGGAGGGGCGGGTTACACTGGGCCATAGGTGCCGGCCGTATCGTTGTAATAACGCAGAAATCCTCTAGGGGGCGATTGAAGTTACACACTATAGCTTTAATGAGATATAATTAGATTTTTTTATATTTAAACACCAAATGGATTTGCAAACCAGTCAGAGTGCAACTTCCACAAGTGTTGAGCCTCCAGCAGAAACTCTGAAAACTGACTTTAGTGAAGGACGAGGCAGCAGGTGTCCAGCACTTTAGCTTCTGAAGTGAACTTAATCCGCATATTCATAGATTCTGTATTCTTTTTTTTTTTGTCATTCAAATTTTTATTTGTTTTAACATAACTTTACAGACATTTCAAGTGTTACAGATATCGCACAAATCAATAGTCTGTTCAAGAAAGCAAAAAAGGAGAAACAGATTGATAGGACGAGGAGAAAAACAGACAAAAAGAGAAAATAAAAAACATCTGAAAAAATAAAAACAAAATACAACATTGATGAAAACAGAACACTCATCCCACAACTCAAAGGCAGCCCCCACCCCTGGCACCCCTCATGCTTCATACATATTCAAAGCATAAATAAATACAATTACATGCAATGTAACTATCCTTCCAGCCATGCCTTACACCCCTCTATGGCACATCCCTTATGTAGTTCACAAAGACTTCCCATATCTGACTAATTTTATTTGGAACATTATTAACCCTAGCAACCATCTTTTCAAAGGCAGCAGTCTCTGTCATGAGTTTTGATTCTGTATTCTTCAATATGAGGGAAGGATTTAATAAAGTCACTGAAGCTATACTGTGGTTTTACATGCCTCAGAAAAAGTTTAGAGAAACTTGATCAAATGCCTTTTCAAAGCCAACCTACAGCACCAACTTCTGAGCAGAGAGTTGATCTGATGGAAAAGCTTTGATGATATTTTAATCATTTATTATTAATAGATATTTTCATAAGCACTTTCCATTGAGCTCACCGTTACCTCATCAGACATGATGTGCTGGTATAAAGGGAAGGATCAAAGCAGTGAAGATGATTCTGCTTCCACATTTTACTGTATCTTCATCCAAACCTCCAGCATTGACCACAGTCAGCCCATCATCATCATCATCATCATCATCATCATCATCATCATCATCATCATCATCATCATCATCATCATCATCATCACAATGTGAATGCACACACACACACACACACCCCTGGCTTTCCATCTTGACACACACAAGAGAAAATTGTGTGATTAGACCTCAATGTGCATCTATCTTCACCATATGCTTATTTTAATATGTAATATGTGCTACAAACTGTGTGATGGTGCGCAGACAGTGATGGATGATTTTATAAACCAAGTCCAGCATGAAGAAACATGTTCTACATGCGCAAGTGAGAAAGCAATTACAGCAGAGATAATTCTCACAGTCACACTCGCCACCCGGCCCAGTTTAAAATGTCTGAGCTGCTCCAGAGGCATGGTAGTTGAAACTCAGGTGTGTGTAAATCAACAAATTGGTAACCATTAAAGTTATGTTTTCAACTGTGTCTGTTGTTTGTCAGCAAAACATCCTGGAATTATTTGCACCAAACTTGGTGAAGGGAAGACACCGGTCCAATGAAGAACCATTTGTTTGTACAGATTCAGTTAAAGGGGCAGATCCAGGAACTCTTCATCTTTAACTTCAACACTGTACGATATGCAGTGCTGTGCCATTCCACTTATGTGGAGCATCTGGACCATGGAAATGTCCAATGATTCTTTTGGCTGAAGGAGGTTGCTCCACTGGCAGGTTTCTGTGTTTTATTTTCCAACTAAATCAATTCAGTTTGGTTCAGTTTTATTTACTTAACTACTGAATCGTAGCAGAAGTTGATGTGCTTTCCTGTGTTCATATATTACATTATATTCATAATATCAGTTCTTTCTCCGTGCACTTACATTCATGATACCCCACCAGATTAGCCTGGTGCCTGTTCTGGGTTGTTGCTAGAGCTGGTTCATAGTTGGCTCAACTTGCAAACCCTCTAAGGACTGGTTCTGGTGCCACAACAGACCCACATCATGACATGACATGATTTGGTCAGTGCTGCAGCCGTATCCCACTGCTGTCCCCTCAAACACCAGTTTGGGTCTTGGAGCTCCATTGGATGACAACAAAACTGTAAGGAGGCTGTTTGTCTCTTCTACAGACCACTGATGCTTCATCTATGTTGTTTTTTTAAAATGGTGATTTTGGTTGGTCTTGTAGAACAGCAACAGTGATGATACATTGGGGAATGTTGGACCTCCTTCACTTTCTGAGTTTGGTGGGAAGAGAAAGAGAAAAAATGTTGTCTCCACCCTCTCCAGCTCCTCCCTGGCTCCCGTCCACCTGACTTCCATCAAGTCATCAGCCCTGCAGTATTTCAGCTGTGTGTTCACAGTCCCTCTGTTTCCGATTCTTCTATCTACCTGAGTGAGAAACGTCGAGGCCTCTTTGTAATGCCTGTTCACTGCTTCGTAGTTATTTCGAACCTCAGTCTAACTTCTTATTCATTTCGTGGGTTCTTGCCCCAGCTCCAGTTCCATTTTGTCCTCCAGTCACTCCCCACCTACCTTTCTGTCTGCCAGACCCTCACAACCTTTGTCCGGTCCAAACCAAGGCGCCAACAGCTCTTCACAATAAATTCAATCTACTTGCACCACTGAGTTAGGTTCTGCTTTTGAGTCCCAAAACATTTCAATAATGGAGCCACTAATGCCCCTGTTACTTCAGGGTACGTTTCAGATTTAGACTGTGAATGGATAATATTATTTACAGAGATAATACAATAATAATAATGTAAAGGTAATCTTTTTTTTTTTTTTATCCCTGTTGGGCAATTTGATGTAGCTACAGCCAGCAGCAAAGACAGCCATAAAAAACAATAAATGAACACACATTTAAATAGAGCAGGTAATACAATACAATCATGAGCGATGTTCATTTAACCGATGGCACCAGGAACAAATTAATTATATATTTTTAAAAGCCTATTAGTCCTGCATTTTGGCAGCATGTACCTACGGCCCAACAGAGGCAGCAGAAGTCTCTGAGTCTGACAATGGTCTGCTATCACTTTTTGCAACACAACTTATCTATACCTGGTAGTCTATTTGTGTTCTTGTAGTCAAGTTAGCCACAGCAGCAACCAGGTAAAAGTCAGTACAGATCCGATTAAACAGAAATAAAGTAATTCTTACAAATGAAAGTGAGAAAAAAGAAAAAAGCGACTAGAGACACCTACAGAAGCAATGGGATAATGGAGGAGAGACAAAAAAAACTACAGGAGGGAGAAGAGAACCAAGTTCAACAAGACTGAAAGTTGACCACAGTGTTACCGCCAGCTCACTGTGATATTTCATTGCAGTACACGCCATTAAATAAAAAGGGGCTTTCAATGGTGCTGTTGCCACATCCTGTCTGAAAGCCCAGTGTTTTACTGTGAAAGAGCCATGGCCAGTGGGGATCTCAGTCACATGACATTCAGCCGAGCAATAGTGGACTTATGATCACTCAACTCTATCACTCAGTCAGTCAGTGACTATAGGGCTGGCTCTAATGCAATATCCAGTCACATCGCAATAGAGCCTCGCTACAAACATTGCCATTGCAAAAATGACAGTCTGGTTTTGTGCGTAGAAGATACTGATTTAAAATGACTGCAGCATGTAAAGTGAGTTTGTTCCTAATGCTAAGTTCTGTAGCACTCAGATGTATAGGAGCCATAGTGCCATTAGACTAACCCGAAAACAAAACATCAATCTAGCCTATTTATTGGCACTAAACACCCCCCATCCTGTTGTCTGTTTTGTTAATCTTCCACCTTGCGGCAGGTAATAAGTGGGTGGGCCATCATTTAGGTAAACAGCAGCACCTGAGCCTGTTGTTCCTACAGGAGGACTAACTGCAATTAATCTGGGTTAAAGTCTCCATCTGCAGCATCTGTTTGTTTGCTACTAGTTTTGCTCCACTCAACACCACTGCACCAAACCTGTCATGCATCCACCCACATACACACTGCCCCCCCCCCCCTGTCTATCTTTGATTTGATTTTTCAAATATTTTCACTAATTGTTGTTATTGAATCTCTTTAAGTCAGTCAGATTGTGGGGCGTTCTGGTAGTCAGAGGCACCCCTGAGGAGTTTTTGAAATGTCCATGGAGAAATTAATGGAAATTGTGATTCTGCAACCAGGAAACACACCTCTGTTTCCTCTCCTGCACCTCCCTTTTCACCACTTTTGTTGCTTTTCCTCCCTTTTTCTTTCAGCAGCAACAGTAATGTGATGATCCTGCTTTCACACACTTCGATGTCGTGCCAAAACACACACACACACATCTCACATGCATCCCATTTTTAACGTAACCTCCATATGTTGTGAGATACTCATGGAGTCAAAAAGGTTCAAGCTAAACACACACACACAAGATTCTCAAACAGTGCTGTATGAACCCATGTTGGCCCACATAGGATATGCAGACTCACGCTACTCCAAAGATAAGAGATGCACATGCATACACTCTGCAGAGGACTAGGTTGCTATAGTAACGTCAGTAGAGAGAAACATGGAGCATCTTGTTTGGTCACTGCCCTTTTGAAGTGATCGTCCCCTGAGGCACTTTTCTGAAAGGATGAGAGTGCACACTAAAGATATGGACTATGAGGCTACTTCTGCATCTGGAGGAAAGGTTCACTGATACTTCTGCTGCGTTTCTCATAGTGAGTGAGCTCACACAAGTGCTGCACTCTGAGAAAAAGTACTCACTTTACATGTAAATTGCCAAACTTTAATATATATATTCTTTTAAAAGATGCAAATTTGTTAGAGCCACTAGTCTGAAAGTAAATCACTCGAATCCAACAGTCAACAAATCCCGCATTCATAAATGTTTTCATGAATGTTCACTTTTTGGATATGCTGATAACACTATCCCTTGGCTGCAATGTTTGATGCTGTGAAACTGTGTTACAATATACAGAAGTGTTTCTGTTATTTAAAACTTATTTAACCTAGAGTGAATTTATTGTTACAACGTTGTATCGGACTGCAATTTAGCTGGGCGTACCAAATCAACAGACAACTGAGGATATTCGATGGTGGTTAATAGCCTGGTTGGCACGACTTTCCAATGTTGATACTCAGCATTGGGTCTGGCCAAGACGTTAAGAGAATCCATTTCTCAAAGCGCATCCTTCAAACCTGGTTTACCCGCCCCCCTCAAATGCCTCAGTCTGCTATTGGTCGAAGCCAGAATAGGCGGTGTCGAAGCTTAAACCAATCACACCGCTCTTGTCCGCTGCTCCATGCTGCTGTTTACAATGAGGTTCCGGTCGCTGCTCTACTGCAACACGCCTCTACCCAGAGCCGTTGGAGAGGCTCGACGTTGATTAGCTCTCGAAAAAGAGGGTGGAGTTCCCGAAAATTCGGGAGACAGAAATCCAGTTAATAGCACGGTTGGCCAGACTAGCAGTCAGCAGCGCTTTTTCGAGGCGTGACGTCACTAGTGTGGGCGCGACCAGGCTAGGTGGTTAAAGCTATAGTGTGCAACTTCTGTTGACCCCTAGAGGAATTCTACAGCATGTCTATCTGTCTATCTGTCTTATAGCAGATCACAGGCAGGCAAAGAATGATCTGTTGCAGCTGAATATGGCTAAAGTGACACAGACGCAAATGGGGGGGGGGTAATCGCCTGTCGTTGGTGAGTTGCTACAGGCTGCGATCACATACACGAATAACAGCAGTGAATATTCCCACAAATCCGCATCTTGGCTTTGCATGAAGACAGCCGAAGGGTTGGTACTTCACAGGCATTAGCTCTATGTGTGGGGAGCAGTGAGTGGAAACTACCACTGCGTCCCGGCACCATAATTGCAGTGTTCACAGCCAGACCACCTTGCCTTAGTTTACCAGCTAGCAGAGTCTGTCAGCTCGATGAAGCAGTAGTTCCTCCAGCTGGACCACACAGCTCATGGTGGTGCCCTGGCTCAGCCAAGTTTCTGTGAGAGCGTAAACACCTCAGTTCCTCGTTCTACGTTGAGAAAGTCTCCACAGTCTGATGTAACTCATGTTGTTGATGAGGGAGCGAATGTTTGCTACCATGTAGGCACTGGAAACTTGTGTGAATAAGCATGTAGCTCGGCATATAAACCTACTGGCTTTCCCCACTTAGGTGACCTGTTGCAGCACCTGCGGTAACGCCTCAACGGCGGTGCTCCAGATGCAAGCAACAGCCTTTCCTGGTCCTTCCTCCTGGTCCATGTTACAAAGTTTTCTTCTTTGTTGTGTTTTGCTGATTTGCCTTGAACTGTTGGCCACACTCCACCCTGCCCCCACCATGGTTTCTGGTGGCACTTCAGCGCTTTAGTACAGACAGAAGACTCCACCCATATCCTTATTTGGCAGAGGGCAAGTGGTTAATTTTGAAAAACACTGCCCTAAAACTAAGGGATGGAAGAAGATGGAAATTTCCTTTCCCTCCCGGCTGGAGGGATTCAAATGAAGACAAATGCAGAGGAGCTTTTGAAACCCTGGAAACATGAATTGTGAATAAGGGTCTGTAGCTCAGTGAAGGAGAAGAAGGTGATGCTGTGACTGTGCATTCAGTGTGTAGCGAGCAGGTCTTTATGAATGCAGGCTGAGTGGGTGGTGATGCACTGTGGTCGATAGGATTCACACTGGGCCCTCAATATCACACCATCACACAGTCTCTTCAGCTCAAAGCTCCATCTTAACAGAGGTAATCATTTATCCTCTGTGGATCCACTGAAACGATGTCTGCCACACGCTCACGCACACACACACACACACACACATTGACACACACATATTAGTCAATTCTTGCTCCCTCTGCTGACACCATCACAGATAGAGTGATGAAATGATTTTCTCCTCCAGTGCTTTTCAATTCACATTAAGGGGAATATTGTGCTCCCCTTTTAAAACGACCGCAGGTAAATCAAACTATATTGGGTCCAGTGAAAGCCAACCCTTGTCTCTTTATCAGTGTGATCTAGAGGGGCCATATATGTGATTGCATGTCTAGCTTGTTTAAAGTGGAGAGTAATTTTTATTATATAGTATAAGTGCAATAGGATTTTTATGTGAAGCCTAAATTATAATCATTTTCCAAGCTGTCCCACTCTGTCTATTGATTCGAGAGCATGAATTGTTTTAGAAAATTCCTGTGAGGGTGTCAAACTACATTTGCCCCATATAAACCACAGACACAGCTGCAATATGACATCTCAGTGGAAACTGCAGAAATTGTGTCTATAGCCATTTATACAGATAAAAAAAAAAGAAAAGAAAATCTCTCTTCAAAGTTTGCTCAGATCTGGACCTGGTACAATTTTGTTGGCATTTGTAAGTTTACATAAATCCCACACCCGCACAAAGTCAAAGAAAGCTAATTTCTGTTAAATCTGACTGCAGAGAAAGTGATGAACAAAAAGCTCTCAGAACCAGAACAAAGCACCGCAAAGCAAATCAACACATTGGAGTAATGACATCTGGGAATTAAGTCACTTTGGAGAGCTGCAGTAAGGTATTACCATCCTGCAACTCAAAAAAAACCAAAAAACCAAAACAGCACCACCAAACTCTGGGATTCAATCAAACACCACTCTGTCCCAACATTTTTTCTCTCTCTCTTCCCACCTGGCACTGGACTGATCTCCTGGCATCTGCTTTTAGGTCCAATCTCCGTCAGCAGTTTTTGCTTTATTGAGTCATAGAGTTCTCGACGGACCTAAAAATCCAAACCTGACCCAACCAAGAAGCCTGATCCCAACTTGCCTGAGATCATCGCATACCAAATTGAGCCCAAGCCTGAGCCTGAGCCCAACAGGCTCACACCCAGCACCACGAGGGGGCTATAGTTTTGCATCATATAGAAAATCAGCAAAAATAACAAAAGTACTGGTCAAGATGAAGTGTCATAGAGAGGAGAGCCGCAGTGTCTCTCTGGTAAAAACACTGTGACACTATGGTTCTGACATGGAGCGGCTGCGGCACTGAGGGATAGACAGAACACATCACTTCGGTTCAGCCTTGCTTACTTTAAGTGGTTTTATTTTGAGTCCTATTTTCTCTAATGTATCAATTTACAGCAAGAATCGGCAGGCCAGGGAAGTGAAGTTTCAGTCAAGTGAGAGCAACACGGGCAGAAAAGCAGAAACATTTAGTGCTTGATAAAATGACCAAATATATTTTAGTAGAGAAAGTCTTGGACAGCACTGAGTGCCCAACCCGAGTAAGTATAGTATAAATTGTTGGGTTCAGGCTCGGGGTGAAATTGAGGACTCAGTTTTAGCCTCGTGATGATCTCAAAAATGTATAATGCACTTTAGTCTTTGTTCTTCTGAAGCCATGCCCTGATGAATAACAATGCACAAGGCTTTTATTACCATTGAATTTCTTTTTTTTACTAGAGGCCAGACTTAAATACAACCTCCTACAATAAGCTGAAAACTTTCACTATCTAATTTTTATGCTGCCTCCATTCATAATTCTCTATTTGTAACCTGCTGACTTCAGCCAACCAATCAGATATCACCACAGTCACAACCAGCCAATCAAGTTTCCCTTGTCATACTTTAAAATCTGTTCTCCTGTCTGCAGTCAGGTCATTACAGTGCATTTGCTGCGACCTCCACCTCTTCATCCGAGCTCATCATCTCACTCATCACATCCAGATTGCTTCCTGTTTTCTACTGTGCCTACCTTTTGTTCTTGCCAAATTCCTGTAATAACTAATTGGCAATAAAGATTATTCTGATTATGATTATGATATCCAAAAAAATGTGGTTGTTGCTTTGCACATTTGACGTGAATTGAATGTTTTACTGTTGTGTGTGTCCCCTGTGAAATACTGAGATAATTATTCGGATTGATCTGTCTGTAATGATATAACACAGACACACAGACACACACAAACACATACACACACGGAGTGACAGGAATGATGGGAATTGTGGGGCCCAGTGTAATTACCCATAGTTCTTTGGGACATGTGTTTGTCTGATAAGCAAAAGGTTCATCTATCTCTTTTAAAAGAATCAAGTTGTAGTGAACCCCTGGCGTTGGAGTGGGGTGGGCGGGAAGTGAGATTTGTATGTGTGAGTGTGTGTGTGTGTGAGAGAGAGAGCTTTTTCTCTCCACATGCCAGAGAAAGTGAACTCTCATTTACACTCTGCAGTCTGACAGCCTTTCAGTGTACCATCTAGCTGTTAAAGTAAGGCCATGTAAAAAGTCGACAGGAATTAAACACCACAATCCAAAGTTATGGATCCTCTTGCAAAAAGCTTCATCAAATCCTAATATGTAGGTAATTGTATGTAAAATTCCCCCCAGTTTGTTAAACATGAAAACGCTCTGATGGGAACAGAGACTGTAGAGAAATTTACTGGAGGCAAGGTTGAGTTAAAAAGAGGTAAAGTCTTTAGTGACAATCTGAAAGGTCATTGAGTGGCGGGCTGGTCCCATAAAAGGCAAATGAATCAGTTTGTAAGAATCTGTAAAACCAGAGGAACAAGCTAAGTGAAAAACCACAGAAGCAAACATGGGGAACAATGTTAGAAAGCAGCGAATACACAAGGGAACAGGGACAATCTGGCAACAAGGCAGAAGAAGCAGGGAGGTATATACTGTATAAACACAGATAATTATGAGAATAATCAGGGGCAAGAGAGAAATTGGCAACAGGTGCAGCTGATGAGGAGCAAAGAAGTAGAAAAGTATTACAGTAAGTCTAAAACAGGATACACATAACAGATTGTAGTGAAAGTCCTAGAAGCAGGGCAAAACTGTGAAACCGCTTTGCTTATGTCACTGTCTTAGTTTGTTTGAATATGCTAACATTAGCACACTAAGGGCCTAATCTACTAAGATCCCAGATAAGGGGTGCTGCATTGCGTGCTCCTGGTAAAATTTTGTGTGCGTGTGTGCGCGTGCTCTTTAACTGCATGTGTATTGGTGTAGAAAGTGTTTTATTCACCTGGAAAACAAAAACTTCACACAGAGATAATGTTGTGTTCACAGCTTGTTCTGTTGTTCCCGAGTGGCTGAAAAGAACATGTTAATTCAACAAATTAAAACATGCTTAAAATAAGTTAATATTTTGAAACTTGTTGACTGGAGGTTGATGAGCACTTTGAAATATAGAATAGACAAAATCAACAGTAATTAGGATATATCCTTCTCCTATATAAAATCTGTACTGCTACTGCTTCATGTGTGAACTGAGAGTTGGGTTAAAGCTGCTGCAGCAGCACTTCTGAGTGAAGCTCTGTTTCTGTTTGTTTAGAGTCCAGGCACCCAGACGCGCCTCATCACAGGGCTCGTGTCAGTCTGATCCAGCACTGTGGTCGCCTGTCTGAGAACCTGCTGTGTGACGAGATCCACGTGCTTTGGAGTCTTAATTTTCATCGGTGTTTATGCAAACATCTTGAGTCTGTGTGAACGCACAGACAACAATGAGCTGTCAGCCATCAGAAGCAGAGCAGCAATCATATTATTGCTGCTGATCTCAGAATAGCATTTATTTAAAAAACTGAATTTGCTTATTTGCTTATTGTGGGGAAATTACTTGTAAAGCATCTTTCCTCTGTTGTAAAATACATGTAAGATTATGAATCCAAAGCAGCATGAAAAAGGAGTAATGTAATATGCTGCAGCATTATGAGCACCAGCTCTTATTGCAGTGGTTAAAACAAACAAATACCAATACATCTGTTTTACATCTAGAGCTGAGAGGCTGTGAGGTGCAGTACGAAGCCAGAGGATTAAAAAAAAACAGCGTACAGAAAAGACAGGCAAGTTAAGAGAAAGAGAGATTGCCACCTTCAATTCTCTGCCCAGGGATAAAGAGATCGCTACCCTCCATTTCACAAGTCTGTCCCTGATGAGCTGGTTTAGTCGGTTCTGCTTAGAGGTGGGCCAACCACAATTACTGGCAATCCACTTAACTCATGACAGCTTCCCTAAACGTGATAAATTACACTGGCGGGGCAGAAATAACATTCTAAACTTTTGTTTGATGAATTTGGTCTCTGTTTTGTTCCAAAACTTTGGAAGGTAATGAGCGAAGTCCCACAACTCCTGAGGTTTTAATTGGTCGGTTCCGTCATGATTGGTTTTTCAAAGCGGTGTGTGAGAGTGGAGAGATCTATCTATCTATCTATCTATCTATCTATCTATCTATCTATCTATCTATCTATCTATCTATCTATCTATCTATCTATCTATCTATCTATCTATCTCACAGATATTATTAGTAAAATGAAAAGCCAATATGGCTGCTTTGTTTTGTGCAGAAATTGACCATATAATTGGGCAGTGCACAGTCAAATGTGACAAAACAAGTGACCAAACGATATCAATTATAACAGATAGCAGAACATTTATTGTAACTGCAATATCATTTCTCATCATGACAATTGTGATAAATATGAGAAGATCAAGACGCTAAATGATCGAATTCAACCCTTGACAAATTGAGTGATGTGAGATTAGCAAAACCATTCCTACTTCCAAATACAATTTGTTTTGTTTTGGCAATGTTTTCTACTAATCTATAATTATTCTATCTGGAATAAGGATCATGTTGTGTTATCGTGCTGAGCTCAAAACACACAGGAACCCTTGTAGACTAAGGATAAAGCATAAAGTGACTGTGACACAGAGCTGGGTTGTTTGTTTGCTAAACTTTCGTCTGCAAACATTGAATGATTTTTTGATGGTTTCATTGTGGCAGTGCTGTCTCATACAAATGTGAATGAAAACACACAAAATGTAAATCCGTAGACATTCAAAGTCTTCCTCAGCCAGCCAGCAGAGGTCGATGAAAGGTCACATGCACCTCTGTCGGCTTCAAATGCTTGCTCCACCTTGTCACTGCAAAATACGAACAACCTTATATCATACAAATATATCTTACTGTACATGTTTGTAGTGCATTGTTGTTCTTTAGTTTGTGGCGCAGCACAGAAGTTACAGTCAGAAACAGCAAGGAGCCGAGTCACACTGGGATCTTGGCTGCAAAGGCCTGGCAGAGAGAAAAGCCTTGATGCCTCATTGTTCACGCAGCAGTGGATTTCTCTCTGTCTGAATACCAAATACTTCATTAATTGTAAAAGTGTACACTCATTATCAGCATCACATTCATATAGTAAATATACAGTAGCAAATGACTGTCTCTTTTTGTGTGTCTCTCTTGTTCTCTGGGACAATAGATTCCCCACTTCCCCATTCATCATTTCATACATCCATCCATCTGGCAC
This sequence comes from Trachurus trachurus, assembly GCF_905171665.1. NCBI lineage: Eukaryota > Metazoa > Chordata > Actinopteri > Carangiformes > Carangidae > Trachurus > Trachurus trachurus. Next base: position 11,286,443 of record NC_139901.1, read on the forward strand.
ACATGCTCCCCAACACTGTGGATCAGATTGTCAAGACACTGAGGGGGCGATGCATATCACCACAGTATTTTCAGAACTGGGGGATGAATTCAGTTGTTCAATATTTTCGGGAAATGTGCAATTGTTTGCTTTCCAAAAGGTCAGACAATAAGATTGATGACAATCTCATGTCCCTGTGAGACCTGAGCTGAGTCCAGACATGTTAGATAGGCTATAGGTTCTGCAAGATTTTGGATATATACTATTACCTCCCACAATGCTGCATCCAGATTTATATCTGGAGTCGTAGTTTAAAATGTTTGGACAACTGAATCTCTGGATTCTATGCCGTGTGACAAGAAAATGAAGATAAAGAAGATAAAAACAAAAATTTGAATGAAATATAAACACATTCAAATATACAAAAATAATACATAGTACATGGAATGTATAGGCCTACTGTAGCCTATATAAAAAGGTTCTGTCCAAACTAACAACTGGGACAAAGCTCATTTGTAGGAGCAGGTTATCAATCAAAACTAAACCTAAATAATAACTACAGAACTGTTTTATGGACATCTTTGTCTTTAAAATCAAGAGTTACATACTGTGTATTTTGTGGGGTTAGCAGAAAAACATTGTTTGTTGATAATAAGAAAATCTTTTCTGGTTATCTCCCTGGGGCTAGCTGATTAGCATGCTAACTTCAGTAAACGAAAGAAGTAACAGAAATAGACGTAAAACACCTCTAGAGAAAGCTCTTGGTGAATAAATGAAGAAAGTTTGATGCTGAACTTGCAACCTTTAAACTGGTAAGTTACGTAATAGTAAAACTTACAAATAGCTCCTTGAAGGCACCATGGTACCAAATCTAACTCAGTGCAACCACCAAACTTGACATAGCTACTGTGTCTCATGAAAGACTTAAGGTGTAATTCCCTCACTCCCTTTGAATCGTGAATGACATTGACTTTTTTTTCTACCATAAATACCAACCACACACTGATGGAAACACTGGGGACAATTTTGGGTTGAGTATCTTGCCTGTGTACATGTGGACTGGAGGACAGAGCCACATGAGCTGCTTCAATAACTCTCTCTCTCTCTCTCTCTCTCTCTCTCTCTCTCTCTCTCTCTCTCTCTCTCTCTCACACACACACACACACACACACACACACACACACACACACACACCGTTATTCTTTCTCTTTCTTGCGCCCTCCACTGTGTCTCATGTGCATATCTCCCTCCTCACACACACACAGCACCACTGACATTTTAACCCTTTTTTCTACCCCCCCCCCCCCCCCCCCCCTCTCTCTCTCTCTTCCTTCCCACCTTCACCCAGCCTCTCTCTACCCTCTTCTCCCCCATCTCATTCTGATGCATGGCTGTATATTTGGCCTTTGTTGAGACAGCCTCGCTCCTGGAGGATTCTCCTGGAATCAATTTACCCTGCCTGTGCCAAGCCACTGATCAACAATTTACAGGCCATCAACTGCTAGGGCTGCTGGGAGCCCGTTTAACTGGTATATTAAGTGTTTGACATGACTGAGCATTTACAGCACATATAGTCCCTGCTTTACAACACAAAGGAGTGCAAGATATCAGAGATGTCTGTGATAGTGGGTTGCACTGTGATTGCACAATTTATCCACACCAGTATTATTTCACCTGTGGTCAGTCAATCATTTTGAGAGCGGACTGGATTTACTGTAACTTGATAAAGTAAAATATTCTGATGTTTTGAGATGTAGATTTTCAGACAAGGTTTTTTGTCGCATGTCTGAAGTAGGCTATGTTTCACGACCTTGAATTGTATTTGGTAAGACAACATCATGAAGAGGCAGAGGCACAACACATTTCAGTGTGATCTTAGAGATACAGTTGAAGTCTTAGTAATGGATGTACTTGAATTAGACCGGCATGTTAGACTGACTCATTCATATAGAGCCATCACATCTCTCATAAAATAGCAGTATGTAGTTTTACAACACAGCTCTGTAGTGCTGTATCCATGGAGATTAATTAGATTCATTGGGGTTCTATGTCATCTCTCTCTCTCTCTCTGCACCCGCTATGTTTGAAGAAAGAAAAAGAGGAGGGAGAGCAGGAGAAAAAACAGACAGAGAGGAAGCGTGAGACACAGTCAGGCAGTTCAGACGACAGACAGGCAGATAGGAATGTGTTGGTTGCCATGCGACGGCCGCATAAAGTGGTGATGGCCGGGGTAATGTTACCTGGCGTTCTGTTCAGTGATTTAATCAGCTCACCCAGCCAGCCATAAATCATCATCAGGCTGAGTTACAAAGGCTTAAAGGAGAAACACCGGCAAACAGCAAAACTCACATCACTGATGCTGGGAGGAAAAGCTTGTTGCCCCCAGACTTCTGTGTTTAAGTTTAAAACTTTCTTTTTTCTTTTTCAGGAGAGAACAATTACATGGTCCAGTGTGTGGTGACTGTGGGTCCTCAAGATCTGAAAGCACAAGTTCTTGGTCCAGTGTTCAGAGACTGAGGGAAACATATTTAAAGTCAATTAAAATTGAAGGAAGTTGTTGCTGAAAATAGTTTGGGGTATCACTCCAATAGTAACACTGGAAGTTGGGTAGCACACAACACTGCTGCTTAGTCCCATCTGTTTAGACCACCCTACAGTATGTTGCTCCATGTTACATTGTGTTGTCACTGACATAACAGGGTACTGTATGGAGTGCAGAGAGTACACAACAATAATTTAGCAAGAGTGTTTGAAATAACCTGACGTGCCCGCTAACGTCAACAAACTAGCTCTTTAGCTTCCACTTCCTGTGTGGATTCCAGCATGTGGTTCCTCCCAAATGCAGTGGTTAATAATAAATACCAATCAATAATAATACATAAGAAAAAAATAAAGGTTCCCAAAATGTGGGAATGTGAGCTCCTCCTCAGAGAACCTATGGGCAGACGCACTGTAGAAAGAAATGAACGTAGAATAGTGTGCATCCACTAGTTTTCTGCTTGCTCTGGATTCTGTCTCCTCTCTCACTGCACTGCATGCAGCCTACAGAAAAAATCAATCCATTTTGTCACATGCACAGCTCAGCTTAGTTACTAATCAGATTTCTATTCTTTCCAATTTTATTTTTTTTGACACTGCATCTCACCTAAAGTTGTCTTGTGGTTGGCCTGTGTTGTTCTACATTCAACGCTGATCCCTACATCACATGACTGCAAATATTGTTTTTCATTTACAGTAAATTCAAACGTTACCATTTCTGACAAGCTACCAAAGAAATAGTGTGATTACTATATTGAAGCCTTCATTTTAACCAGAGCCTGATCTGTAAAACTTGATTTTAAATGCTGTGTCGAAGGCGTCTCTGCACTTCTCGTTAGCAGGTACACTCTAAAGATCACACTTCCCAATCTAGGCAGTCTGTTCAGCCTGGAGGTTCATGCCTGCAACACCCTGCAGAGAGACTTGAAAGCCCTTGACAACGCACTCAACAGGCAAACAGCATGGCAGCCCCCCTACCCCACCCCCTGCCTGTGGCACTCATCCACCAAAGCCCTCATATTTGGCACTTTAGCTCTTGTTGGCCTCTTCAGTCTTCATGGGGAAGAAGCTGCTACTGTGCTTTGATGTTTAAATCACTATACCACAGAAATCTTGTGCCAGCAATAAACGCACAGTCCAATAAAGACAAATCAGTATCAGTTTGGAAAGAGATAAATTGGTTTTCTCGGGTCAATAATTAATCTGGCCTCTATGTCCTAACTTATCTAGCCTAACTTCTAACTTCCTGTGCTGTTTGACTAAGGTAATGTTGGTGGATTCAGCTTTAAGGGCATAGAAATCCTAATGTCTGTCTCTAAAGTGGCGCCCTCCAACTCCCCTTTAAGTGCAGGACAGATGGCTGCTGTGTCAAGTAAGCTGTTTCAGGGTAAGAAAGCAACACGCACAAACACACACGTGCACACAAACACACCTGCACTCAGACTTGAACTGTAGGTCTTATCAGGCTGCCCCAGCTGTGTTGCCAGACGTTGGCCTCCACTCTCCGTCTGTCTCCTGGAGTTAAACTGGGGGTGTTTAAAATTAGATTTAACATCGATCATTTCCCCGGCCTGAATGGGGCCCAATGTCAGAGGCTGGCAGGGGCAATCCCTCACCCACCGTCCGTCTGCCTCGCCTCAACACACCATCACTCAGGCCTGGGAGAGACGGAGGGAGGAATGGGGAGAGAGAAGGAGAACAAGGAAGGGGGGAGATTGAGGTAGGTGAAGGAAGGGAGAGAAGGAATGAAGGAAAGATGGGGAAGAGAGATAGAGAGGGAGGGCAGGAAGAGGTGATGGAGTTTAGGAGATGGGGAGGAGTGATGACGAGACATGGAAGACTAGAGAAGTGCTGGGAGGAGGGATGAGGAAAATTAAGACTTGTTTTTACAAGTAACATCTTCATGTTGTCACTTTATCTACCAGGTGAATCAATCTGTTTCATAAAAAAAAACACTGTAGCATAAGAGGTGTGCCTGGAAGATATGTGTTTGGAAAGGCATAGAAAATAAGATGGATCTGAATTATTTTCATATCCAAATACTCTCATCATCCGGAACATAAAGGACATCCTAATTTCATGTTTTATGCTTCTTCAATCTAATATTCCTTAGCCTTGTTTCTTCTTAGATAGACACAGATAAATGTGTGGCACTTATAGGTTGCTTTGCTTTCACTCTACTGCCCAGTTCATCCCAAACCAGCTTGATGGGGTTTAAGTCTGGAGACTGTGCTGGGCCACTCAAAGTTTTCAAGTTTACCGTCTTGTTCTTCTTTCCAAAGGTAGTTCTGACACAGCTTGGACTTACAGTATGTTTTGGGTCATTATCCTATTGTAGGATGAACCCCTAGGCTCATTTCAGAGGGTACTACATGGCACTGCAGAATGCTGTGGTAGCCGTTTTGGTTCAGTGTTCTTTTGACTCTGTACAAGTCACCAACTCTGCGGATCCAGCTAAAACAGCCCCTGACCATCGGGACCATCCTTTCGTACTTGACGGCATACAAAAATCTTGTGTGATGAACTGAAGATTACAAATTTTGATGTATCAGTTCATAACACCTTCTTAGTCTTCAGAAGTCCATTGGCAGTGTTTCTTGACCCAGGCATTCATTGCACTTGGAACAGCTTGAATTTCAATAAAAATTGTGGTGTTATAAAACCTTTGAGTTGCACTTATGTTTGATCTCATCTACTGTAGAAACAATAACTAATGGAAAAATAACAATAGCAAAAAAGATCTCGGTGCACCCCTTCTTTACATGTACGTGCAGGTTCAGAGTTTAAAACTGTTACTTTATGTGTTATATCATTGACAGCGATTAGACAGCAGTGATGGAGGCTGCAGGTTCTCAGCAGTGGTGTCATTTACATGACTTATTTGCATGGTAATTGTGTTTTCATGCTACATTTCCCTTTATGCAGAGCCACAGCTGAGCAAAAGAGGGAAGGCAAGATTTGCATATTAACATGTTACATGATGGTTAATGATGGTGGTTAATAAACAATGTACGCATATACAGTATTCTAGCTGCTCCTGGATTATTTCCCCCCATGGTGTAGCTGTGAAGGAGAAAGTAACAGAGTGGAGCAGGAGAGGGAAATGTGGTTAAAGACAGAAGATAATGTTACCTTGAACATTTCAGCTCTTGCAGGTGCTGATACTTTATTTCTCTGTCTGACAATAATGTAATCTGAGACTTGTTCAGCTCCCAAAGCAGCAGCAAGTCCAGAGCACATTCCCTGCGGGGCATGGTGAAGCATAATTTTTTATCTGTTTTATTATGCCACGCTGCTCCTTGAACCAAACAAAGATGACAAGATGACAAGATGAGAAGTGACACACCTGGAGAAATTAGATAAAACTCTACTTAACCTAAACAAAAGGGATTTTCCTTCACCAGCAGACTCGGAGAGCTTTTCCTGATGAGGTACATGTCTTAAAAACAAGTTGAAGCACTGCTGTTAAACAGCTTGGTGCATTTCTTCCTGCAATTTTACTACAAATTAAAACCTTATATCTGTTACTGAAATGTAATCACCAACACATTAAGTCTCAAATGCAGAAAATGGTGAAAGTCACAAACTGTGACTGTGGGATCACAAGAGACAGTATGAGTTCCGCTCAAATTAGCAGGTGTATGCAGGTTCTTTAAACACAAACAAATAAGAGCTGATTTGAAGCTTAGTTGTTTTTGACCAATGGGAAAGAGGCTAAATGCTAACTTCACAATAAAACTCAAAGTCAGGAGGGTTTTTTTGTTTTGTTTTGTTTTTATGAGTAATTTATTTTTCTGTTTCTCTGAGTATTTTTCCCCCTGGCTGGTTGGCTTGACCACAGCAGTTAAATGTTACTTGCCTGGTAGAAACTTCTCATTGGATTTTTGAAGTATCTCATTAAGTCAGAAAAAAGAAACAGAAAACACATTACTCTGAAACACTGAAAATAAAAAAATATTATGAAAAACAGAGCTTTTTTTCTTCTTCAAGTCAATGCAATACATTACTGTAATAAATAGAGTTATAACAAGGACAACAAAGAAACAGAACAGATAAAGATTAAAAAAAAAAAAAAAAAAAAGGTAACAAGCAACCAAGAAAAGCAGACTGACAGTGTTCAGGCAGCTGATGCAGCCTGTGTCAGTGCTACAGCTGCAGGCATCGATCCTGGCAGTGATTGTAATTCTGCAAAGTAGTGGCCTACAGTTAATACAGGTGAATAATACCCTGTGAACTCAGCAGTGCTGCTTCTCACTCTCCTTATTTAAAGGACCTGATTTATGTCATGGAAAAAAAATTAACTGCAGTTTGATTACCCCAATATTTCAGCAAAGCTCCCTGGTGTCAGAAAGGTCTAAGTCAGTTTAGAAAAATCTCAGTAGGTATCCACACTGCCTGTGTGTGTGTACAATATGTGTAATACACACAGTATTGGAAAGGTGTGAGACTTGATCTGAGCAATAGAAAAAATGTAGATGTATGCATTACACTGCTTTATCTATTGATCTATTTCTATTATCGTTAAAAAAAAATTCTGCAATTGAGTTGCTTAATTTGTGTCCCTACAGTTTTTATATGCACACTGCCAAGCAGCAGCAGCTTGGAGTAGATTTCATTTGTCAGCTGATCAGGTCAAGAGTCTCATATTAACAATGATTTATTTAAAGAGAAAACAGGTAACGAGTCGGTTCTGATACTGATGTTTGCAGGTGCAGTGGAAATGAGCAGGGCGTCTGGACAGAAGATAAAAAATGTTTTCTCACTGTGTAAATTTTGTTGAACAGCTTTAAAGCAGAAGTAACCGAGGAGAGAGGACCGCCCCTTTATGCCGTTCTCTCTCCTCATTGGATAAAGGTTGTAGGATACAAGGAAAGTTTTCTCCTCGGCTTATAGCAGAGCAGGTTGACTGACAGACCCGTGTTTCGGACCAAACACTCTATAGAAGTGATTGCTGTCGGAAGATATAACTATTTAAGACTTATATTAACACAAACATTCCGCTTACTTCTGCTTTAATATAATAAAAAAAATTGAGAAGCTTGGCACCAGGGTCCATAATTGCCATTGGGTATCTGCTTCCAGTGTTGCCATCAGCCTCATTTCAAGCAGCAGCAGCAGTTACAGCCCATGAAAGACAATTTATAATTAGTCATCACAAAGCAAAAGTAGAGGGATGAAAAAGTTTCTTTGTCTCCACTTCTTGTTGATGGGGATATTTATTTCAACCTTGTGTGTGAGCCCCTGATTTGTCTATGGAATCAGTTGTTCTGTGTTTATAGCCTTTAAACTGGTGTCATGACTTTGTACATCAGTGTGGGGTCACTCATCTCTGCTGCATCAACCTGTCGGACCCTTTGTCAGTCCAGCTGTGTATCCTTTCGTGAAACTCACAATAAACTCTTTCCAAGCATGACGAACTCTGTTAAAGCCGTCCATCCACCACAACCCATTTATGGCCTTGCAGCTATAATGGCCACTCATTGGACTGTTGCTACTACCATCAGCATCCTTGTTATGTTTGTGAGCCATGGCCTTGCCAAATGCAAGGAACATTGAGTTTTATATCCCTGCTGCCAGCAAGGTTTGTAGCATCTTCAGTGCTGCTATCAGAACTCACGTCTTTACTGGGACAATGTTTTTGAGTGAATACAGTCATTGAGCGATTAAGAATTTTCTGATAAATGTTTGATCAGGAATGTCTCTTCTTTATATAATTCCTGAAGTGGATTTCTCAGTGCAGCTTTAACGGTAGTTCCACTTTGAACTGAGAGTGAATTATCCCAACAGTGGTTTTATGAACTGTGGACCGCTGTTCTTGGAGTTCAGATGGGTTTTCCTCAGGGTTGAGCAATAATGATTATAATATAATAGAGAGACAAGAGACAATTTCATCATTACATAGACTGAGTGTTGAGGTATACATGCAGAGACAGAACCAGCTCTTTTTGCTCGTTTGCAACATTTCCCACTTAGAATAGCAGGGAAAAGCTCCTTTAAGAAGCAGAGACCTGGAACAGAAGTGAAGTCGAGTTAGTGAGCGGCCATCCTTTAACCACCACCTGCTAATGAACTGCCTGCTACATATTTATACTGCCTACTAAATGAAGAAAAAATTGTTTACCATTACCAAGTTACACAGCTAGTATCCCAGAATGCATTTGACACAAACCAGCAGCAAGAGCAACAGGATGGAAAACGAGTGGGGATTTTAAAGTAAACTGTTATACAATACGTATATAAAATATTTGAAAAAACTGTTTAAAAAACACTGTTTATTGATCTTTTTTAAGTTTTAACTTTTTAATCACCAACACTTTATTCTGAAGTCTTACCCTTGTTTTTATTAGGACATGATTTTGTTTTCTGATTGTTTGGTTTTTTTTCCTTGCTTTTTGTAATCACAGCAGTATGAAAACTGAGGGTCACCCTCTCAGTGTATTGCTGAGAAATAATTAAAGGCTGTTGATGATGATTAATATTAATTATAATAAATTTAACAGCAGGTGTTTAACAGGATCAGTGGGTGGTAGGTGGTTTGTTTTACAGCACTATAGAGGCCACAGTTTAGTTTTAGTGGGGTATAATTTGTATGTACAGTATGAATGGCTCCTCACAGTAAGTGTGTGTTTGTCTTGTCTCTGCTTTTTCCTCCTTTCCTTGTGTAATGTATGTGTGTGAGAGTGTGTATCCAGTTTTCTCCTCCTGCCAACTTGTCTGCACACCTGCTGCTTGTCAACTCATCAGCTCCACCTGAAGCCTGCTGTATTTAAACCCCGGCCTGTGTGTTGGTGTTAGTTAACACTCTGCCAACTCCCCCACAGCTTCAAGTGTTTCCAATTGCACTGTGTTTTGACCCTTGGCTAATCCTCTGTCCACCTGCCCTTCAACTCCATTGCTCCCTGACTTTTTTTTTTTTTAACCTGTTATGCTTGGTTCATCGTTTGTCCCCTGACTCTGCTGGAGATTACCTGTTCCACTCCAGCTACCTGTTCCCCTGTCTGCCCTGCTCCACCCTCAAGGATCAACTCCACAAACAGCTTCACAATAAACCACCTGTGTTAGAACATTTACCACATCTCTGTGTCTGAGCACTAACTCTGGGTCCAATCTAACATTTAATGAGATAGATCATGAGCACTCTCACTGTTGTTGCATGTGATAAATATAATGATGCAATTATGATTGTGGTTTTATATAGAGAAAATACGGTAAATAATGTCAGCAGGAGTCTGAAGCCAGAAATCCAATGTTCTCTGCTCATACGCCTATATCCTCAACTTTTTCTTTTTTTAATTTTTTATCTCTGTACTTATTTTTGATTTATTTGTGATTATTTTTCTTGGCCAATTCTGTTGTTTGGTGTATTTTTGTCCTCATTCATATATCTGTCAGATAACGAGAGTGAATGCAGGAGAATATTTGTTAACTTTATTTGATGGGCTTTAAAGTGCCAAATCAAAGAGCAAAGGCTTCTTTCTAGAGTTTCCACTTTACTCTGACTTTCAAGAGGTGCACTATAGTAGAGGAGGCACACACACATCAATTTTACCGTGGCCTCAATGGCATGAAAGCAACACAACCATAATTTTCGTCTTTGTGGATCTGCCACCATGCCTTGTTCCACCTCAACACTGCATTTCTTTCTTTTTGTTCCTTTAAAAAATGGTTTGCCTTTTACCTAACAGGAGACAGCAGCAGCAATAAAAGACACAACTCCATTGTCCCCCCCACTATACTAGGGTTTCCATTTTTCCTGTTTAAGTATTGGCATCAAGAATCAACTTGCAATCTTGGAGCCCAAAAAACATACAAGTATCACTGATTGCAATTCCCCTACTGAACACTAGAGTGTGGCTCCAGCAGTGAGACCCCATAGATTCCTTTGTTAAAATGCCCAACTTCACAACATAGATTAAAATGTTTATAGCCTGGTACTTTTAAGAGGATATATAAAAAGAATGTTCTCTATGTAAAATTATGTGATGAAAAACATGTGATATGATTGTATATTTAATTTGTTCTGTATTACATCAACATAGGCCTACTGACATATATAATCATATATACAATATCTGGTTCAATTTGTACAAGGTTACCTGCAGATTTAAATGTATGGAAAAGTTACTATTTCTAATATAGTTCTGATATTTCTAATTTGGTTTTCTAATCTAATATTTCCATACATCATTTTGGACAGAAAAAGTTATGTTTGTAAGTTTTATTTAAAAACAAACAAACATGTATATTTTAGTGCTGTCAAAGTTAACGCGTTAATTTTTTAAACTGTTAATGCTTTGAAAAAAATGTATGCAATTAAAGCAGAACTATGTAGGATTTCGGCTGTAATTATTGTGGCTCAGAGTCACTGTGATGGTAGAGTGACCTATTATGAGGTGAATGGGGTCTAGGCCAATGCGCTCACCCCCCCCACTGGCTGAAAACCGCACTTGCAAGATCAGTCCTCCGTCTCGGTGTAAATCTCATCAATGGATAGAACTATCGCGAGAAACTGCCTTACGGCAGTACGAGATAAGAACGCAGATGACGTCATGCATGTCATGAATCGTGATTGGTTTGAGTTCGGAAAGTCGGAGGAAACCATGGAAACATGTTTGTACTGATGAAGTTTGGCTTGTGGCTAACACGGAGCTAATGCTAACAGACACACACACACACCATGGATCTTTTATAAGATAATGTAATACATCATGACACACACACACACGCCTTCGCGTTTTGGAACCTTTATTCATGTGTGTGTGTATGTCTGTGTCTTTGTGTCTTTGTCTGTGTGTGGCCGTATTAGCGTTAGCTCCGTGTTAGCATTAGCTCCCTGTTAGCGTTAGCTCCGTGTTAGCATTAGCTCCGTGCTTAGCAAACACCGCTCTCTACCTTCAGCAGTAAACACAAGCACGTGTAGGGAGGGGGTGGAGGAGGTGGGGCGGCGAGTTTTTTTTTACGACAGTGACATGTGCCTCCCAGAACTGTGGGGGAGCCCCGGAGAGGGAAAAAAAGAGAAACCAACGAAGGAGCGAGCTATTTCCGGCCAAGTTGCATAGTTCTGCTTTAACGTTGTTTTGTTTACTTCCGGTGGCGGCTGACCCATAGCTGCTGTAGCGCTGTTAATGTCACTTCATTAAAGCAGAAAGCGACCCGGTCGTTTTGGCTAACTTCCTGTCAGTCGATGGAGTTAGCAGTCCCCGCCCTCGTCCCTATGTCACCGTATGCATACGCATCCCTTGGCTGCACACACAGAGAGGACCGCCCCTTTATGCCATTCTCTCTCCTCATTGGATAAAGTTTTCTCCTCGGCTTACAGCAGAGCAGAGTGACTGACAGACCCGTGTTTTGGACCAAATACTCTATATAAGTGATTGCTGTCGGAAGATATAACTATTTAAGACATATATTTACACAAACATTCCGCTTACTTCTGCTTTAAGTTTGTTTTTTTCATGCACATCCGCGGTGCACAGCTCCATAAAGAGTTCCCTTCAATTTCAGAAAATTGTGCGATTAATTAGTTAATTTTTTTTTAAATCAATTGACAGCCCTAGTATATTTCATGTGTAACTTCAACATCAGCGTGTTAGCGTTATCACTGTAATCATGTTAGCATGCTGGTGTTAACATTTAGCTTGTAGCACTTCTGTGGCTAATTACAGAAGCTTTAAGATAAAAGTTATACATAAAAAAACTTCAAAGATAAGTCAAATGACAAGAATAATAGTGCATCGTGCACAGTACTGGATCCCAGCGTGCTCTCCAGTCTTATCATTAATAAGGAGTGTGAGCTGTCTCTCACCATATCTGTCCTTTACATCCATCCAAACTAAGTTAATTTTCATTTTTTCCTCCCGTCTTCTTCCCTCTCGACCTCTCTGCGATATCCATCAATCCTTAACTGTTCAGAGACACACTCATTTCACGGGTCAATTAATTTTAATCAGAGTGTGTCAATTTAATCTGAGTTCAAACCGCTAGACGGACACTTTGTGAAAATCTCATTAACCTTCCCATTTCCAATCTGCTCACTTCATCAGCGGGGCAGAGCAATGACTCAGTCATTTTAAAAACCCACGCTTTTTCTGTTGGTAAACAAACTCCTGCGTTTTTGGATAATGTCACAGGAATAGGCACCCAGGAGAAGAAACGCACAACATCCTCTTACACAGAAAAGGACACTGACAATGATTTAGTGTCTTCAGGTAGGTGGTTTAATAGCAATAACCCAGCAGGAAAATCAATGTGATCTCAAGATAAGGTTAAGGTTAAATGATTGCCATAAGGATAAGGGATGACTGCAACAGAAAGACACACTAAGAAGCACAACAAAGACTACATGCAGTGTAAGGTAATAGAAAAGATGGCGCCGGGACAAGACATTAACGACTTCATCAGCGCAACTCTGACCGAAAGTTCAGCACTACATCTCTTAAATGCTCTTATATTTTTTGACTTCAGTTATCAAGTGTCACTCTGGTGTTGTTTTCAAAGGACACCTCTGAATGTTTGAATGGGCTTGAGACCAATTGAAGTCACAGCTGATTGTAGAGTTACTCACAGAATTATAGGTGGTTGTTTGCAAACACTATGTAGCCTTTCATGTGTCTTTCTCTGAGGAGAGGCTTTCACGAGCAAGGATCACACGAGAGGCTCTCATAGGGCCACCCTGCCATACTTCCCAGATTGGTGGCGGGCTGCAGTGATGGTTGACCTTCTGAAACTTTCTGCTGGAGCTGTGAGTAATAGTTTTGTTAGCAGAGTTAGCATTTTACAGATGACAGTTTTGGCACTGCCCCCAAGTGGCAAAGAAAATAGCTGCAGATGCTGCTTTAAAGCTAATCGCTGACAGACTCAAGACTCAAATCAAGTTTTCAGCTATGATGCAATTGATTACATGTCCTCACATATTATGTTTCCTTTTCTTTTTATGCTAATATCTCTGTTGTTTATCGGATATGGTTCACTTTCGTTAATTTGTTCCTAAAGTGGTGTGACTTTGGGGCTAGAACAAACCTTAATCCTGTGGCCAGCACTGTTAAACTGGTTTAAAATCTTGGTTTTAGAATTATGATTCATAGGTTTCATCACTTTCAGTTCTGTATTTTTTTTTAAACAACGTTTGCCCCAGAAATAACAACAAAAGTTTGCAAATCTGATTCCCTGAGATTTAACGTCTCCAGACACAACAGCAGAAACACGCTGTCTGTTTATAATAGACTGGATCCTCTTGTGACAACCACAGCTCAACTTTCTGTAATAGAATGCAAAGAAAAAAAGAAGTTAATGTAAATGAGCTGTTGATTATTCAGTGCACCAGCATCTCACTAAAATATAAATAAACATAATTTAAAGTGTTGTGCTGACAACTGTACTTTTAAAACCTGAGTATCTTGTTACCTATATTTTAGAGCCATAAATATGAACGTATAGCAATTACAACAGAGCAGATGTGCATGTGTGCATAATTAGCTTCTCATCACTATCAGATTTACAGATGGATCAGCACAGGTGCACAGTTTATATAGTGGATCCAATGCTGTGCTGTTTGTCATTCACATGATCTGCAGCTCTGCTGCTCATCTTCTCAGTTGAGGTTGCACACACTTCATTAAGCCTCACTGTCATGGCGTCTAAGGCTTAGCGCTTTTATATTTCCACAGATTTCAAGGCGCTTGACAGACCAAATCAAGCGCACCACGGCCAAGTATTCATTATTTGGACTTGGGTGTCTTGGAGAGCTGATAAGATGTGAACTCATTTGCATGAGAGGCCAAGACACCCTTCAGAAAGCACAGAGCCATTGCAGGCCAGCCGCTTTAGTCAACACTGGCCTTTCATCTCCATCTTCTTTACTCTCCTATTCTCTTTCTTCACTCAAGCACACACTCACAGCACCGGGCACAGAAGAATAATAGGCACACGCTGCAAAAAATGACAGCCAGATATTTTGTTCGATATCACAGTTTATCAACCACATTTTCAGGTGGCTGCACTCAGCTCAGGCTGGTACACACTATGATTCTAGGCCTCAAATGATCTGGGACCATAGCCTCATTCAATGCTTGATGATCATTCATTCAAATGATCCACAACTGTTTCGTGTCAATACAGTTATTTTACTCCTTCCCCTATCTCGAATCGTAACATATGTCCCTCTTTTATTTCCTCCCTGATGACTATTTTGGGATGTATGAGTTGTATGTGAAATGTGTGTGCAAATTTTTGTTTTTCTTCCTAGACAAATAACTAAGTCCAGTTGCTTTCGATTTAACCTCCTTTGAAAAAGCAAATTTTTGTTGTTGGCTTGTTGGGTTGTATGTGTATTTTACACATTTCGCCTGAATAAAACTTAAGTTATTTTAGATTGAAGTAGTAGTAGAAATTGTGTGTTTTTGCAACTCACATGGTAGCTGTGCCTACCTCATCTTCTCAGCCAGGATTTCAACATTATTCTTTTTTTTTTACTGCATAAGAACGCGCACCAAAACAGCCAGATGATGGCACTGATTGTCTTCCATGTTTGTTTTTCCTCTGGAGTCATGTTTGATCATGTGTTGCTGTGAGATCTGATTAAAATGGGTTATGATTTAAAAAATCATCTAGTATGTAGCAGGTTTGGAGCTAAAACTCCTGGTGTGTGATGTGAATTCTAACACAAAGTATTTTGTGTGGATTTCAAGAAAATAAGCAGTGATGTAGTTTCACAGAAATACCCTCAAGTGAAGGTGATCATTCTTGCTACAAAACACAGGCGGTTGCCAAGCTTGTAAATTTTTTACAGTGTGGGAATATGAGGACAGAATCACATATCACATACACACACACACACACACACACACACACACACACACACACACACACACACACACACACACACACACACACACACACACACACACACACACACACACACATGCACGTTCTGTTCTCTCTTTAGCCCTCTCTCTCTTTCTCATAAAGCCACTCTCTGGCCTCTTTAGTATTCTGATGTGGTTTGTGATTCTCTGTCAACATTTGACTTCACAGGCGGTGGGGATCAGACTCATACAGAGAGAGGCCAACTGCCTGTGGCTCACCGCTGCAGAGGCGTAGGTAGGGATTACACAGACAGACAGACACACAGACAGACTGTCAGGCTGATGTACAGACAGACATCCACTCTCCTTACACCTGGAGTTAAAGGGCATTATAACAGTATAACATTTGACCTTAAATTATGTCTATCATCATTTGGACACAGTTTCAGCCTTTTCTCCCATTGCCTTGAGCAACAATGGTCTGTAAAAAAAGAAAAGGAAAAAACAATAAGGTCAAATTGTCAGATTTCCACAAAAGCCACAAATAAGCTTGTTAATTACAGCTGAGGCCTTTATCAAAGCCCTGCAGATACAGTACAGCGACTGTGCTGCTGGGTGCAGTAATAGTTTTACTTATAGCCCCTTTAACATTCATCTCACATCCACTTTGCTTCTGGATATGATTCAGCTGGAGTACATTTACGCCTGACATTAAAATGCGACTGCAGTATACACAGTGAAATTGGATTTCTCTTCCCCTCGCCTACATGCAGATTGTGTCCTTAACGTCCTTCAAACCTTACAGTAAACATCTTTTCCTTGCTTGTTGTTCACCCACAGGTATCTATTTTTGACATGTGTTTCACAACACAAGGTCGCCTGTTGGCAGTTTGATTTGTTTTATTTGTCTGTCGTTGCTTTGTGAGGATGTAGAGTTGTTTTACATTACCCACTGTATTTGGGTAATGTAAAACAGAAACGCTTGAGTGTTTCTGTGGAAGAAGGTGACATCCTGCTCACGCTGCTCGGGGAAATACATTTCCACATGCTGGTGCAGTGATAGTAGTAAAGCCGATAAGTTGTAGAGCATGTGACCAAATGCTGATGCTGCATACTGACTGATGGTTTTGAGTTCCAGTAGAGGCAGAGGTGGACTGATAGGAGTGTGCTGTGCTTCCTCCACATCTACTGCTGGAGTGTCCTGGGGCCACAAACTTCAGTCTGTCTGGTCCAAGTTCTTATCCCTGTTGTGCTTATACCTTCTACTAGGTGGATTAGAAAAACTTAAACATTGTGTTTTTCCGCTGGGTGGCTTCAGTTCATTTCTTACCATCAACCTCCCAGCTGTTTCATGCAATGCACATGCTGACCTCTCACATCTGCTCCAGAGATTAGGTCTCAATTCTCATTTTCTACAGAGTTCACAATTAAAATGGGATAACGCTTTGTTAGAGTTAGGATATGTAGTGTTTACTTAGGCCAGGGTTAGGTTTTATTTGTTTAGAAAGGCCCAAGAGCCAGGCATCAAACCCAGAACCTTGTTTTTACTGTAAGGGACAATTCCAGGCAAATTCAACCTGGGGCTTTAGTTTCCTAATGTTTTAGGTCTAAAAGAATGAATCTGAAGATTTTCTTTTTAATTGCTCAGTAGTTCTGTCTGTCCCCGTATCGCCACAGCAGCGTATAATGGGAGTGGACGGATCTTCGGCTGTTTAGGCTATACATCCCATAAAAACATCAGATGGCTATTCAAACATACACCGAGGGGTTTGTTTACTTAAAGGGACAACGAGGAGTTTCTATTCGGTTATAAAAAAGTCTCACGTTAATGTGGATGAATCTCCGCTACCCACACTTGTTAATGGGCCCATTTTCGATAAATATATCGTTCTGTCTCTATCGTTATTCTGTTATTATTAGTGGTGGCGGAAATGCTGGTCGAGCCGACCAGCGTTTTTTACTTTCGGTTTCGCAACGAATCATGAGAATAACGCAGCTGAATCGCCGTTTATGTTCGGAACTACGACGGTATGTGAACCTCTTTGAACCTCTGACTTTAATTCTTGATGAATGAAAACATGAGTCCGTCTTGCGCCGGTCAAAATAATTTTACGGTGTGCGCGGAGGCTCATAAATGTAGTGTGAAAACGCTTCGCTTTTCCAAAACTCCTCGTTGTCCCTTTAAAGAAAGCGGACATGTCTGTAAATGGAGCTGTAATACAAAGTATCGCGCAAGAGTCAAGTTGACGCGCTCAGATCTTTCTTGGTTTCTTTCTCCCTGTTGATGCACATTTGCTTCAGGGATTTCTGTGGTCTGCTTATGTTCTTTTTCACAGTTTGTTACCCAATAGGAGATTCAGGGCAAAGATTTCATTTTGGAGATCCCTTGACACTATACTCTATCTATTTTTATTTATGTATTGCATCCTGGAGTCTATGGAATGTTTCTTCCATGACTTTAAATAGTACACTAACAACCCCAGTTGTGATTTCTTAAGCTAATATTAAAAAACATGGTTACTAACCAGTTTCTAAATGAGACTGGATCAACTTACCAGTCCACCTTTACAGGCTTTGATTTCCTGATTGGCAGAATTACAAAAATCCACTCTGTTACTCTGTGATTCACAAATAAACACAATGGCTGCCCCACTACCAACATTCAAAACAGGTTTCAATAGGCTACTATTGATCCCAAACTGACTGACAGACCAAACACAACAGTTTTTCTTTTTCTTCTTAAGTTTTTCCCCCCCTCAGTGTTCTCAGTGAATTTATAATCTTTTTCAGGATTAAAAAGCACAGATTCACCAAATACAATACAAACTGTGTGTGTGTGTGTGTGTGTGTGTGTGTGTGTGTGTGTGTGTGTGTGTGTGTGTGTGTGTGTGTGTGTGTGTGTGTGTGTGTGTGTGTGTGTGTGTGTGTGTGTGTGTGTGTGTGTGTGTGTGTGTACAAATGTCATTCAAGATGAGGAAAGCTTTAGGGACTTGATCCTGCATGTGAGCACTAAGATGGTGAAATGGAGGGATTAATCCAAAGGGATTTCTTCAGTCTTGTGAATAATTCATTAAAAATTTGCAATAATGACACATTTTGATTTTAAAGCATCACTTACATTTCTTTTTGAATTTACTGTTAAGAGTAGAGTTATACATAAATGCATGGATCTGGAAAAGATGTTTGTGTGCGACAAATAGTGAAAGTAATAATGTGTCTCTTTTATGCAACTGAGCTCCGACACAGAACCTGGCTGCAAGCATATTCGTCTGATTGGGAGCAGACTCAGTTGAACAGTCGGCTCTGCACAGTCACATCAGACCCAGCACACTATAAAAGCTCAACAAGTTGTTTTTATGGTGCCATATTTCAAATCATGACAAATTCAGCATTGTAAAATGCATTACAGCCTCTCCACCGTGTTCCCCTGCAACATTTCACTGAGCTACAACTCTAGTGTATTCATGCAGAGTACATATTGATCTCATAACTACCAATGTCACACAGAGATAGAGAAAGAGATAGAAAGAGAGTATCATGCCAACCACTACACCAACACAACTGGATCTCTGTGTTATTCTCATGACATATTTCTGTTTAAGTCAGTAGTAAGTCATCGTATTTTTTATTGAAAATGACAGTGTGGATGGGGACCAATAACACAAATAATTAAGACTTTACATAAGGTTCCAATGAATGTGTATGATGACTGTTTACATCGTAAAACATAACGACACTAAAATATTCAGCAATTTATTTATACGTTATCAGTTTCTGAAGTCTTCAAGTACATTGAAATTGTAGAGATTGTTTTGAAACAGTGGCTCCTTGTATTTGGTGTCTCTGTGACTTTAAATTGAGTTTCCACTTGCTATTCACAGGGGGTGAGCAGATTAATTAATTCAATTAATTTCCATGCCTTCAAGGAGCTGCTAATCCACCTAAAACACTTGCATCGGTATCAGTTTCTTTGGAGAATTTTTGTATCACATCTTGTTCTGAACTCTGTTGCGGGGGCTTTTTCATCCCAGAACAGTGTGTGTGTGTGTGTGTGCATGTGTGTGCGAACAGGCTGCTGCGATTAGCTCCACCCCTGGTCCACTAGACCACCACCACAGCACCACCACAGCCATCATATTCATAATGGAGATCAAATTAATTTTCTCTCCCCTCCTCTATCTGTGAATGCCACTCTCTACCTCTATCTCCCACCCCCTCTCCTCTCTCTCCTCCCACACTGTTCCTACATACATTTATCTCTAAGGTCTGGTGTGTGTCCTGTCACTTGCCATCTCCCCTCTCTCTCCGTTTCTTTTGTTTTTCATTGTCTCTCTACCCCGGTGCAGCAGACCAGGCAGCAGCCTCCAGCTTCTGTCTGTGTCATGTTTGTGTGCCAGGCAGTGGAGAAGAAAGCTATTACACATGTGCTGGCTTTCTTGAAAACATTTTTATATCAAATGAGCTTTAGCTTTTTACAGCTGCATTTTCTAACACAATGCAAGGATGTAATTTTTGATACAGTGTACACAGTATGCAAATGTGCATGCTCATAAGTGGTTGTTACTATTTAAATTTAACTTAAAACAACCAAGAATAAATACTACATTAAAAAGCATGTTATTTTTTGGCTTCATTTGTTAATTATTGGATACTTTTTTTTATGACTCTGAAACCATGAAGAGCTCTAATGGATTTACTGAAATATTGAATTAAAAGGTAGGCATTTATAAGCTAGATAGCTTCAGCCTGAGCCTACACCTTTTTGATCTATTTATGAACTAGTTGAACTAATGATGTTATGGAAGGTTGACTGATTGTGATTGATGCTCAGTGTACAAGATTGAATAAACTACTACAGTACTACTACTACTAAATTGCAGGAAAAGCAGGAATAAGAATGTGAAAAAAATTACAATATGTGTCTGAGTTTTGCCCCAGCAGATGGATTGCCAAATAATTCTTCGGGTCCTTCAGTAAGCCTCAGTAAAACCTCCCTTTTCTGCTTTGGAGGGTCAGTGAAAAACTAGGACCTGTCTAAGCTGCAGCAATGATCATGTTGAAAACATGATGCTGCATAATCTACTGCTTTCACTCAAACATGCCATATTTGTGTTTTAAATGTATTCATATCTGATTAGTTGGTCTGGCCATATACAAACTGGACACTATGGCAGTCATACTAAACATGCAAAATGTTTTAACAAGCTCAGTTAGTTTTGTGCTATGTCACTGTAAATCACCAATATTTTTCATGCTCCACTGTTTTGAAATATCCTTTAAACCTTGACGAATCTCCATCAGGGCCTTCAACGGTCTCTCCTGGCTTCTTGCTCCCTGACATATAAATTAACTTCTGTCATGAGAAACAAAACTGTGATGAGTGTAAACTCACTGATGAATAGTTTTTAATATAAGAGTGTAAAGGTTAAAGAAAATAATAATTTCCCATGGCCCTGCTTAAGTATTAAGGCTAAAACAACAGAATGAAAAACATAGGCAGTATTTTACAGTAACCATATTATAACTGTATAACAACTTTTCAGTGCAACTCATATCCACCTTGGACTAGTTCATAAAGAGTACCATTTTACATCAGGGTAATTTTTACTGACTCTTCAATGTTAAGAAATGCAGAAACTTTATTGATTAGTGTGTAGGTGGGTGCCTTGAAGGATTGAAGGCTGATGTCATGCAGAATTCAAATCGTATCTAAGAGCAGAGAAAACCATTTGATTACACCACTTGACTTAGGAAGGGGGAAAATGACAAGGACAATCAGTCCTCATCATCTCTCCCCCTCTCTCTCTTATAAGCATTGCCATTCTG
This sequence comes from Trachurus trachurus, assembly GCF_905171665.1. Taxonomy (NCBI): domain Eukaryota; kingdom Metazoa; phylum Chordata; class Actinopteri; order Carangiformes; family Carangidae; genus Trachurus; species Trachurus trachurus. The sequence continues at coordinate 11,307,589 of NC_139901.1, forward strand.
AATTTTGAGCACACTTATGTGAGCCTCCGCAGCATGATACAATCACACTGACCTCGTGTGATTTAATGCAATCAGCCCTCACAGCTTGTGTGAAATTGTATTGTTCTGTTTCAAAGGAAATGGGGTATGATTCTGTGGAAATGATCCGACAGCGTCGCCCCAGAATAATTCTGCAGGGAAATGATGAGGGGATGTCATTAAGCAGACAGTTGTGTATGAAAAGCTTTTCGCTCCTTCAGGGATTGTGGAATGCCTTAATCATTGTGTAGAACCAAAAGGATTTGTAATAATAATGAAGGCTTCACAGCAGCTGCAGCGGAGGAGGAGATTCAGGGCTGTTTGAAGATGCTAATTAACTGTATTTGACATGTTTATATAAAATATACCACAAATTTTAACTGCCCAGCTGTTTGTCACATTGTATCTGTGTGGATCTGGTCGAGTTTTTAATTGGCTCCAGTTGAGTATTAGGCCTATATCATTGTGTTTCTGTGGGTTTGACTTAAAACATCAAAACACTGTTTTCTAATATTTTCAGTATTACAGTTATGAGTTGTGCATGCTCATAGCTGCTCTTGTAGTTTACACTACATGTGAAATTTGTAAAATTGAGGGTCTGTTTATTCTCAACTCAAATCCAGTTGTCGCCTCATAAACAAGTGTTATCTCTAATTTGCCCAATCAAGGCTTTGTATTCATCTACAACTGTCATGCTGTCTCCATCCTTGGGATTTCCATATAAATTTCTCTTTTCACCCATCTTCCTCCCTTTTATTCCCTGTCACCCTGTTTCTCTCTCTTTCCTTTGATCAAGTGTGCTCTCTCTCGTGTTTGCTGGGATGTCAAGCTTGGCTGCTTGGCAGTGGCCTTCCTTTTAAATGTTTTTTCTATTGCTCTACTGTCACAGATCACTGGACAGAAACTGGAGTGGCAATGGAGGCTTGTACACCATGCACCAGTCATACATTTTCCCGTGACGCTCATTGAAAAGGTGATTTTCTGCCTGTCTGGAACAATAAGCCTGCTTGGCATATCGAGCTCTGCTGCTATGAATACTAAAAAAAAAAAATTGAGCCCCTAAGACCAGGATTTCATGTGCAAGGTCTGATGAGGAAACAGTCATGTCTAATTTTACTTGTATCACTGAGGTGGTTTATTACAGGATTGGTGGGTGAGCCTGAGGATTTTATTTAAGGAGGAACACATTTTTTGTCAAGAGGTATTGCCAGTAAAGTAGGCCATTAGTAATACAGTAGTATGAATAAAATACCCCAAATACAGTAATAAATACAATAACCAAACCAAAAATAGGCTAGGCCTACTAAAATTCTCATTTTGCAGAATTACTAAACTTCAGCATGTTGGCATACATTTTGTGCTATCACTATTTTTCTATTAACATGTAGCCTAGGCTATGTTTAGGTTGTTGCTGGATGTGGTTTAGCTCATTTAAACTATCAATTTATACTGTCAGGTACTTTCTCAATAATTGCCATATCATATTTTACACATGAATCACTCTGTAGGCTATGTGTAAAATATCAATCTGCAAAGTCTTATTGATTATGAATAACATCTACTGAGGCTGTTTGACAATATAGCTAGTAATTGTGTTGTAGAGTTATACGGAACAGACAAAATAACATGAAAGATGGTGACCCCAATAACTAAATCATAACACAAACATGGAATTAGGTAGCCTGTATAGTCTAATTTCCTTGATCAAACCAGTCTGTCACAACTTAGTCAGTAGCTTGTGTGTGTCATAAAGACTGGGAATACTTAAATGTGTGCAGAGCTCTCTGTGCTACCTCTTTGCTATAAATTATTATTGTATACATCCATGGCTGTTGTTCATGGATAACCAGGGTAACAACGTTTACGACAGTATGATGCTACCACCATCGACACATTTTACGGCAGGCATGTATGAGACGCTTGTTGTTAGCCGACTAGCTAACCGGTAGCTCGTGTTTCATATACCCTCACTGTAAACCTAAACCCGGACAAAACGACGACACCGTTGAAGCCTCTAAACCGGACAAATGGATGTTGGAGAGCTCCTGAACTATCAGGTAGATATTTGATTCTGTTCGTCAGTGTTTGGTAAACTTAGTTCAGCTAACCTCAACTCGTCTCATTCATTGTATTGAATGCAGTAGCATTGCTAGCGGCTACTTCTGAGCGATAGCAGAGATGCTTTAGCTTAGTCCTGTTATTTATTTTGTCGTGTCTATTATACGTTCACTGATTTACCCCGAGTGTATAATGTAACACCTGCACGGGGGGACAGTAACTTAACTATGACCCTTGTTTACAGTAACGTTAGCATATAGCATGCTAGCTGAACGTGCAGTGAATTAAGAGGCAGTATGCGACATCAACTTCTACACAATAATTCTACTATAACTGTCTAAACTATGTTCATAAACTTACGTAAACTACAAACACGTGTGCACATTGCATTTGTACACTGACTTCATTCAGGACAGTCCGATTACGTATCATGTCCTCTACACCAGCGTCCACTAAATCATCCTAATTGATCCAGTTTCTGTTTTCAAGATGCTTTGTGTCGAAACAGTGAATACATTTTATCAATCTTTTGTATTCATTTGCAAATTCGGCACATGGACACTCCTCAAAATAACAGCCGATTTCAGTAAAATCCGACATTTTCTTAATTATTTCTAACTGCTTGTGGCAACTTGTATTAAAAGTTGTCATTTCCCCAGAGGAGCTGTTTGTATTGGTACAACTGGTGCTATGAGGGAAATAATCGATGAGAAGTGCAGTGCTTTCCATGTCTTCTATAATCTGTCTAGTCCAATACATGCAGATACTATGCCATTTTCACAATGCATTTCACCCTTTATCTCTCTATCAGTCGTCTCTCATGCATAAAACTGTAGGCATAGCCTATATTTTTACCCTTTCACACACTGTTACTCCAGCTCCACCCATGTAATTTCTGGATGTACCATATTCCAGTGTAAAAAGCTACATTTCATCACATCCTTTCCTCTTTCAGCCTGATAGGGGAGCAAAGCGTCTCAGGCAGGACGATGGAGGAGCAGCGGGAGGAGATGAGGACTCCCGAGGGGGGAAACAGCAGAAAGGCCTGGGTGCCAGGGAAATGGCCAGATACCGGGAAGCTGCAACAGCAGGAGGAAACGAAGGTGGGGCTGAGATGAGGGAGGCTGAGGAGCTGACTGGAGATAAGAAGAAGATCCTGGACAAACTGATGGACCAGGATGAAGAGGAACCTGAGGTGAGGGAGTTTATTTGAGAGTTATAATAGGATCGTGACATCATTTCTGTAAAGTGTAATATTAATTCAGTGAGGCTGAAAAGTGAGGAGCTGTGCATTTTTGTGAAGTTTTGTTACATCGGTGCAAATGTTATCGCTATTGTTTCATAGCTGATTTTTGTGATTGCTCACCCAAAGAACAAGAAATTTAGATGTCATTCATGAGCAAATGTCACAATTTCAGAATGCTCTAGATATTTTTTATGTTGAATATTAACAGCACAACACTGCCTTTTGCAAGCATAAACGTGACTTCCATACTCATGATAGTGAGAAAAGATTCATTTTATTGGTAGTGAAGTTGAGCAGGGACTATACGTCAAAGAAAGTGACTTGATGTGTTGCAACATTGCATTTTCATTTCTTTGATGTTTCTGTTGTGAGCTTCACTTAGAGGTGCAGTGGAAATATCATTTATAGACATGTATAAAGAGAATCTGTGGTCAACTTGGACTGTGTTTTCTTCAACAAAGTTCTCAAAGTTCAGAGAGACAACATAAATCTGAGCTTCCCTTTTCACTAACACACACATCCAATGAAGCTGATAAACTTTATGCCCACTAACCCCATAGCTCCATCACAAAAGACATGGCTCAAACAGGACTGAACAGTTTCATGTCCAGTAATTATAAACGAGACAAACCTTTCCACTGTTGCTTTAGTCAAAAAGTGACCGAAAGTCTAATGGAATTAGTGGGAAATAAAACTGAAGCACAACATGGCTCTATAATGTTCCTGCTTTGCAGCGGTGATATCAACAGAAGTGTAAATCAGGACCTCAGACTCATGTAAACCCCTTATGTTCAGCAGAAATCCAGCTTAAGCCTCTGCTAGCGTGGTTGAAATCAAAAGCTTACTCACTTTTACACAGAGAAGTCTTTACACACATCTCATAGCGTCTGACATTTCTTCACAGTGCAGGCTTTTAGACAAGTAGTCTTGTGTGTCTGTGTGCAGCATTTCTTGAGCACTTTTGCCTGTGTGCGCATGCCGCATGCCCATTGTGGGAAAGTGTTCCAGACATTTATGTGTGATTGTTCCTGATTGCCATTACCAGCGATGCCATATTGTGTAGTGCATTAGAAAACTTCACATCTATAACCCAGTTCCTATTATCCCACACAGCAGCCTTTTGAAATATTCGCTGTGTCAAGAGCTACTCAGAGGAAAGTGCAGCTCTGTTCCATAATGTCAGACAATAGTAATTTCCTAACCTGTCATTATCTTTCCAACACTTAGTGGGCTTTTAAGCCATCAGAAGGTCAAACACATTCCTTTTCCTGTGAAAAGCTCTCTGATTCCCTTTGGTTGTGGAAAAAGCTCCTGGCTGCACTGCTCAGCTCACACGATGAGTTTGACCTATTCAAAATGGGCTCAAAAAGATTTTAAGCTGGCTAAGTGATGTTCACAAAAAAAAATCCAGTTTGTATTTGTAAAAAACAAACAAACCAAGAAATATGGATAAAATCTTGTTGTATGCAGCATATTATATGCATTTTTAAGGTAGCTTTTTTTTTAAACATTAGATAAAATTGTTTTATGTTAGTGGCTAAATTTTGAAGTATCCTGAAAGATAAATGTATGAACCCACAGTCGAAATGCCCTTTTCTGTTTTTGCAGCCTATATAAATGGTTTATAATATTTTCTCTTTTTTCCTCCCTGTTCCTCACTTTTCTCTCTCTCTCTCTGCTAATCAAACAGGCAGAGCCAGTGGATGAGAGTTCAGTGAAGAAAATGATCCTGACCTTTGAGAAAAGATCATACAAAAATCAGGAACTGAGGATTAAGTTTCCAGACAATCCAGAGAAGTAAGTCCGTTAATAACTGTCCGCATTGTATCACTCTCTTGGTTAAATTTGAGTAAAAACTGAACCATATCCAAAATGATTTGTGACCTTATTAATTAAAAATGTTATTCATTTGTTAAACTAGGACTGTAACAATTTAAGCAAAATTAAATAGATGGAAACATCATTGTGTTGCATCTCTGCTCTTGATACAGTATCTCAATATCCTGCTCTTAGAGGACAATGGCGGTACAAAATGTTTAAGTGCCAAGCCAGCCATTGATTTCTTTTTCTTTTTCCGTTTTTTAAACCAGGTTTATGGAGTCAGAGCTGGATCTGAACGACATCATCCAGGAAATGCATGTGATTGCCACGATGCCAGACCTCTACCACCTGCTGGTGGAGCTCAATGCTGTCCACTCACTGCTCGGCCTCCTCAGTCATGAAAACACTGATATCCTTTTGACTCAGACTGTTAATCAATTTTGATGCAATCATCCTGTCAGTGGAATCTAATGTTGGTCTCAACCAGATACGTTATTATATACATATACATAAACATAAACATATACATACATGTTTGTTTTTTATCAACAGCAAATCTCATAAAAAACAGAAAACTAGCAAAGGGTTGAGCCCTGCAACAAACACTGGTATTGTGTCTGTAGCCTTTTATTTCTTATTTCTCTGTGCCATAGAGCTCCATTAGAAACACATCAGGGAGCTACACCGTTGCACAAGGGGCACATGTTCCTTTATTACCTTACCTGAACTTGCACAAAGCAGTTTATTATTTTTGGTCAATCTCCTGCAGAGGTACACCCGAAGTGCAGCTGAAAATAGTCTCCACTTATTTTTTGGAAGTCACTGAGCCTTCAAATGAAACTGTACTTTTGCCCTATTTGGAAATGGTTATGTTGTTAGTTGAAATGACTGTGCTGGAGACTGGGAGCTGTAGGCGGTCAGAAAGTATTGAGAGATGCACAAAAAAAAAACAGTTTTATTTTTCATGGGATTTGTTGACAATAGGAGAAGTATAGAATAATGCCAGCCCTGTCTTTTTAACTGTGTATTATTGAACTTGAAAAACTTATGCACAACTCAAACGATAGACAGGTGCAATTGAAGAGGACCAAATGTCTGTCTAAACTGAACAAAAAAAAACGTATGCAGATGAAGTATATTGAATCAAAATAATGACATAAAAATGCTTGAAATGTGACAACACTGAGACCAACTTGATATTTTTGCAACAACTCAGCTTATCTTCCTTAGCCTGAACCACATGTCGCCATAGCAGTGGTGGACCTGCTGCAGGAGCTGACGGATATCGACACACTCCACGAGAGCGAGGAGGGTGCTGAGGTGCTCATAGACGCTCTGGTAAGTTCAGGATTTTGAGTTAGTCTTTGACGATATTGACGAAGCAGCAGTTTGTGGGGTCAATAGAAGTCTCTGGTTCTGTGGCATCCAAATCAGGCTGATGATTGGTCTCTCTTAAGGAATCACAACAGAGCCTCAGTTGGCACTGGTTGACTGAAGTACATGTAGACATCTTGAGTTGTCAGTCAGACTATATTCTGTTTCCATGATGCTGTGTCAAACCTGTGTCTGGTTTTAACCCTGTGTATTAACTGATATTGATGCAATGTAATCATTTTTTTGTTGATAGAACAGATAAAATGATTAAAGCAGAAGTAAGCGATCCGGTCGTTTTGGCTAATGCTGCGTTCCAGGTAGGCTTTTGAAACCGTAAATTACAGCTTCAAGTCACAACTTACGACTTTGTAGCGTTCCAGGCAACCCACTCGTGTTTTTCCGACCTGTTTTACCTGTGAAAGTCACTATAACGGCCACTCGTAACTTCCGACCCGTGAACTCGTACCAGATTGAACTGGTATGACTTCACAGGTCGGAAAAACACGAGTTACGAGTTGCTTGAACGCACCATAACAGTCCTCGTCCCTACGTCACCACATTCAGGCGCATCCCTTGGCTGCACACACAGCCCTGCATGCCGTTCTCTCTCCTCATTGGATAAAAACTGTAGGATACGATAAATGTTTTCTCCTCGGCTCAGAGCAGAGCAGAGTGACTGACAGACCCGTGTTTCGGTCCAAACACTCTATGTAAGTGATTGCTGTCGGAAGATATAACTATTTAAGACTTATATTAACACAAATATATCACTTACTTCTGCTTTAAGAAAACCTGCCATTATTTCTTTTTACTGGTGTTATAATAAAAACAAATAGTGTATTAACTTTGAAAACATACCGCAATTTAAATGAGGCACAAATGTTCACACCGCTTTATGATTTCTGCCTCTGTTTATTCAATAATTATGACCATTTATTTATTCTTTTTGGCAGTGCTCCAGTGTAAGTTGGTCTTGCAAATAAATGACTTTTTTGATTGAAATTTAGAAACTGTCAAGAACTTAGTCGAGGAGAAAAACACTACATTTTAATGCGTAATGTCATCGACATAATTATAGCAGCTTCTCTCCCAGTCTTTACTTTGGATTTATCTAAAGCTTTTCTTTGTCACTGCGTGGCTGTGTGTGTTTAACACCGTCTCCCTCTTTGTTTCATCCTCTCTCTTCAGAGTTAGCCGACTCTGTCTTTCTTTCGCTTCCTTTTTTTGTTGTTGTCACTGAGCTTGTCCATGAGCCAGTGATGATTTTTGATGCCCCATTATGTTTGCTGACATTTGGAGCAACGCACACAAAGGTCAAACTGCAATAAAGTGCTGATATACCTATAGTGGAGGAAAGAAGCAGCTTCACGGCAGCTTCTCTGTGACACTTCATCAAACCATCTGTTTGCTTGAAGTTGCCCATTTTAGTGCCAGGCTACATCTCGGTGGCATTCATCAGGGATATTGGTAGCTCCTGAATATTAAATCCTAAAAGAGAACTGCAATATCAGTTATTGTTGATTTTGCATTTTGTTTTCACTGAAAAAATGGATTTTGTGATTTTTGGTAAGTGGTGAAGTGGTGACACAAAGTGCAATATCCGGATTATAAGAGCTTTATATATACCCTATACAATATATATATATATATATATATATATGTGTGTGTGTGTATATATATATATATACTGTATAGGGTGTATATATAAAGCTCTTATAATCCGGATATTGCACTTTGCTATAATGGGATTTTGATTATATTCAAGATTCACCCTTAGTAATAGAAGAAAAATTAGTCGAACAGTAAAGTGCAGAAATATGTTTAAAAAAGATAAACTAACAAATTTTGATATTGCAAGGTTTTAAATTATGTGTATAGTGAAAGGTGTATCCACTTTGATTGACAGGTGGATGAGCGTATGCCACAAGCTTGCATGACACCTCTTCTTCTCCTCTTCGCCTATTTTCGGATTAGCCGAGAGTTAGGAGCAGTGGACGCCGGATAGATGGCTCTTCAGAAACCTCTGGGTGACGTCACAGAGGCTACGTCCATCTGTGTGTTCAGTCTGAGGTTGTACTGTAACATCTCTCAGGCATGTTTAGGAGCATCGTGATGTGAAGCGTTTCTGTTCATTGGCTGGTTAGTTGTTGACTGTGTGTGTGTGTGTGTGTGTGTGTGTGTGTGTGTGTGTGTGTGTGTGTGTGTGTGTGTGTGTGAGAGAGAACTGGCTTGTGATGTGACAGTGGATGAGACAATAGCTCAGGTGGATTTGCATCACTCTCGGTATAACGGCATTATATAAACGTAGTTCATTTACCATGCAGTTGAGCATCCATAAACCACAGTCTGTCTTTACAGCAACATCCAAGTGAAACAGTTTCAGGGCAGTGAGGGTTGGTCGAATCCATTTGTCTCTCCTCTTTGCTGTACTGCCTGCAGCTCCTCTGTCCTTGTTGCCAGAAGGCCAGGTGGTATCCTTGATAAGATGAATCAAAATGATTCACAACGGTCTCTGGTGACTCATAAATCTGTGTTGACTGTCCATCTCCTTTCATCAGTAATTGTACTTTTATCTGGCCAGTCAGCACCCAGCGAGCTGTTTGTTTATGAGTCTCCAATCGCGACTTGACTGATAACACTTGGACATGTACAGAGGAGCTCAGACAGGAAGCGTGTTTCTTCTGCCAAGGCCAAGGCTTAAAAGTGAACCCTCACTCTGTCATGTCCACTTTCCTCTGCATCTTTTTCCCTGCTCTTTGCAAAGTGAGTTTGTCAGTTTTCGCTTAGAGCAATACTTACCGATCTGGCATTTCACTCAGCACAGCACAAACATTTGAAAATCAACAGCTCCACCTCCCTCACAAGTCCCACCCACCTCTCCCTCCTGCGCAGCTCCACGAGCCCCCTCCCTCCCTGCTGCATGCGTTGGCATGGCAACGGTAAACAGAACAGGAACGCGAGTGAAACAGGAACAACACAAACAAACACAACACCGGAGTTTTAAACCGTATAAACGGACTCAGTGATGATGACTGATGAGTTTTATAATAAACTGTTGTTAGCCTACTGCTACTGGAGACGCAGGGGAAGTGATTGTTACAGATTACAGTTCTCAACGAGCCGGGCTGGCGGCCGGACCAGCGCCACCTGATGCGCTGGTTCAGGGCCAAAATAAATCCAGACCGAGCCGAGTCGAGCCGCGCCGGTCCGGAGTTCAACCGGGTCCGGACCGCTGAGAACTCACAGAGCTAACAGTAGCCTAGCCGTTAGCACAGAGCTAACAGTAGCCTAGCCCCCTAGCCGTTAGCACTGGATGCTTTATAGACACATGTGACTTCCTGTGTTTACGTATCACTCGGGGCTGCTCACTATCAACGTTACAATATCAGACATGAAACTCCACGACCAGCTGCGGCTGCAGTTATTGGTCTTTTAAAAAACGATTTATTTCCAAAAACCTTCTTTCTTGTGTGTTGTGACTCTAGTCTCCTCTGCTCTCTGTGTCCTGCTACTGCTCTGTCAATAAGAGTTCTTCCTGGTCGGGAGGGGGGAGAGGAGGAGAGCGGTGCACTAAGTGATTACATATTAAGTAGGTTCGGTCGCTCGTCAAATCTTAGTAATCGGACCGAATAATTTTATTGGTCAGACTTTTCTCAGAATTATATAAGAATGAAAAAATGATGAGTTTTTAACCCTGTTGGGTTTCTCTTACATTTTAATGTATCATCAGATTATTAATAGCATTTTAACTTAGACAAAGAAATGTGCAAAAGTTCCAGAAAGGTAAGTATTGCTTTAAACATCACATCATGTTCATGATGATTAATTTGAAAGATTTCCAGATTTTCTCATTTTAAAAAGCCACCACAGCAATTACATCTCATATTGGACAGGCATCATGTTTTTGGGTGATGATATGTATATTTCATCTTAATATAAGAAGAATATTGATCATTAATGTAATGAAAGTACTTTAACTGGGTTTTGCTGCACCCGTGAAGAGGGATGAAATTTAAAATGTGACTTCATAGATGGAGGGATAGTTTGGTAGCTACGAAGTTTACTTTATTGAAAAACTCTAACACTAACAAACTCTAACTCTTAAATTCTTATATTACTAGAGTGAGTTACTGGACAGAGAATGGGGCCCTGTCCAACAAATAAAAGATAATACACTATACAAGGGATGTAAGAATATATCGATACACTGTAGTATCACAATATTTAGTTTCCCAATACTGTATTGATATTCAAAAGCACTGTATCGATTTTTTAATTAACAATTTATATGCAAACACTCATGCCGGCATTACTTTTGTGTTGCATTTAAAACAGTCATTCAGCCTCTGCTACAACAGAACAATGAAATCTCACGAGAGCACAGGTCTGTTGCTCATCGAATGCTCAAGCGTTAGCTAACTTAGCGCAGTCAAATAAAGAAAAAAAAAATTGTCTGGCTTATAGTATTGCAATGTATCAATTCAAAATATATCGTATTGTTGTATCATGATGCATATCGTATCGCCAGATCCTTTTCAATACACACCCCTAACAACGTGTAAAGATTAAAGGACATAACAGCGTATACAGTACATTGAGGTTTGTCAAGGTAGATTAAAGGTGCAAGACGTGGGAGTGCTCAAAACTAAGATTTATAAATAAATGCTGAAGACACATGGTTTCGGGGACCAGGATCGTTAATTCTCTCGTCTATGTGCCTACAGTTGGAGGGTCAGGTGGTGGCGTTGCTGGTGCAGAATATGGAGCGGCTGGACGAGCAGGTGAAAGAGGAGGCTGACGGCATCTACAACACACTGGGTGAGGACACGTGATGTACAGCAAGGCTTTGATAGCGATGTCCCACTTAATGTTCACGCTGAGACAAAATGCCATCGACATTAACAAAGTTGTATTTATTAATAATTTACTCCCCAAGAGACCTCATTGCCATTCACTGTATGTGTAGCTCCATAATTTATTCTTGGACTGAAAGGCAGTAAAGCTATAATAAACTTGACACAGTTTATTTTCAGCTGTTTGTCAAGGATTAATATTTGTTTTATTTGTCCATTTGTGCCTTACACAACCAATCAGAGCCTTTGACCAGACTGAAGGTGGTCAGTATCAGCTGGAATACATAGAGAAATATTTAAGAGTCGAAAGAGAGAGACAAGAGATTGAAATGGTACAGAAACAGAGCCACAGTAATTTCTCTTGGTGTGTTTCCTCTAATCTGCTTAATGCACAATTTGAAATTTAATATGCTTGCTTGAAGTGGTTTCTCAGACAGTTTGACAAAGCAGTATCTTGCAAAAATTAAATCCATGTTGTGCCGCCCTCAGTATCAGGCCTCAGGGAGCCAGGTTCAACCCAGAGGCAGACTCCTGTACATCTGTCGTCATGATTAACTGGAATGACGTCACAAGAGGAGAAAACCCAGATTTATTCACATCTCACACTAAATACCTTTCAAAAGGACTGTGTAGTTTTGACCAGGGTCTCAGACCACTGTTGAAACTGCCCGATAAAGCAGGTGCCAGGAAGGAACGAAATCTGAAATGGTTTCTCTGACAAAAGCTGCAGCTGTCCTGTTGTTCAGTGTCCTAGATATTCTTCTTAACTTTGCCGCTCACTCTATCATTGCATTTGAATGTAGAACACATTTAGTTTTTTGTGGATGATGTTTGGTCTAGAAAAAAAGCTGTCTCTTAGCTTTTGCTACAACTGGCTGTCATAAACGTCAATCCAAGTCAAGTGTCTCATGCTTTGATCAGTCCACACAGCCAGCTATACGTTTCTCTAATCTGAGAGTTATGTGGCCATGGTGATTGCACCACATCCACCACACACACAAGATCAAAATATGATCTTTGGTGCAAGAAAAACAGCTCTACTTGCCCACTGTACGTTGCTGCGGCAGCTTATTGTTTCTGTTGTAAGAAAAGATACCACGTTATAATGTCTGTATCTCAGGGAACATTTTGAAAAGCAACTCTGTCAACAATTATATTGTGTTGTTATACCAATAGAAAAACACCATACCAACACATTGTGACCCATCACCATGAGTTGAAAGTTGATAACAAGACTAAACAGGAAACTAGAGAGACACAGAGTAAGACCACCTCCTAATTACTGAAACAGTGAGACATATGAGTTTAACGCCCATACATGTGTCTCGGCAGCAAAAACAAAACCTGAACTGTGAAGGAGTCAAAGTGGCAGCACAGCTTTGTGTATTCATTCATATTCAAAACATGTGGGACAAATATCTGTGAGAAATCTGGGACAAATTTCACTGGAGAGACATTTATGTGGCTCTACACTGAATAGGATTTAAAAAAAAGAGAGAGAGAGAGAGAGAAAAGAAATCAGGCTTGGATAAAAATATCATTTGAATATTCAGAGCAAGCATAACTGATCAACCTTGTCTTGTTTGGTTCTGAAACATGACAGGCTCTTCCAGAGGGAGGTGTTGCCTTTAAGGTGTGTATGAGTCCGAGTCAGAGCTTGGGCAGTGTGGTGACAGGAAGTCCTGGTGGACCCTGGCTTTGACATTACAGAGGGCGAAGACAAACTTTATTTGTATTCTTTAAGCTTTATCAGTATGTCCCTCTGCTGCCAAGTGTCCTAAAGTTTTTCCATGTCAGCAAATAGAGGCAGTCAATGTCACATTTAAATGTTTTGGCAAAGAAGAAACACTTATAATGGGAGTTGTTTTTTTTTTAATCTGAAGGGGTGAAGTCCTCAAAGCGAATCATGCAGGTTACAGAGAGCTGTGTAGATTTGACAGCATTAGACTCAAGGTCACGGGCCAGCAGATAGTTTTTTTAAGCCTCACATGAATCCAACTTTTCTGCCTCTCAGCTCTTTTTGTGTTGAATGAGTCTACTGAGATGATTTTTTCCCCCTTTGTTGCCAGATTGAGGCCGAGTGTCAGGAGGGCTGTTTAGGTGTGTGTGTGTTTGGCTTTGTGCATGAGTGTGGGTTATATTGAGGGAGAGGTGCTTGTGCATCCTTTATTCAAGCTTGTGTGTGTGTGTGTTATCAAGGGAGCTTTCCAAGCTTGAATACGCCTTTTGTCTGCCTTGGCTGCTCTCTGCTCTGAGCCTGCTGTCCTCCAGGATGCTGTCTGTCTGCTCTGTTTGAATCACTGATAAAGGCCCTTGCTCTCTTTTTCTCTTACTCCCTCCCTCCCTTTCTCCATCCCTCCCTCAGCAGCCATCCTCTCTTGCCATCTTTTCCTCTGTTTCTTTTTCTTAACGTTTCTCTATCATCTGCGGCCCCCCTCTACAGATGTTTCCCTTTTGTTTTTTTATCTTATTTTTTCATTCCATCCCAACTCCCTATACAATTTTTTATCCTCCTGTAATGTTTCTTGAGTTCCCCCACTCCTCAGGACCTTCGCTCCTTCAGCTTTGCATCCCTCGTCCTCCCGCCTCTTTTTCCTCCCCTCTGCTTCTCCCTCCCTTCCCTTCTCTGTTAGTTCCCCCATTCCTCTCTCCTTTTATCGCCACTCCACAGTCTCTCCCTCTCTCTCTCCCTGTCACCTTCTGCTGCAGTCTGCTCTGATAGAGATATCATGTGGCAGAGACAGCTTTCTAATGATAATATTAGAAGACGCCAGGACAGAACCCAGACGAGCCCGTTAAAAGATGAATGTCATATTTCACTGTTCTTTTCGATCAAAATGTGTGCGCAGAGCATCTTTACAGTATATGTTTACAGGTGACTGACTGAGGAGTTTGATATTATTGACCCAGAGTGGTAGTGGATGGAAGCTCTGAAATGTATAATGACATTGAGAAAGAGAGTAGATTCTCTACCAAAAATCAGATTCACGGCCGTTGATGTTACTGAATGAATTTGAGTGAATTCAGACTGAATTCTGACTGTGGATATTTTGTGTCGTCTTCAGCTATCATTGAAAACATGGCAGAGTTTAGACCAGGCCTGTGTGCCGAGGCCGCCCAGCAAGGACTCATGCAGTGGCTGCTCAAGAGAATTAAGGTAAGAATTTGGTATTTATCTATTTAAGCCATGTTAGAACTGCAGTGACTGGTCAATTAACGGTTTGTTGATTGTAAATTTAAAGAAATGTTATCAGCTTTAGTACAAACCCAGATTCCACAAGTTAAGTAGAGTTTAAGAAATATTTTTTTAGAGCACAATTAGTTTAACCCACCCCCACTTGACCATTATGTTATGTTGCAGAGATATTTCATTCACATTACAATTACAATATCACATTGGTAAGCCAATTGCTTAACTGTTAACTTCATAAATCAACAAAGTGACAGAAAAATAAATTAATTCTACACGATTTTAGAAACAACTCTGAAAACAAAATTATATCACTTAAATCTGTTCAAAACAGGTTACAAGCTTAATAGTCCAGGCAATTTAGCTCATTTTGGACCCAAAAATAGAACTAATCGTAACAGAATGTTTTTCACCATACATCATTTCTATGAGGTGTCTAGAACAACATACTAAAAGTCCTAAGAAATCCTAGTTGGGGAAATATGTTTAATTTGCATCATTATTTACTGTATAAAGTCTATGGTGCTGACAACAATACACCCCAATGGGGCTATTTTTTTCCTTTACTCCTATCACAATGAAACTTTACATGATGAAAGTATCCATGAAATGTAACATTTGTTGTATTACAAGTTTCTTTGAAAATGAATTTGAATATGCAAATTAGCCTTACACTAATCAAATATGCCCAAAATACACCCGAATAGGCTTATTTTTTTCCTTTACTCCTACCACAATCACACTTCACACAATAAAAGTATACATGAAAAGTAACATTTCTGTATTTCAAGTTTCTTGGAAAATTAATTTTAAATATGTAAATGAGCTCAACACTAATTGACTTATGGTCAAGAAGCCACAAGCAGCAACAGGGGCCAAATAACTATAACACATCCATGCCCATTCAATAAGTTAACCTATGCACTGAGTGCTGTCACTTGTCACACTTGACTTATGCATACACACATGTCACTTGCCACACTTAAAAGACCTATATTGACCTTAAGAATTGATTGCACAGTCTTGTCTCCAGTTGCTTTCTAAATTCTTTTCTTTAAATTATTAGCGAACAAGCCTTACCTAACGACTTTCCTCCCAGTTTGCAGAGAACATCAGAAGAAAGTCAGAATACATCTATTTGAATACGCTATTTTGCCTGGACTATAAGACTATCATAACTACAACTACTCATTTATTTCTGTATCACCACATTTTTACTCTGTTGGCTTGTTGTGAATAATGAAATGTTGTTGTGAATGTGTTAAGAAATTATGAGGTTTCTTTTTACGCAAATAAAATCATGACAGTTGCTGCTGAAGTAGTTTTAATTTTACCTAAACACTTGTACACAGTGCAGTGAAATGAATTTTCAGTAAATCTTTTCACCAGTAGAGCAGTAGATCCAGAGGTTAAACAATGTGAGGCTTATTGCTTTTGCATGTTTACCACCATGGTATACAATATATTTGGTGCAAGCTCTGCTCATGGTTAAATAAAAGCAGATGTTGTCATGAGACACATGGTGTTTAAAGACCCTGGAGAGCAAAGTTTCTCAAGATTAGTGATAATTGTAGTTTGCGCTTTCCCTCTCCCTTGTAGGCAAAGATGCCGTTTGATGCTAACAAGCTGTACTGCAGTGAAATCCTGGCTATTCTGCTGCAAAACAATGACAGTAAGTGTGTCAGTAAATGGTTTGTGGGTTCCTCGAACAGACCGCCATGACTTCAACCAGCTGTCCTTATTTCCTCTCTGTCCTTTCTCTCACCACATTTTCTTTCTTATCTCTCTCTCTCTTTCCTTTTTTCCACCCATGCTGGCCTTTTCTCCTCCTTCTCCTCCTTTCATGGCTTCATTTCTGTGTCCCTTCATCTTTCTGTGTCTGTGACCTCTGCCCTTTCGCTCCCTTCCTCTGCCCTTTCCTCCCTCTAGTTTCTCTCCCTCCCTGTTTAATCTTTTCTCTCATTGGTCTCCATCACTTTTTGATGTTGTTACCTTTCATGTTTCCTTGTTTTCTTCCCCCTACTCGTCTTCCAATCCCCCAAACCCACGTATCCACTTCCTCCCTCCTTGTCTAGTTGCTGTCTTCTCCGCCCTTTCCCTCCCTCACCAGAGCCCTGTGAAGCCTCAGGTAGCTGCAGGACTATCAGGTCCTTCGACAGGTTCTCATTAATGGTACAAGCCATATTGATATTCAGTGGGAGTCGTGTCTCATTCTCCTCATCTTCAGCGGCGCTGCCTCCATTCATCCTCTCCCTGCTGCCCTTCACATACAAAATAAAATCTAATAAAAACGTATTTTTCCACAACACAAAGGAAACATGTTGCCATAAATATTGTTCCATATAATACTGTCACCATCTTGAAGGCAAATCACAAGACTACTGTTAGGAAAGGAGCAATTAGGGAATTATTTTGATGTGCTAATTTGAATGTAACTATCGCTTCCTACTGTCAAGTTTGACTTGAAACACCACTATGAATGGTTTATATGTAAAACACTCGCTGCTCCAAACGAGAGGAGCATCTCATCCCTACTAATTAAGACCCTGTAGATTCACCACACTGTTAAAATCAAAGTCTGCTCTCAGTTAGGAACACTTTGCTCTCTACAGAAAGTAGGAAATGCAAAGCTCAAAATACTGCAGTGAACATGAGCATACTCTGTGTATGTGAGTTAATTATCAGGATTTCTGGCTATTGAGATGAAGACATTTGACATTCGGAGTCCCTGAGAAGCAGAATTGTGTTGTGCAACCTTAAAAACATTTTAATACACAGGTCTAGATGGAATAAGTTGTGAGGATATACATTTTTCAGTGCCCTCATTTTTCTTCATTTTCTCTCTGGAGGTCCCTCGTGGCCAGAGCATTCGTCAGTGTTTATGCTCATTTTATGCCTCTGTAGCACTTCGCTGTGTTTTCCTCCCTGCCTTTTGTCTTTCTCTTTTTTGTTTTTCTTCATCCATCCACTTAGACCTGTTTTTTCTCCCCCGACTGTTTTCTGTCCCCCTTTTTTGAAACGGTCTCAATTTAATCTCCCTGTTGTCCTGTTCTTCCATTTTTATCTCTATCGCCTTTCTGCGTCTCTCTTCCACAGATACCAGAGAACTATTGGGTGAGATGGATGGCATTGATGTGTTACTACAGCAACTATCTGTAAGATTTTGCTTTTACTCTCTTTTTTTAGTTAGCACAACAGCTACACATATTATTATCCATTTGAGCTTCACAGGGCTAACTCTCCAAACCCATTTTAACCTTAAGTCAGTATCCAACCCAATTTGAAGCCTTTCAGTTAACCCATTAATTCCCTTCAAGTTCCCATGTTGTTCTGAGCATCTTGTGACATTTAGTGGACACAGCCAAAATAGGACATTAAAACTTTACTTTGCAACCCACCAAAAGAGCTACTAAAGCTTTCATCGCTAAGAGTTTTGGTGTATACTGCCGGCATTTTCCCCACCCTGTCTCTTTCTGTTCTCTTAATTATTGTACAAACCTGTCTAATCGTGTCACACTAGGCCCATTCCTGCTCATTATTTAAAAATTGGCCCCTTTTGCCCAACTTAAATTATTCCAATTAACAGTTTCAGAGACTGTTGCTGCATGGAAGAGCTGTCTTTTCAAGTGCAGCATGTAGTGAAATGTGCCCTAAAACAGCTAGCATACTATGCAGTACAGTTTCCAAATAAATTGCATTAAATTTAATTTGAAGATATATTTGAATAGGCTAAGTCTAAGGTAATAACATACTGTATAAAGAAACATATGTTCTAAATAAACCTTGCAAGCATAAGCAAGATCTGAACAGTGTGCAGTATTAAATTGGAATATCTGTGTACTATCTACTGTAAAGTGCAGTGTGCTGGTTTGCTGGTCAGTGTAACAACATGATGGCAGGTGAGATGATGCAGAGGAACATGCTCGCCTAGATGCTCCCCTCTTCACTGCTCTCTCTCTTCCCGCTTCCCTCTTTCAGGTGTTTAAACGTCACAACCCGTCCACGGCCGAGGAGCAGGAGATGATGGAGAACCTCTTTGATGCCCTGTGTTCCTGCCTCATGCTGCCCAGTAATAGAGACCGCTTCCTGAGGGGAGAGGGGCTTCAGCTAATGAACCTCATGCTCAGGTGAGGCTGTGCAATATAAAGACATGAAACTGAGGAACTGCTCAAACTGACCATTCATATAATCTGTGATCATCATGGAAGAGCGCTGAAAGTTGTAGTTGGCCAAATTAATAGCATGCTCATGCTCCTCAGGTGAACTGAGTGTGAAAACCACAGCTGTCTTTGTTAAAGCACTACCTTTGGTGGGTAAGTTATTGCAGCCCAGTTACGGTATCATTGCTCAGTAGGCATCTTTGGCTGAGTAAACACTAATAAGCGTCTAAAATGTGAAAAGACGACTGAAGACTTTTTTGCTAATATTTGGAAGGTTGTAATTTTATTCTTGTCAAAACAAAATACAAGTAATTCTTAGCTCGGAAGACAAATCCTCTTTATCTGAAGGGGAAGTGTGGGAGACGAGAACTTAGTTGTTGTTGTTTTTTTTCACATGTTTTGAAAAGTGTGAATGTGAGCTCGAGGGAAACTCTGACTTCAGAGATTTTAGAAGTCAGATGGGAACCACTGTGTTGCAGGCAGCTTTCAAATTGAAACACAAGTGCAGAACTGCTCTATCTTCACAGTGCACGGGCAGTGATTGCTGCTTGAGCATCATCAATTAAAATCACCAGTTGTACTGTACTGTACTGTACTGTTCACTGGGAATTTGTCACAATCTTCAGAAGCACAAATGGATTATGCAAGTGTGTACCTTGTTATATTCACCCCTCACAATGTACTGGAGTGCTAGAGAGCTGGAGAGCTGGACATCATAACAAATGGGCAATAAGTACTTTAGTGCTATAAATAAATTCTAAAAGGGAAATATACAGTCTCGAGGCGTGTGCAGAATATCTCTTGATATACAGTCCAGCTCTCTCAGCTCAGTTCAGACTTTTTTTTTTTTTCCCCGGTGAAAATTTAAACACTTATAACATAACAGGGTGTAGCACTGTTCAGAACAGCACGTCCGTCTGCTCTGCTGCCTGGCGAAGCTGCTGCTCCAATCAATCAACAGTTGGTGGAGCGCAGCAAGGCAGAGATGTGACCTTAAAGACTCATAAAGAAACATTAGACGCATTTATGAAACCTCCACAGCTTCTGCACCTCTGCACTGATAATCACATCACTGGACACGTAGATTTAAGGCTTGGATCAATATCTCATTATTGAAATGCAAAAACCCTTTTGTGTTAAATCATCCACCAGAGAAATGGAGAGAGAATGAGATGGAGTGGGAGGAGGGGAAAGAGCTGACCAGATATGACTTTGGGAAAGTTGTTAAAGTCTGTGCAGAGAAGCTAATCATGAATTTGATTGTCAACACAGCGCGTGATTGGAACTTAGATGAATATTGATAAGAAAAGGTGGATTTAGACACGTGTGTTGGACAGCAAGTCAGTCGTTCGTGTTGCTTTTTGAACGTTGACGTCACCAATGCTATAGTTGATCAACATATATTTTCAGTCTATTAGCATGCATTGATCATCCATCATTGTATGTTAGTCATATGCATTATTGATAAGATTATTCTTTCATTTCATTCTGCCTTCGTATCAATTACTGAACATGATCCTGTTGCTGTGCAGTGCTTTGTCATCTTTTAGCATTGACCTTTCTTCAGTGTGAGGATCATGTCTAGTGTTATGGACAAGATTCCTGATCCCTAATCAGATAATCAGAAATGTATTACTTATTAACAGTGTTGTGCTAGTTACTGAAAAATAGTAACTAGTTACAGTTACTAGTTACTTCATAAAAAAGTAACTCAGTTAGTAACTCAGTTACTTAAACCAAAAAGTAATGCGTTACTGAGAAAGTAACTTTTTCGTTACTTTAAAAGGTTTTTTTTCCCAATGCTCCCATTAAATAAAGGTTGATTGAATTCCCCTCTAGCCTCATTTCAGTTCTGTAGCCTACTGATGCTGATGAAGAAACACGTGTTTTTATCTTCTTTTTACAGTCTATGGTTTTTATCTGTAAAATTTTACCATCATCATCATGCTGCATTGCTGCATGATGTCAGCAGTTACGTTTAAGACTGTTTTCAGTGACGGAAGTAAATTCACTCCAGCGGTATTTTTTTATCGAGCGATCAGCTGTGTTTAGCGTTTCAGGCGTCATAATTCGAGTCCGTCGGTCGGACTCTAACCGCTGCTGCTCGGGTGGAGTGGGTGCTGGTGTGTGCGCGCTGTGACTCAAGCTGTGTCCCAGTTCAGGGGCTGCAGCCTGAACTGAGACACAGCTTCGGTCTCGGATGCTGCGTTAGCAAAGTTACCTTAGCTCGCCGTCATGCCCTGCTCAGAGAATCGCTCTGACCTGCCCAGTCCTCTTCATGTAGTGTGTTTGATTACGTGTGGGACGCTAGAGGGCGGCCACCAACTAGTGCTTAGTGTCTGTGCTCTGTCTTTCTTTCAATTCAATGAAACTTGCTGATAGGAATTGTGTGTGCCGCTGTAAAACCTCACCCAAAGGAACGGAAAGGAACGGAGTAACGCAGCGTTTGGTAACGGGAACGGAGTTACTGATTTTAAAAAAACAACGCGTTACGTTATTAGTTACTGAAAAAAGTAACGGCGTTACGTAACGGCGTTACTAATAACGCGTTACTACCCAACACTGCTTATTAACTCATTGAGTGCCAACCACGTAATTTCTCGTTTTTCGTTCCCATGCGTTGAGTGCCAACAACGTAATTTTACGTTTTTTGGTTTTTTTTTAAATTATGAAAATAGACACTTTAATACACATTATATGTAAATTTGGGGACTCTACGACGAGGAGAACTGAAATAGATGACGATCAAAGTCACATGACAGCTCATGATCTGGAAGTTTTTATCATAACTCGGCTTCTGCAAACGAGTTCTGCATGCAGATGCAGCGCAGCTGCTCTGCTCTCACCCGCGCTGCTGCTCCAGCTGCTCGAGCTGCTCGGAGCAGAAACAGGAAGCTCTCAGCCGACAGTCCGCCCGGTCTTCAGCTGGAGCAACACCGTGTCCTCCCCAAAGTCCTCCCGCGGTAAAATCTGATGGTCTCTGGGCCAAAGCAGACCGGCATCACCGACCCGTACCACAGAAGGACCGCGACCACCGGCGGGACCGGTATTCCCGAGCCGCGGTGGCCGACTGACCCTCACGCTCCGCGGCGAGAAGCTGTGACACGGCACGGTGCGTCTGTGTTATTGTTGTTTAGTGGCGCCCCCCCCCCGCCCCCGCTGGTGGATTTGTGAATAGAACAACCATTGTTGTATATATTTATCTTATACGAGCCCTTTGATCCAGAAATGCGAGTGTGAGAAGAGCGACAGACACAAACAGCGCACCTTTCATAAAAGACGCTCTATCTCCCTTTCTAGAAAAAAAGGAGGGATTTTGGTGAAACCCAGCCATGTTTAGCTTGACTTTTCTCAGGAACGGAGGCACGTAGAAACAAACGGTTTGTGGCCACTTGAAGCATTAAGTTAAACCTTTCAATTGAGCCACAGTATGTGTTGGTGGCAATAATATAGAATACACTGTGGCTCTACATAAAAAGTCAAAAATGGTCTAAATTGCCGGTACACTTGACTAAAACTTTGGAAAGGAGCGCGGCACTCAATTACTTATTTACTTTTAGGAGATAATATGAGCAGCATAGACTGACTAATTCCAGCTTATTTTATGGTCTCCAACCCTTACCTGTCCAGCTGCTATGTAGTTACATGTGGACTACTCTATAACAGTTTAACCCATGATTATAATATAAACCCCGTGACTGCAAATTATGGAAAATATTGTAAAGCATCAAGTTTAACTACCAAGACTCATGAAATTAGAAATTACACACCTTAGTTTTTTGCATCAGTCCCTGATAACTTCAGATCACATGTTAGGTTGGTTTGATTGATTCGAACCTTTCCAGGTTAGATTTGGTCACTCCAGCAGGTTTGTGGCCAACACACAGCAGTTGAACACATCAGAATTCAAAAGGAAAGAGCACAACGAATGAAATGAAATAGAAAATTTACAAAAATATAGAATACAAAATTGAATGTTGAATATTTTTATATCAATAAACAAATAAAACCTGTAACGTAAACCTCTACAAAAGGCAGAGGTAATGTGACAGCAGCAGCACAATGTCGCAAACTTGTCAAAAATAATATTCAAAACATCAAACTTGTGAGTCATTGAACGGTTTCATTATAATTTTGAGGAGAGATTGGCTCTTGCTTTCTAACCAAGACACAATGCAGGTGAAAATAACAAACACAGAGCAACAGAATACAAAAGAGAAGAAAAAAAACATCTTCTTTCACAGAGACATATTTATTGGTTTTCCATCAAAAACCCCATTTCAATTCGTGCCAGGCCTCCTCGTCTATGTAGCTCTGTGCCACATACAGATTTCACATCTGCTTTGTTGATTCAATGCACAGTTAAATGATCGTCAGACGCTGAAATGTGCAACGTTACAGACACATGTCTACGAATCTTAGACACTGGACCTGCTCAGATCTGGTCTTTAGCTGTGTCTTTGGTGATCGATCACAAGTGGTCTCTTCACGTCTGGCTTTAAAACATGTTCTTGATTGACTGCTTGTGATTGGATCTCACCTCCCTGCTTCACTGGCCAGAATAACACAACCAGACGCGCCAGGCTCGGGTAGAAAACACATACAAATAACCACGGGACCACGGACCACGGGCTTCCTTTTTCTTTAGGCGCATTCTGGTCAAGAATTAATGCTCATGAGTCTGGCCGTGTCGGGTCCTGGCTTCAACACCAGTGGGTCGGACCGGGTCGCTTTTTAAATTTTCAGGCCCGTTGAGAACTCTAGTACAAATTAAGCAGCTTAGAAACTTCTCAAACAGGCGATCGTGGGCTTTAGGAGGTTTTGTACATTCACAAAAACTAGCAGAAAATAGAAAAAGGACCCAGCTTCTAATTGAGACCAGCTTTTATTTTCTCAAACCTGCAGCCAGACCTGGCCAGTATAGGAGAAGACTTGGCTTTTATTTGAGAATATACGGTATTTAAGGTATTTTGGGCATTTCCAAATCTACATCTTTACCTTTAAGGACATGTTGCCCTTTTGCTCTTGGGGGTGGCCACTGATAGGACCCGCTTTTGAGTGACTCAGCCTCCTCTGGAATCTGAGTCTCATCAAAAACCAGCTGCTGTCATTGTAGCATCCACTCACATTGAAAATAGAGAAATAGAGTCTGCACACTAGATTCAGCTCTCGAATGTTTTAATGTGTCACCACATGTTACGTTTCCTGGGCCCGAAACGTAACATGTGGTGACACATTAAAACATTCGGGAGCTGAATCTAATGTTTCTCTATTTTTGATTCATTCTTCTTTGTGGTCCAGCACCTAGTTTTAATTTTTGAAGATGTGCGTGTTTTGCGATTCTCTCCACTAACATCGACCTGCAATCCATTTTGGGGTGACAAAAGCGTGGTGAACAACACCAGGATGTTGAGTTAGGTCAGCTGTCTACCAATTGAACTGCCTAGTTTCCCTTCAGAAAGTACACCATGTACAGCCCACCCCCCCTCCCACTCCGGCCTCTCTTGCCGTCCATCATATATAATGTGTCTGTCTGGAGGACCAGACTCAACTGCCTGAAATATGTGTCCCTCCTCAGAGATAAACACTGTCATCTGTCATTGGTGGGAGCGGAGGAAGTGACACTGTGACAGACGGCTACATTTCTTAAGAGGAGGTGTGAAGTTCGCGGGGGTGGGGGGGTGGAGGAGGCTGTGCTGTGGAAATAAAAAGCTGAACAGTTGGTCTCGTCATGGAGGTGCTTTGGCGAGAAACAGATGACGCTATTAATTTGCAAAGTCAATTATCGGACCAATTTCTTTGCTTGTTGAATCTTATTCATATTTTTTAGTCTTGATTTTAATATCATGTGGCTCATGATGAATATATTGTTCATTTCAGTTAATTTTAAGCTGTGCTCTCAACAGTGAACATTTGGGGACTTTTCTATGCCTCCGGCAGCTTTAGAAAAATTTGCGATGTATTTTAAATATTGATTGGATTCATTCAGGGTTGTCTGGTGATCTGACAGCATCAACTCAGACTGAAATTAGGTAATGCAAATTTTATGAGTGCAGATGTGTGTCATCTGCAGTGTTTGTTACATTGTCCTACAGCTACTTGTTGTGCTTCATATGTGACAATATTTCAGAAAATGTTACATTTTCACACTAACAAACCAACAAGCAAAAATAACAACTGCAGCGGTGTCAGAGGCTTTAGGGATCCTGGAACAACAGGGAAACACAATAATGATAATGTACTGAGAAAAAGAAAGAGTGACAGGTTTCACTTAAAGCCAGGTGCTAAAAAGAAATCTTGGTTCAGCAAAGCAGTTCATGACGGGGGATGTGACGGCCATGCAAACACTAGATGAGTGAATATTAGACGACCTACACAAACAGGCAGAGGTGGAAGTGAGAGACATTTTTCTGACAACTGTTAGTAGAGTGCTGGCTATAGCGTTCATAGCTGCATAACTGTTGAATACCATCTTTGTTTCACCCATTATTTTGAGAACAAAGTTAAAATTGTAAGCGGCGGTGCGTGGCGCAGTGGTTAAAGCGGCCGCCCCATGTAGAGGCTACAGTCCTCAACGCAGGCGTCCCCGGTTCGAGTCCCGTGTCGGGCAGACCTTTCCTGTCATTCCCCCTCTCTCTGCCTTCCCCTTTCCTGTCTATCTCACTGTGCTATCAAATAAAGGCAAAAAAGCCAAAAATATACTTTAAAAAAAAGTTAAAATTGTAAAACTTATTCCTATTACAATGTGTAAAAATATAGACATGAAAATAACACAATGTGAAAGGTCAAAACTGTTGCCTCCACTTCTTCATTTGACATGTGCTTCTTTATATCTGTTCCTCTCTTTGCTGCAGAGAAAAGAAAATGTCTCGAACCAGTGCTATGAAGGTCTTGGACCATGGGATGATTGGACCAGAGGGGGCAGATAACTGCCATAAATTTGTGGACATCTTGGGCTTGCGAACCATCTTCCCACTTTTCATGAAATCCCCCAAGAAGATGAGGAAAACTGGTGCTTCTGAGAAGGAGCATGAAGGTCAGTCACTAATACATTTCTTTACAAAAAGCAAGTGTGCAGATGCAAGTGTGCTGTCCTGGTTTGACTTGTTACAGTAGCTAGAGTCTCTGGGGTTGAGCAGTAAAGGCTGTGGTTAGATTTGTTCTTTTTTTTTTGATCATGAAATGCTGCAGGAAATGGATAAAAGGAACAAACCAATGGAAACCAAACCACTGTGGTCACAGGACAACAGTTGTTGTGTGTGATAATGACAAATTTGAGATCATTGTAATTATTGATCTGGTTTATATCTGTCGATAATGTCTAGCAACAAGAGGGAAATTTATTTTCATGTTTTTAACTTCTTTTGCAAATTTGGCAAAACTGATTAGATATTGGTGGCTAAAGTTCAAGGTTACTGCGACCCTTACAAAACAGGATTTTGCCTTCATGAATGCAGTGGACTCAAGGATAAACTTGTTAGATTCATGGGTTCAACAGTCAAGAGTGTAGTGATCGCATAATCATAGTTTTTGGCCTTGTGAAAGTAATGCCTTGAAGGAATTTTCAATACATTTCATTCACTCAGAATCCAGAACAAACTGATTAGGCTTTGGTCGTCAAAAGTCCAGGTCACAGCGACCCCATATGATTCTGCATAAACAGATGATGTACTAGTCTGAGTTGTGGTGACAGACGAATGAGAAAGTCTTATTCTTATTCTTCTTATTCTATGAAATATAATCCAACAGGCCACGTTCAGGACCGAAAAATGGTTCAGATGAAGTAAATAGAGTATTTCAAATACGCAGCGTTTGAGTTCACTGTAAATCTATAAACACCCTGTTGTGAGCATTGGCCTTCCAACACAGCCGCTTGCACATGAAGCTGAGCAATATGCACAGAGTAAAACACTGACAAGTATCAGTGGAGGGTGACAAGAACCACAATAATTAAATTGATCAGTCTGTTAACTCGTTATCTTGTGTCCATTTAAAGCTTCAGGGAGTTCAGTTGCCTTTTCATTTGCTATTGTCTTACTACAATGCACATTTTAATTTGTGTTATCTTAGGTTGCTTATATTGATCTCCCATATCATATCCAGTTGCCTGCATTTTCTGCTTGGATCCTACACACACTTTCTTTTCTGAGAGTCATAATCGTTGAGATTTTCATGCATTTAAAGATTTAATGTGGAGTTAATAATAAGACTTTGATCCAGCCAGAGGTGTTGATGGTGAACATGATCGATGGTGCTTAAGATACTTTTTGTAGCCACATTTGTTATGAGTGTTTGGTATTCGTCAGGTGAGAAAATGTCTACGTCACTAACTGCACTAATTGCAGTCATACTGGCCATGGCAGAGATGTTAATTCTTCTCCTGCTTCTAGTTTTTCACAGCATGCACTAGTGCAGTCACACCCGTTTCCTGCAGACACTCTCAATCCTAATCTACTCATGTATCACGGTTTGCTGCCTCTTCGTCCTGTCAGTTTACTCTATCAATCTAGTCTTGATTGATTTTCCTGCCTGTGCTCTCAAACCTCTCTTGTTTCTGAGTGAGAGATAGGAAAGGCAAACAAGAGAGAGAGAGAGAGAGCGAGAGAGAGAGAGAGAGATAGGAAGATAGGGTGAGAGAGGACAAATCAGGGAAGAGACTGAGGGAAAAAGAGGTAGAAACCCTGTCCATCTCTGCTCTTTGTTTGATTACCTATGTCCAAAATGTGAAGCCCCTCCTCTCTCTTTGTCCATATTAATTAAGTTTGATACATCTGGTGAGGCCTCCCAACCTTGCAGAGGAGAATAAATTGTCTTCCTTGCTTCCTGTGTCACCGTCAGACTGGATGAATTAACCTTTGCACTTATTGAGCAGCAGGAGGAAGAGGAGGAAAGATAACCCATTGTAAAAGTTTAACCTTTCCCCCCCGTGTATGTTGGAGCCCTCGGCATGGCAGACACATATACGTAAAAGTCACGCTAAAAAAAACAAAAAGACATGTGGAAATCCACCCTGAAGGTACCGTCTCCCTGTGAAGTGTGATCTAGATTTCTGTTTGTTCCTCAGCCTAAGCTGTATCCAGAAACCCAGGGTCTGATGATGTAGACTGTCATCATAAATGATAATGTTGATAACAGCTGGTAATTCAGGTCTCTAAAAACAAAAACAAAATGCATGCACACGTCTAATAAACCCAAGTAAGAATATTCCTGCACTAACAGTGTTTATACAGTTTTCTTGTTATGTGTTTGACTTTTGTCTGTTATCTGGATTGGCTGTCTGTTCGACTGACTGAGTGATGAAGCCACTGAAGGGGCTTTCCATTTGAACTGCTTATAGGAAGAGTGACTGAGTTTGTATGAACATGTAATGCAGTGACACAGCAAGTGACAACTGAAAATGAGACTATGCACTAAAAATATTCAGCCATGACTAATTCTCCATACGTAACAAAGGGTATCAGAAATAAAAAAATCTGCCTCTAATAAAAGTCTGTTACGTTCTGGAGTTGAAGTAAGGTAAGTAAAGGATAATATACTGCTGATCCCACATGGAGGCTGTGATCTGTGTGAGAGACAAAAAAGATAAATATTCTGTCATTTCTAACTTCCCCTAGAGTAAACTAAAATAAAAGCACAGCCTTTGTCTTTAATTTATATGTTTGTTGATTCTGTCAGATGACATTGAGGTTATAAAATCAGGATTTGACCATAGGTTGTGCAAACATAACCTGCGTTTGTTTTTTATGATTCTTTATATTAAGCACATTGAATAACTTGCATGATAATGTGCTATACAAATAAAATTGCCTTGCCTTGCCTACATTCAACCATATAAATTAAAGGTTTTACCAACATACCATGCACACACATCTGTTCAGTCTGTGTCGGTCCAGCAGTGCTCCACTGATTTGCAGCTATAGGCGTAATGGGATGCCTGTCATAATATAAGGTGTATTGAGTGAACCCTCCTTCTCACTAAGACTACTAATTGAAAATGTAGTGAATCAAGTGGTTCTCCAGAATAACACAATAACACAGTAGATTAATTAACTATCAGCTGCTTCAAACAAAAGTAATTAGAAGGTAGGGGCCTCTCTGTCCTCCTATCCTTCGTGCTCTCTCTCTCTCACACACATTCATTCTCTAGCTCGCTTTATCATAAACCTTGGTGCAAAGATTGATCCCCGTAAAATCCTTTCTGCAATTGAAACAGTCCAAATGACCAGGGATTGCCAGGCCGTATTAGCATACAGAACCACATAATTAATAGAGACATTGTAAGTGGGGTAGAAAAAAAATCTGAAAAAAAAAAAAAAATCCAAGCAACAAATTACAATTCTCTTCTCATGAATATTCTTGTCACGACGCTGCCATTCACCTTGTTTTTAGGGTCTCAATTTATTGGTGTATGTACTCTGTCATTACCAGTGAAATGAGATTGTATGATGGAAATTGGTGGCAGCCGGTTGTTATATTTAGATGGCTAATGATGCGAGTGAGTGTGAGAGGGAACAGAAGTAAACAGCTCATTTACATGGCGAGGCACAATAGTCATAGCTCCGTCTCCAGCTCACAAAAGTGTTTTCTTTGTGTGCTTGTGTGCACACGGGTGTTTGGTAGAGAGAAAGAGAGAGCACAGGGGGGGAGACTGAGGGAGGGTACTGAAGTCTTTGTACACAAATTTTATTTTATTCACATTCCCCAATATCACAGATCACCTTCACATCAGCATGACAATGTTACAGTTTAATGACAAACATCACTTGGGATAACACAGAGCTACTTCTGGGTGCCACCAACTTGACCCACTTAACCCTTATCTAAACCATGAAGTGGTGGGAAGACAGCAGGCAAAACCAAGCACATCATTCACACACCTAGGAGAGGGACAGCTTGGACTTCTGAGACATCACAACTGTGAAATGTAATAAAGACAAAAGAGGAAGGATTTGATCTGCACTGGTGCATGGAGGTGTTGTGGATACTTTTATTGGTTGGCAATTTATTCAAAATTGATGGTGCAAGTCACTTGACCTGGCCTTTGCAATCACCCGACCTTAACCCAAGTACTGTAAGCCAATAGAGATGGTTAATGCTGAGTCAGACTGCAGAGTAAAAGAAAAGCAGCTAACAAGTGCTCAGTGTTGGAAAACCGCTCCCAGTGACGACCTCCTGAAACTGGTTGAGAGAATGTGCAGAGCTGTCATCAAGGCAAAAAGTAGCTTCTGTGAAGAATCTAAAACATTTAGCATTTTTCATAGATTTGATCTCTTCTGCATTGTTCTACAATCTAGAAAATAAGAAAAAATAAAGAATACACGTTGAAGTACAGGGTATGCCCAAACCTTTGACGGGTAGTGTATCCGGAACATCTGGAATGGCCGTAGAGAGCCAGGAGAATGAACTATAATGTACTAGGTTTGAATTCAGTGAGGGAAGAATGGTACTTGAAATAATCAAGGAATAAGCCACTTGTTTGGAACTTTGTTTCACCAGAGAGCTCAAAGAGCATGGGGTATGAGGTTTAAAGAGATCAGGTGAAGGCTGCCCATTTCTGATTTCTAAGTCTAACTGGACATGGCAAGAAAGTTAATGAATGGCTTCAGACTTCGGACTTTTTTTTTTACTGGTTGTGCTGGTGTAACCAAGTTGGTCAGTTGGTTTCTCTGTCTTGCCACAAAGCAAAATTATTTTACTGAGTCTTATTATGCCATTCACACTGTTGGAGGTTGTGCATGCTACTCATATGTTATTAGGTTTATGAGCAGTTAAAAAAAAATTGATCGAAAATGGATGCTTTTATTAAAGTATTTTACCAGCAAAGTTATGGCAGTTTCATGACAAAGATAAAACATGGACTTTTATCAGCCCATTACTTTATCACCAGTATTTCTCCTCTGATATTAACACATGGAGATTTAGAAAGCATGACAACGCAGCCAAATATATGAGACTAGATAAGTGCCTGTAATAGAGGAACTTGGTTATCTGGGTTTAATGATGAAACTTTCATCACATATTTCAGTCAAAAGGAGAGAATCAAATACAAGTCTCATTTAATCATCTTGCGTGCCGGCAGCAGCGCCTTTGGCACAGATTGAGATTAGTGACATTTTACATGACACAAGTTTGATTATAATCTGTTTTGTCAGAGTCGTGCTGTGTAATCCTATTATTAGTGTATTTCTGAGGGAGAGATTTGCTGTTAGATCCTTGTGTAAAGACGCATCTAATTACCATCTTCTCGACGTTTGGTCTTTCCTCTGGTGGGATCATTGATCATGTTCCATCTCTGTAAAGTCATACTTTGATCAAATATGCTGCGGTATATTTAGATGTATATAAAAGATTTCGAAACGCTTAATATTCTGTCGAGGAAAGGACATACTCTGCATTGAGATATAATGCACCACACGCAGTATCAGGAGGAAAGTTAAAGATGAAACAGTTATGACCTTTTGAGTTTTTTCTTTTCTTACAGTGTGTTATGAGGCTTTTTATGTATTTAGATAGTCACAAGGTACAAACTTTTTTGGCAAAACCGAGTTTTTTCATTTCTATGAAATAGCTCGTTGGGCTTCCTGACCTTACTTCTTAGACTTATTGACATCAAAAGCTCCTGCTACCCACCAGGAAGCTTGTTGCCCAGGTAAATTCTACTTTCTACTCTGCAGTTGTCACAAGTTCGTAGTATTTTTTCTAACTAATCACCTACAGACTAGACAGTCTGCTTCCTGTTTACATTGGCTCACTGTGCACGTTGAGTGTATGTGATTGCTGAAGTGAGTATGCATTTTAGGCCTGTTAGTATGGACACTCAGCCAAAGCTCTTGTCTGGACACAGAAAACATTGTTGTGTGGATGTAGCCTCAGATGCTGTTTGTTCACAGGGGTTATTTCTGTAGTTCAAGCTTTATGTAGCCAAACCAGGGGGTTTGGCTCACAGCCTTTCCATCTGCACTGTTATTGTAGATCTATGGTATTTAACTGCATTGCTGGCAACCTGATCATAAATGCTTAAACATTTGTCAGTTGATTGTGAAGTCTGGCTTTCTGTATGTTCCTCAGTTGTTTGTATTCCTATAATCCATAAGATAAAAAAAGAACAAGAATATTGTCATACAAAGTCTTTGCAGACTGTCCAGTCACTTGATTTCAACATCGTTCTTCACATTCCTGCCTCCTCCCTCCTTCCTGTTGCCTGACAGAGGGTATGCTTGTTTTCCTGCTTCAGTCCAGCTTGTGAAGTTGGATCGGGTCATCTTCTAGATCGGACTCTAGCTCAGACCGATGGGGCGGATCTTAGGCTGTAACAGTCACAATTGTTCATTTACAGCAAGACATGGGTGGAAGTTAGTTGCAATTGTTGTTGCCAAGCTGACCAATCGGAACACACTGGGCTCTATTGGACAGATTATGTATAGTTGAAGCAAAGTTAAGTCAAGTAAATGTGTTTTAGTTGACGTAACGCTAAGAATGAAGCGAAGAACTTCCGTTTAATAACTCGAACCTTTTCACATCAGCCACCTGCAAGGTTTGGCAGTTTCTTAAAGTGGGACATATCTCAAAGTGAAACAAATTACAACAAAAGCAGTATGCTATATGTTTCAAGAGACATTTTAATAAAAGCTGTAACTTCTTTTCTTGTATGAAGACCTAAAGGAATGTGTGGAAATTGGTCCCTCTGTGGTGATAGAGTCTCAGAAGGGATACAATCTGTGACACTAGCCAATATAGACTTTTTTTAGTGCATTTTGTACAGAATATGTGTTGCTTTATGTAGTGAACTGAACTTAACACTTAAAATCAAAATATTAAGGTCAATGTTCTGCCCAACAGGAAGAACAGCATATTACTTTATATAGCATGTGAATATGGAGAAATTATTTTTCTCCATAGGAACTTTTACAAAAACTTCTAAACTTGAACTCAATAACTTTTCTGGTTTTATTAAAAATTCACACAGCTATTTTTGCTTAGATCAAGATCAAGCAAATTAGACGAAAAAAGTGACAGCAGAATTTAAAATACAAAAGCACATAAGTCTTGACTCTTGTTCATAGTTAGTCTGCAGGAAACATCAATAATTGTCCATTCTTTATCAATATATTATAATAATATATAATATTAATCACATGAGAGGTTGTTGTGCACATTCTGTACAATTAGGTTTTCGTGTATATGAATTCAAGAAGAACGGTGCCTTTCCTTATTGTATCTGGCTGATGAATATAAAAAAGTACCCCCCAAAAATGGTTTTGTAATTGATACTTTCAGTGAAGTTCCATTGGGCATAACTGATAAGTAAACTTGTGTGTCATCTGCACAGCAGAGTTTTTTCCTATGCTATGGATCTATGCATGCTGAGCTCTGTGCCATTTAAAGAGGAACTATGTGGAGGTTTGCACAACTGCTGGCACAGTAAACTGGGAGGTTGTGGATGTTTAAATCAATGACTAGTATGTTGGCTCCAATGGAAGCCTGTGTTAATGTGATATTCATGTCAGTGGCACAAGCGACAGGAGGTTTTTGTCATCATGTTATACAGTTGAGGACAAAATGATTTGCCCCCTATGAAAATTTCACTTTTTTGCAAATATTTATGTAAGTGCTGTTAAACAGAGCAAATCATTTTTGAACACAGTGTTCTCAAACATCATAGTTGTATTTTGGATACTTGCATTCATTTAATTTGCTCACAGAAACAGAATTATTTCACAAAAACCAAAAACTACCAGGGTCAAAATTATTAGCCCCCCTGATGCTTATGGTCAGTTGTGTATCCTTTTTGCTGGATAACAGTGTAGAGTTGTATGTTTTAGTTTTCAACAAGTCTCTGACGCGTCTCCTGTCGAATCCCAGTCCATTCGTCTTTAGGAAATCTCTCAAGCTCCTCCAGATTTGATGGCCTTCTGACGTGGACCTTGGTCTTCAGTCCACCAAACAGATTTTCTATAGGATTCAAGTCAGGGCTTTGTGTAGGCCAGTCAATAACATTCACTTTGGTCCTCTGGAGGTAGTTCTTCACTAGGAGTGAATGTTATTGACTGTCCTGAACAAAGCTACTTGAATCCCATTGAAAATATGTTTGGTGGACTCTGAAGACCGAGGTCCATGTCAGAAGGCCATCAAATCTGGAGGAGCTTGAGAGATTTCCCAAAGACGAATGGACTGGGATTGGACAGGAGATGTGTCAGAGACTTGTTGAAAACTAAAACATACAACTTTACGCTGTTATCCAGCAAAAAGGATACACAACTGATTATTTGGGGGCTAATAATTTTAACCCCGGTAGTTTTTGGTTTTTGTGAAATAATTACGTTTCTGTGTGCAAAATAAATGAATGCAAGTATCCAAAATACAACTATGATGTTTGAGAACACTGTGTTAAAAATTATTTGCTCTGTTTAACAGCACTTGGGCAAATATTTACAAAAAAGTGAAATTTTCGTAGATGGGCTAATAATTTCGTCCTCAATTCAATGCTCAATGATGGTATCTTACCACAGACTACGGGGTTTGATTTGTAAGAGCACTTGTCTTTCTTGTGCACATCTTTATTCTTTATTATGCATTTGATTATCGCTGTTTTTAGTGACCCTTTCCTTGTTTTTTATTTGTTCCTTGTTTTTACTCTTGAGATTCAAGTGCAAAGGTGCACATGTAAATGAATTATTGATTTGTTACCTGTACTAAGGACAAATGAGGAAACAGTTTTTACTCAGCCTTGCCCTCTATCTTGTAGTTGCAATGTAATCCCGCTTCCACCCCTTCACAAACCTCCACGCAGCGGCCTGTGTTTGGTTTTTAAACTCTTTGGAGAGAAAGTTCCACAGCCAGCGATCAATAGCCTCCTCAGCAGGGCGTGGAGGTGGCGACATCAATTACCACTCGGATCAGGTTGATAAAGTAGTGTCCTTTTGGAAATAGCAGTTAGCCACGTTGTCATTGTGTAAAGGAAATGTTGTTGTCTACATGAAAATAAAGGAACCTTGGACAAAACCTGAGCACACAGCATCAAATGCATGTAACGTCTGTCATACCAGAGTAAGGTCCATCTAGAGTGTTGTCCCATCTGCTGTCATAGGAAGTTTACCGTGACACACTATGTTATTTTTTTGAACGCATCACAAACCATTATATGACTGAGTGATTTTAGCCCTAATTTGTGAAAATGTCTTTAGCTTTTTGACTGTCTGGTCATAAACCAAAGTAAATAATGAAAACTGAGATATAACAAAGGTTATTATGTTTCAAATTTAGCAAGCCATGAGTGTCTGTGCCAAGTTTTGTGTAGATCCGTCCAGGTTTTATTCAAGACTTAGCATCCAAAGTGCCTTTAAGTTGTGCCAAATAACAGGAAAACAATCTACAAAATATTATCCTTCATTTGAAAATTCGGAGTCCCTTTTGATGTGTAAATTAAGTAATAGCCTTTGTGTTATTTGGTCATTATTTAAGGTGTCTTTGGACTTAGACTTAGATACTTTATTTTCATTGTCATAATAACACAGTTTGCTAATAATAATAAGTAACCTTCTCAAAATGTATATTGTAATCATCAATATTTAATGTTATAGAAAAATTAAAACCACATTTTCAAGGACTTGAATTACATCTCTAATAATAATTGAAGGATTAAGTCTAATAGAAGGGTAAGATGAGTGTTTCAAATAGGTATCTCTCTCTCTCTCTCTTTATCCAGGGCTTCATGCTCACTGAAAGAACAGTAATTATCAGAAATAACCAACGCTGGTGGGACACCACCATTTCCTATTGGACCCTCTTTTTAACAGAACATACCCCCATTCAGTTTTGTCTGGTATTTCAGTGCATTTTCCTGTCCTTTTATGTGCCAGCAACCGTATTGGTATTATAGATGGATAATCTGTATATTCTGAGAGGTCTGACATAAGAGCAGGCTTTTAGTTTTGTCAGCGTCTTGTGGGCAAGGATGCTGTGGGTCGTAAGGGAGCGCACAAAGGGAGCTGACAGCAAACACGACCCCTTTTAAAAAGCAGAAATGGGATTGATTCCTGTACTCTTGTTGCTTAGCAACTGCAAAGCCTCGTTGAGAGAGAATATTGACCTCTTGTTGATAAAGTCCAATTACATTTTTTTCTCCACTCTGTATATCCACAGATTCTACAGTGTCATATTCCACTCCCCCCCAGTGTGTTTACAGTGTATTCTTCATTCAGTATCGTAGAGAAATATTATACTGTGTCTACTTGTCACCTACGGCTAAAGCCTGTGAGTAAGAAAGTCTTCGAATAGGATATCACATCTGTCAAAGCATGAATTAGTCGACAAGGGCACTCAATGGGACTAACTCGTTTTTGTAGCTAATTTAGTCAATTAACATGTTTTTAGACCTTCCCCTCATTAAATGGCCCTAGAGCTGCCACGGACAAATTTCTATCACCTCGAGAAATGTTATTCAGCCACAGCCAAAACCATTACACATGTTCCAGCACGCCTGAAAATTAAAATTGATTCCTTAATTTCATTAACATTTTCTCCTCCTCTTGTTCTGTGCACTCTCCGTAAGAGTATCCATGCTTAGCTGACTGCGTGCTATAATTGCAAATTATCAAGTGCTAATCGATTTGTTCTTTCACAAGGCTCTGGGTGTGAGTGTGAATGAGCTCTGCGGTAATCAGTTTAAGACTATTTTCACCAAGGAACTTTAACAGCACATAGGCTGGTTAAAGCACATCACACCTGTTGGATTGCAAAGCCAGTTTAACGTAAAACACAATGAAATCTCCATTGAAGTGCTACCATGTAAGAGGCTTGTATACTGTCTTTGTCAGTATAGGATTTATTCTGTAAAGGTATTATGCGTATAAACATCCCATGTGATAAAGTTAGACTATGAGGGAATCAAGTTGCTGTCTTGTTGATCTAAATGAGGATGTTTTATCTTCACTTATCACCTTTTCTCTCCCTAGAACACGTTTCCTCCATCATCGCCTCCATGCTGAGAAATCTCAAGTCCCAACAGAGAAGCAGACTTCTCAACAAGTTCACAGAAAATGACTGCGAGAAGGTCAGTTTCCTACATCCCCTTTTCCTCCTCTGTCTTTGTACTCCTCTTCTTTGTTGCTACTCCTCTTGATTACCACCTGGCTTCTTCATCAGTAGACAATGATATTACAATATTATCTCTTACTGAAAAAACCCTTTTAATCTGTAAATCAAGAAAGAGGTTTCATGTTATTTGGTAAAATTTAAGCTCTCTTGTTGCTTAAAAAGCCCATAAAAGCCTAACAAAACCTTAACAAAAAATGTGCAAAAATCCAATAAGATAACACACATGTTATGTGTGATACAGATGTCGTGGCATTTGTTCATGCAACAGAGATATTAATTATGAATAGCCAGCAAATAATTATGTAGCAATTTAACATTCAACTAGTTTCAAAAATATATGAACTGCTCTCTGCACTTATTCCCTTGTGAGTTTTCCATGCAGCAAACACTATGTAGTGGGTGAGTCAACAAGTGGACAATAAAAACACAGCCATGTTGTTTAGCTGACATTCAGATTGTTACTTATTAAACCATGAAAATGTGACATTATTGATAATAATGCCATAGAATCAAATTCAGCAATTGAAGCAACATTTTCTGACCCCCTACACCCAATTTTCTATCCAATGAGTGTTTTTCAAGCCAGTTTGTATACTATTTGCTCGTTCCAACTTCTAAAATATGAAGTTTGTTTCCTGTGTTCTATAACGTATGAGAGTAAATGTGCTGCTTTTTAACACTTATAGATAAACATAACTTTAAAGATGTTGCTTTGGGCTCTGGAAAGATATAATGGGCATATACCACTAGTTTTTTTCATCAACTCTTAGCAGTGGATGCATTAATGGAGTCAAGTAAATGGCAGATGAATCGATAATATAAACTAAGTGAAATGTTGTTGTTTTATCTTTCATATAGTAAGGCTTTGTCTCCCTTTCACAAATTAAGAAACCTCATTAACTATTTAAGATGGAATTAAGGCCTTGTGCAGCTTTCACATCTCAGTGTCTAATTCCATGTAGCTGAAACATGGGTAGAGATTGTTAATTGCTTTAAATTCTAATAAATTCATTTGATCGGGGCATAATCCTTTGCATGGTATTGTCTCCGTAATTGAACTGGACTGATATAAGAGATAGAACAAGAATGTTGCAGGAAAACAATGCTGTGACGCTACGTGTTAATTAGCTGTTGTGACGGTGCTCATTCTCCTTGTGCACGATCCCATCAAGGCCAAGTGCACGCAGGCACATCAGAAGACACTGAGCCGACTCCATCTGACTATTTTTGTCAATCTTATTTTTACCCAAAGCTAGAGGCAGGAGTTTACAAGGTAGATTAAATTATCTCAGGTTCACATGCGGGTCACTCAATCAGGCGTCAGTGATTTCACTGCTCTGTACCTGTGTATACAGATTCCCACATGTTACCGACCTTGAGAGAGTGATTAAAACATCATGCTCCATTTTTTTCCCCAAATAACTCCCACTTCTCCTCTCACATACACACAAATGCCTCATATTCATCTGGTTGCTCAAGGCCATTTTAATAGGACACTTGACTTTTGATGTAGAAACTGTCTGTCATTGGCTTCATCCTGTCTCCTCTAGTTTTATCTCCATCATCCATATCCTTTGTGGATTTGATAGTGTTTCATGATTGTTTATTTCTATAAATAAGCATACTGAAAAAAAATAATTTATTCATGAATGATTAATAAAAACATAATTTGAAAAAGGGTGAAATATTGATCCTCAAACATAATGACAAATAGGGAATACACAACCCATACTGCATTATTAAATCTGTGTTATCAGATTAGGTGCCGTGTGTCTGTTGCATCTCTCATTTGTCTCTTCGTCTGCCACCATTTCGCTCTGTCTTCAGGTTGATCGTCTGATGGAGCTGCATTTTAAGTACCTGGAGGCTGTTCAACAGGCTGACAAGAGGATCGAAGGAGAGAAACATGTAAGCAATCTTTCCCCTCCCCTCCCTCCCTATGTCCCCTGCGTCCTCCTCCCTGAGCTGTGCTTATATGCACGGGCTTCATATTAACCAGCTTGATGGATGGATGGATGGATGGATGGACGTTTTTAACTTTGATTTATTGACCACAAATGACACGCCATCAAGGAATTATATCCAACCAGAACATCATTAGAGAGGTAGTGATGCTCTGTAGTATATTCTTGGTATATTAGTATAAATGTATGAGTATCTGATCTGACCCTGACCTCCACAGGCCAGACCATAAAATCAGTTCTGCTTTATTAATAACAACGTGCTGTGTTAAACTAATGATAGCAATTCATCATCAGTATCGATTTAGTTCCTTCCAAAAAGTCATTCAACACAAAATTTAAATTGTACTTGTGTGAATTCATCCATAAATCGGTGCCATACAACGTTGCAACAGCTTTTAATCTTAATAAACCTTTCGTTTTAATGTGCTGTTTGGACGTGGTTACAGTTCAGTTGTAGTTGTTGTTGCTGTGTGGGAACATGCTCCATTTAACAATGGAGCAAAAAGTCTCCAGTGAGCACCAATACAAAAATAGGAACAATAAATATTAGAATGAAAAACAATGCTAATTTTACATTCTGCTGAGATTAGTACATAATGAATAAATTACTGTGCATGAGTCAGAGTGGCTGCTACAGAGACCATAGACAATATTTACTCAGGATTTATGTATGGCTTTTTCTTAGGAGCCAAAAAAAAACTTAATTATTGTGTTGTTTTTAAAGAAACTCTGCCACATGACTTTTGTTACTAAAATGGCCAAAAGGGGTGTTGTGTTGTCAAAATGTATAGCAATGTCCCAATGCAGCGGATTTATCTCTGCTGCAGAGATTATGTCTCCAATCAAACATCCAGCAAAAGTTAAATCTAAAGCACTGTTTCTGTTGGACAAATGCAGCGAGTGACTTGAGACAATAGCTGGATGGACAGAGGACCAACTCAGCACAGCAGCACCAGAGCAACAATGGAGCAACTTCTTATTTTTCATACAATTCAATGTCACTATTTCCCACAGGTCACCACTACCGTTGCTGTGATATAAATCGAGTGGCCAGTAATGGTTGCTAAATACAGAAGTTCATACTTTCTGTTTACAGGAATGATAGCGTCATAATCTTCCACTGATTTTTCATAACTTCATCACTAATCTTCCTGGTGAGCTGGCAACATCTGGCTTTTTAACAGGTGTTTCCTCACACACCATCGTCCTCCTGAGCACTTACTGTAATTTTCTCCTCAAGCGATATTCCAACTCCATTGGCAGAAAACCATTTTATTTTTGTGAACAGTTAGGTCCCAGCACAACACACACATCAGATCTTACTCTAAAACGTATGAATTTTTTATTTATCAGTCTGACGCATCTGTTGCAGTAACACAAATACGTAGTCCTCATTTTCATTTGCAACAGGCTCAGTAAATAAATAATAATAATAAAAAGAGTTATCATCAGTCATGTTACAAAATTCACATTTGATTTGCTGGATGATGTCACATCTGGAGCTGCAACGATTTAATTGATCCGGTGATGAACAGAACATTTACTCTGATGATTGGTTCTTGTCTTGAACATTTGATTCTTTTCTTTTATGTACATAATGGTAAAGTGAACATTTTTAGGCTTTGGTAAAATAGTACTGATATCTTTTATTTAATTGAGAAAATAATGAGCGGAGCTTTTTTTTTCCTTTCCTTTTCTTATTTGACACCATTATGCTGATATCACTCTGAACACAGCTACAAACCAAGGTTAGTTTGATTTCCAGTGCAGCTCTCATTATTGTTGTGCTGGTTAGCACTCAACAAAACACGGTCCGGAGAAAAGGTCCGTCCCCTTTAGTCACATTTAGAGTAGTAGTGGGTCTTGTGAACAGCTGTTCAATGAGACAAATTAAGCAGCTGAGTAAAGAGGTGACAATATAATCAGTTTGTTGTGGTCACTGCTCTGATGACAAACAGAAACTATCTCTAGAAATAAGTTCATATTTTTGGAAAATTAGTTCTTAGGGCTTGACTTGGGTCAATTCTTTTTCTATAAACCTTCAATTGACCTGCAGAGGAACGGATACAACAGAAACAATAACCTTCCAGTACAATTGTCTGCAAATGGGAAAAACACAGACTCCAATCCCACCGCACATTTGTGGATTTCATTATCACTTGCTAGATAAAATAAATTCAAATTGCATTACAGATGCTCAGATATCAACAAGGATCCCTGTTATAAAGGGTTGGGGGAGGGGGTGTCGACCCCTTTTTGGGAGATAAGATGTGCAGTTCCACACAGTGTCACATCCAAAGCCCAAAAGAAAAAGACAAAAACCTCACGGTCCTGCTGATAACAATATGACAGTTTACAGAGGAATGGAAAAGTTGATAGCAGTGTGTGAGGGCCATATTGAGCTGTCTGTGTGTGTGTGCCAGAGTGTTGAGCTGTGGGCTAGACAGACCGATGGAAGGACCCAGATAGACGATACGTGGCCAGGCAGGGGGATAATGGCTTCAACAGAGAGAGAAAGAGCATCTAAGAAAAAAAAAGGCAGAGAGAGATACCGTAAATATCAGGACAGGAAGTACAGTCATGAGAGGAGGAGTGGATTTTTAAAAAGGGAAAAGCAAGAAAAAGGAAGAGAGAGGGATTTCAAGTGAAAGAGGGAATTATGGGGTGGAGGGAGGTATGGATGGAGACGGATAAGTGTGAGATTTCTATCTGGAGATGACAGAAGATTAATTTCTCCGACAGACTTCATGGTGGGATCTTCAAGAAAAGGCCAGACTGTTTGACTTTTTTTTTTCCTCCCCTCCCCGTCTTTTTTCTCCCACCGTCTCCCTCCTTCCGCTGCTCTCTCGCCTCTTCCTCCAGGATGAGGCAGAGTATGACTTTGTGATAACCTGGCGATAAGAAACCTCATCTGCGTGTGCCACTATCTTTTGAAGCCACACAGTTTAGCTTTCCCCAGGTCACAGCTGCTCTGTGAGCCGCCACACACATGTGAACTGATAAAAAACCTGTTTGTGGCAAAGCAACGCTGTTCTATTCATTATAGACTAAAAAAAACACTTAATAATTTGACCACCCGCTGTTCCTAGCTCTGGACTTGAAAAGAACTTCCAGACCTCTGGCATTATAAAAAGTGTTATAGATAAAAAATAATCCTGCAACACTCTACAGAGCCTTCTGACATATGAATAATGTAATAACATACTTTAATTCCTAGCATCGAAATTTTCTGCACTGATTTATCGAGTATAATGTTTTAATTTCACTTAAAAGTAACTATGTTGTGCTGCCGTGACTGAGGAGGTAGAGCAGATTGTCCACTAATCGGATTTCGTAGTGTCCTTGGGCAAGATACTGAAGTCCATCTGCCCTCTGTGTATTATTGGTGTGTGGTAAAAGAAAAAATACTGTCTTTATGTAATAATGTGGAAATATGAGTGTGAATGGGTGAATGTGCCCTCTACAGTGAAGCACTTGAGTGGTTCATGCCAGCGCCGTCGTTTTACCTTTCCATACAGATTATGTAGCCTACACTTGACGCAAGATGTCACCAGGATTTCAATACTTTTATTTTGCTACATAGCAAAATAATCATTAAAGCAGAAGTAAGCTGAATGTTTGTGTTAATATAAGTCTTAAATAGTTATATCTTCCGACAGCAATCAGTTATATAGAGTGTTTGGTCCGAAACACGGGTCTGTCAGTCACTCTGCTCTGCTGTAAGCCGAGGAGAAAACTTTCCTTGTATCCTACAACCTTTATCCAATGAGGAGAGAGAACGGCATAAAGGGGTGGTCCTCTCTGTGTGTGCAGCCAAGGGATGCACGTGCATGTGGTGACGTAGGGACGAGGGCGGGGACTGCTAACTCCATCTGCTGACAGGAAGTTAGCCAAAACGACCGGATTGCTTACTTCTGCTTTAACTGAGAAAGAGAATAAGTTAGATTCCTTTAAAGACCAAGTGATTAATTTTATTTTCTGTGCAACGTTAGCTGCAATACTAATAAAAGTAAACACATAGTTTTCTACAACGCATCATGTCGGCTGTTTGGCTCATCATTTGGTCGATTCTGGAAACGGCAAACGTTCAAGATCAACTGAACTAAATTTGGCTTTGCATTTGAAACTGCATGATGGCAGGTGAGTATTATTAAAATTTGAATGGCACTACTACTTAGTGCGGTTTATCAGTCTTGCAGCAATGCTCACCACTACTTTTCATAGCTTTCTAAAAGAGAAAATACGATAAGCTGAGAACAGAAATAATGCTTTATGCCCTCAAACATCCAGGAAAAACAAACCTTGTTTACACACTTATTTTTGTAAAAACAGAAACATGAAACACATTTAATAACCAATGATTTACTGCTGAACTTAAATTTGATATGAATATTAGGCAGTGTTTACTGTGCGGTAGTCTACCAGCAGCTTAAACACTAAAAGATCAGAGTCTGAACATCTCAAGTTGTGCACTGTACGCTGTGCAGAATGTAGCATTCATCCTGGTCCCTGGTCAGGTCAGGAATAATTTGTGTAGCTGAGAGATGGTTGCATGTACAGTATCTAGTAAAGTGAAAGTATTAAATCTGATCTGGATTAAAGGGAATTTAAATGACAGGTGTGTATGGCAGTGATGGTAACCTTCAGCGTCCGAATGTGTTAGCATCCTCACTAATGTTGACGCCGAGTTCAGCTTTCTACCGTCTGCTTACATGAGTGATTTTAAAAACAAATACCCTAATCTGAGCAGTGGTTTCTCATCCAGGCTGTGAAATAAGTGTACTGTGTGTGTCCTGTTCAGCTCAGCAGATAAAGCAGAATCTGTGGCTTTCTTCCTGCTACAACCCTAAAACTGAAACAACCAGATGGTATTTTGGGACTGTGCAAATCAAAGCTTCCACCAAATGTCACATGTTACGTTAAATAACGCGATAACAACACCAACCCAGTTCTGTCCAGCGCCTCAGCTGAGGCGGCGGCCGTCAGCAGCAGCAGCAGCAGCGGTGGCGTTTTATCTCTCTCTCTCTCTCTCCCTCTCTCGTGCCTTTTGGTTTCCCCCAGTTAAGCCTGTTTTTAAGGGGCGGTAAGCAAAATGTTTTTCCTCTGCAACATATTATCCACAGATTTCTCTGTAGGATAGTGGGGGAAAAAAAGCTGCTGCTGCTTTTTCTCTGCGTCTCGAGCCCAGTCCCTTTAATAAGCTGCTTATTTTCCTCCCACCTTGGTGTCTCTCTTCTCTCCACTCTTTCTATCCTTCTCACTCCCTTTCTCCTCCTTAAAGCTGCTTTTTCCAGCCACCTATATTCCTCATTTATGACTCCCCTCCCTCGCCTCCTTTCTTTCTCTCATCTCTCTTTTCCCAACTTCCTCCTCCTCTTAATTTTCATATCCTTTCTGTCCTCTTTGTTGCATCTTCCCTATTTCCTTTTGTCGCCTTTGATCCATTCACTTGCTCCATTTCGTCTTTCTGCATCTTGTCATGCACCTTTCATCCTTCATCATCTGCTCCCTCCTCCTTCCTCCCTCCCTCCCTCCCTCCCTCCCTGTCCTTCCTTCGTCTTTCTCCTGTTTCTTCTCTCCTTCTTCCCGTCTAATGTTGCTGCTTTCACCTCACTAGACCTCGTCTCAGCTCTCAGCTTGTTGGTAACAGCTCTTGGAGATTGATGAAGCTCAGCAAAACATGGCTGAGGCCAACCTCAATACTGCAAAATGCACAGCAGAGTGCACTTCACTAGCACCTTAAAAACCCAGGTGCTCACTCTGTGTGTGTGTGTGTGTGTGTGTGTGTGTGTGTGTGTGTGTGTGTGTGTGTGTGTGTGTGTGTGTGTGTGTGTGTGTGTGTGTGTGTGTGTGTGTGTGTGTGTGTGTGTGTGTGTGTGTGTGTGTGTGTGTGTGTGCGCGCGCGTAGCAGAAATTGCCTGGTTTAGCATTGCTGACAGCATACCTTTTCAAATAAAGTCTACATAAAGTTTGGATTGGTTTTACACCTTGATGCGACATTATCCAGTTTTCCTAGGTCTTCCAAGAATGGATAAAATGTCTCTCTTTATTCTCTCTATTCTCTCTCTCTCTCTCTCTTTGTTATTTATCTTCCTCTCATCGTTGCTCTTTCTTGCCTGA
Organism: Trachurus trachurus; assembly: GCF_905171665.1. Lineage (NCBI taxonomy): Eukaryota > Metazoa > Chordata > Actinopteri > Carangiformes > Carangidae > Trachurus > Trachurus trachurus. The sequence continues at coordinate 11,352,489 of NC_139901.1, forward strand.
GTTTCTCTCATCCATCATTTCTCCCGTCCAAACTCACCTTCACTCATTAGTTGAGGATGACTGTGTGTGTGATACACAGTGGTGCTAAGTGGTGCTGCTGTGAAATGTTGATCTAAAAACTCCAGCCAGGTTTATCAGTTTATGTCAATTAAAGAGCTTTTTCCTGGAGGCCGGGTTATTTATTCTTGAATCGCACTGAGATGCCTGAAAATTACTCAGTTCTCCTGTTTCTTTTTTTTTTTAAACTTGAACTTAATCTAACTTATTTCCTACAAATTACATTCACGTGCATCTAATTTGTAGTGGCTAAGAAGTTTTGGAAGAAACAATAATGTTATTTGTAACAGACAATTACACTATGAGGCATTACTTGCGTTGCAGGGCAGGAAGCAGCATCAGGATGTTGTGGATTTAGGCTGTTTATTTCATTTGTTTGTTTACTTGTTGGGTAACAATTTATAACAACCTCACACTATTAATCAGTAGTATCACAGTAGTATCACATTGATACTTGTTAGTATGTGATTTATAAACAATTATACATGCTTAAGCTCATCTACTGTATAATGTGTTTAATGTTTGTATTGTTGAACCTAATGACTGATGGATTCAGCATTTATTACTGAAGTATTATAGCAGTTACAAACCAGTTATTTAGAGAGTTGTCTGTGGTTCAGTACTAGTTAATTTGTTATGAATTGCAGTGTTTATAATAAGTGTTGGTTTGATTTAATCAATAGAATTGATTTATCACCTAGCTCAAGTACCAAGTACCTCCTTCCTCCTCTGCGCCCCACTTTGTGAAGCAAACGCTAATTGTTGATGCACCCTGAGGACAGGACTGTTGTTGTTCTTTTTTTTGGAGATTATCATAACTTGAAATCAGCACGTTGTCTCCCAGTCTCACTAAGTTCTTTTTTTCCTCAAACTTTACCTCATTATCAACCTCTGTGTCTCTGTTTTTAATGAGGATATCTAACCTCTCTCTTCTTGGTGTTTGCTTAAGCTTCATAAAGAGCATTACATCCTACACACACACACACACACATACACACACATAGAGTCACAGTGGGTTTCTGCAAAGTGCTGACAAAGAAATAACTTTAATTCTGCATCTAAGCATCCCAGCGGAAAAGAAAGCACATGAATAACAACCATCCACAAACACACACACAAACACACACAGAGGAAAGACATAACGCATTTTCAAAACCGGATGCTTCATTAAGGAACACATACCAAGATAAAGGTTTGTGTTCAAAGGCGCACACTTTTTGAACACACGTATGGTTTCCAGAACACATCATCAGCACTCGCAATACACACATGGCCTTACATAAATCATACACACCCCATCACACAAACACTTTTGCACAATGCAGCTGAGTTACAGTAGAGGGACCGAGAGTGAAAATCACTGCTTATTACTTTGTCTGTACTGTAGCCAGGCTGCCGGGCTCCCCTGAGGTTGCAGTAATTGACTTGTCCAATCCCTCCTTTAAACACGTTATTCTTTCTCTGCTTCTTCTACCCGCTGTTTGCCAGAGGGACTGAGCTGCCACACAAAAAGATATTGGCCGCAATGTCAAAACTCACAAATGGACAAAACTCTGCGGCTGTAATGAATACTGCCACGCAGCCCACATCCCATCGGGTTTTAATATCCCAAATATCTATTTCCACTCGTCACGATAATGAATATTTAATGCACTTATCATCGTTCTGAACCCTCCACTCTCTTTACACATTGAAAGGTCTGGCTTTTGATTCATCATGCATGTTAAACATGTTTTTAACAATGAAGCTTCCTGGATGGTGCAGAACGTGATAAGACCCTATTTGAAAAATGTTTGTCTTATTTTTCCCCTGATAAGTAGTGGAGGATGTAGTGCACATGTCAGGGGTTATAGAAGTAAATGTCTGGCGTTGACTAAGATTTACAATTGCAGCGACTAGGTATTCCCGATGTGTTACAGCTGGATAGGTCATCTTAATCCTCTCTGTGAGCCTCTGCAACCTATGGAGACCTATAACAGCCTTATCTCTCCAGGTTTGTGGATGCATTTACGTGTACAGCTGCAGAAGCATAAGCCCGGCTTCCACAGGTGATTTCTGTATGTAGAGCGATCTGATGCACTCAAGTGACAGAAAACACATTGTTTCCTAGAAAGTAAGGAGGATGGATTAAAAATGAATGTTTACAACATAAATTGTTAAGTTATGCAAGAGACAGTTTGGCATGAATGATCTTTCTTGACCTTGGAGACAGTTAAATGAAAGGGAACTGAACTGACCACTTAGTTGCTCTTTCCGCAGCATCCCATTTTGCGTCTTTGTTTTTGATTCTGTTTTGTTGTCATGATGGTTCAGTTTTGTCGTCATGCAACCATGAACTAGAGACGTTATTTTGGGAGTCCTGTGGGCCACAGGATTTCTATGGGATTCAATTTCACTATGAATCACGTGAGTAAAAAGTCAGTGGAAGCGTACGTAAAATAGCACTTTCTCTAATATGAATCAATGTAATCTTGTTAATTTTAAACATAGTGCCAGTCTTTCTGTTGTCCTGTCTGCTCTAATCGATGAAGAATGTGTATTGTGGATTGAGGACAGGCTTGTGATGATGGTCTCGGATCATCAAATCACCTATAGCCCATGCCTTTGCAAATGTCAAGAGATATTTGGCTTCTTCTCACATTTTTGTCGTGGGAAAGGAACAGGACTCGAATGTTTGAGTGGGAATGGGATGGGACAGGAGTGTAAAAATCCACCCCCGTGTCACCATCTACCACGAACAACAGCTGGGAGTAGGTCACAGTCATTGACCATGAATCAATGAAGAGTTGAAAAAGAGGCCAGAGACCATCGTTGAGCTAAGACAGAGCTCAGAGAGGTCACAGTGGCTGATAGAAGTGTCATCAAATTGGCAGTAATTTGGTCATAGACCAAGGAATTGGATTAATAGAAGTTCTGACCTGATGATGGGACGAATGGAAAGTTGAGAGGTCACAGATGTCTTTACAGTTCATCCAGAGGAGAACATGAACGCACCACGTTAAGTGGGGATCCAGCAGTGTCCGCCAATCATTTGTGTGCAAGACACTTACGGAACCTCAGTAAATTGTAGGATTTATTTGAATGTGTTTTGGACACCACTGTGTATGATGGATGTTGACATTACTGCGTCGCCTTGACGTCTGAATGAATGCATTCACCTCTGATTGTGAACACACCTTGCTGTGGAGCATACTGTACTTCCTCTTATCTCACTGCTACACACATCATAGACCAAGGCGCTGTCGCATTGTTTTCTGTGCTTGTGATAAAGTCCCACGTCCTCTGCAGCTGATAGGCTGACGGCTGTAATGGAAACCTGTGGATACGCAGTAATTGAGTTGTCCGAGAGCCTCCCAGAAAAAGCCTGCGGCTCTTTCTTTGCAGCGCCGACCAATGAGCAGTAATGAGGATGACAGGAAATAGCCAGTCGGCTTCTGGTGTGTGAAACAACGAGAGGAGAAATGCAAACACAGCAAACACAGGGTGTGTTGTTGCACATCTGTGTGTGTGTGTGTGTGTGTGTGTGTGTGTGTGTTTTCACTCTCCCTCAGGGGTCACGTCATCATGTATGTATTGTATCCTGTCACATCCTGTATTTTGTATCTTTGCTGAAGTTGGATTGTGAGATTTGTGTATCTTTGCCTCCAGCTACTGTATTGGCTCTGAATAATGAGCCGAGTTGTCCTGGAAACAGAGATAATCTTTTCTCCTACAGGAAGTAGGGGGAACACAGTTTACATTCAAATAGGTTTGTTTCAAGTCGGGGTTTTTTTTTTTTTTTACATATTTAATGGCTGCTGGTTGACAACAAGGCCAAGCGTTGGGACTATTTTACAATGCGATACGACTCAGCTTTGTAATAAAACAGAATTCTGGGCCAGTGTTTTACCCAGAGGACACAGAAGAGACAAATGCCCTACATTCAGCTGCTACTAAAGGTTCTTGTTTTAATTATCTGCATTGTTTTGCATCTTTAATAACCTACAGTTGACATTGTACAGTAGGCCTTTGTTCTGAAGTTGTATGCGCTTGTCTTTTCTTCTCTTGGGAAGAAACCATTAATGTGAGATGAAATCCTCCTGTCAGAATCCAATGTCACAGAAATGGATTTGTTGTTTTCCTTCTTTATCCCAACTCTGCAACCTGCAGCTCAAATGCTTTATCCCAGAATAGTCTCGTACTGTTAGTAGTCCTCAGGAGCTGCCCTTTGATTGAGGCATGTTAATGAGCTGAACTTAACGGCTATAATTGGGTTTTACAGTGTAATTGATCTTTAAGGACAAGGCCTTTTGAAAGTTTTAATTTTCCCTGAGATTAAATCATTGGGATGTAAATGTCATGTGTAGTACCCTTTAGTTTCACGCTGAAAGCTATTTGTTTTCATTAGGATTGGTTTGAAAAGTTGCCCTTTTTCTTGATTTACTGTCACATACTGGAGCACGTTTGCTTTTTCCCTTCTAGTACTGGGCCGTGCTGTTCTAGACTGTAACACATGCAGGATTCAGATATAGCTGATACAGGCATTTTTAGGTGGATTCTCAGCCTGTGGGTTAGATTTTCCCCCAAAAGACCAGGAGAACTTTATTGGGAACTATTAATACTTTGGTTAATGTGGATAATTGTGTATAAAATCTGACAGCGGCAAATGCATAATCCTTTCAATTGATTATACACTCAACAGCTACTTTATTAGGTACAACATGCTCGTACTGGGTTGGACACTTTTGCTTTCAGAACCGCCATAAATCTTCACGGCTTAGATTCAACCAGGGGCTGGAAATATTCCTCAGATTTCAGTCCATATTAACATAAGAGCATCACACAGTTTCTGGAGATTTGTCGGCTGCACGTCCATTATTAGTTATCTTCTCCACCTCAACCCAAAGCTGCTCTGTTGGACTGAGATCTGGTGACTGAGCCCACTGAACTTTGTCATGTTAAAGAAACCAGTTTGAGATTATCCAAGCTCTGTGACATCATGGCTATGATAGTAGTGTGCTCATAAAGGGATAGACATGATCAGCAACAATACTCAGGTAGGCTGTGGTGTTTACATGATCCTCAGTTGGTTACTAAGTTACAAAAAAAACAAAGTGTGTCAAGAAAATATCCCCCACGGGCAGGATCAGTGTTGATACAAGGTAGAATGGATCCATCCTTTCATGTTGTTTACGCCTAATTCTGATCCGACCATCTGAATGTCACAGCAGATGTTGAGACTTATCGGACCAGGCAACGTGTTCCCTTCTTATATTGTCCAGTTTTGGTGCCCATGTGAATTGCAACCCCAGTTTCCTGTTGTTAGCTGACAGTGTCGCCGGTTGTGGTCCGCTGCTGCTGTAGCCCTCCTGCTTCAAGGTTCAACGTGTCGTGCATTCAGAGATGCTCGGCAGTGGGGGTTTTTTTTGAGTTACCGTTGCCTTTCCATCAGCTCGGACCACTTTAGCAATTCTCCTCTGACCTCTGGCATCAACAGGGCATTTTCACCAAGTTAACTGTCACTTACTGGACCTATTCTCCGAATACTGCCACATTTAAAGTCAATTAATCTACTTATCTTTTCAATTCTGATGCTCGTTGTGAACTTCAGCAGATTGTCTTGACCATGTCTCCCGGCTTGAATTCATTGAGTTGCTGTCATTCGTTGTCATTAGCGTGTTAGATATTTGTGTTTATGAGCAGTTGTACAGGTGTACGAAATAAAGTGGCTGGTGACTGCAAGAGAAGTTACCAGGGAAAGAAAATCACATTTTCCATCAAAAGCCACTCATGCTGGAACGTTAACAATACAATTTTACTGCTGTTCAGCAGATGGCTGCACAACCATGTGTCTGTGTCTTTAAATAAATAAATGAACATGTGGTCTGCAAACAGTAGAATATGGTTCAGATCCATATTAAAATGTAAACCTGCATCGTCAGCTCTGCTTGTACAGCCTGAACAGAACTTATGTGTATGTGTTCGTATTGTCAATGCACCGAGGTAAAACTGTGCAACAGCCGAACACTTTACACGCTGTCTGTTTCTGTCCCAGTCCAGTGGCTCACACTCCAGGCTCCCCTCTCCCCCCACAGGTCTGTTTCTTAATCTCTAATGATGATTAATGTGGTCTGTGTGCGTATTGGCAGCACTGTGTTATTGGCATACTGACAGGGTTGTTAAGATGGATAACTATGCAAGTGTGTGTATGTGAGTGTGCCGCCCCCACCCCTCCCTTCTTTTTTGCAGCTTGGCTGTGGAATCAATTGATTTGTGTGTCTGGTCAATGGAGAAAATGGATTTGTGGAAAATGCTGAAAAACAACACCTAAATTAAGCCCAGTCTTTGATTTTGTTTGTTGAATCTGAGCAAGAGAAACTCTCTAAAAAACATTCACTTGTGCTTTCTTCACCTCGTCATGCATAGCTCCATGTTCTCTTTTTATTAATGTGCTGTGTGTGTGTGTGTGTGTGTGTGTGCAGGAGATGGTTCGTCGTGGGGAAATCCTGGACGACACCATGGAGGATGAGTTCTACCTTCGCCGCCTGGACGCCGGACTGTTTGTCCTTCAGTTGATCTGCTACATTATGGTGGAGATCAGCAACTCTGGGATCTCACAGGTACACAAACACATGCGTGCACGCACATTGACTTCGGTTTCGCCAAATGAGTCCCCTCTCAGATTAATTATTGTTAGGACATCTGATCAGATGAGCTATAAAACCAGACAGGAGTCAGATGGTTTTTATGGACATTGCAGCCAAGTGGCTCATTAGCTTCACCACTAATCTGGAATTCACTGGACTCTTGCGGTGCCACATATACAGACACTAAACTGTGTGCACCTGCCGTCAAAGAGCTGCAGTCTAGTCCTGGTCACCTCGTGCTTTTAAAGGAACCGTAACAAATTAGTTGCCCATTTAATTTCCAGCTCAGATATTTGTCTGATGTTGATGCCAGTCTGAATTTTTCAACTGTTGAGTAAGGAAAGATCAACTATACTGTATTTCTGAATTATTTTTTTCCATGTCCAAAACACATTTTGGACATGTTTGTGAAAACAGCCTTTACGCTTGAGGCCTCTGAGTGGGTGTTTGTCGTGGCAGCAGCTGACTGACATCTCACAGCTGGTGTTGCCTGGAGACATGTTTTCATTTTCTGTGGTACGCTGCTGTTGGGAACACATAATAACCTACGGACATCGATACAAGACCCTTTTTTTTAATACTTCTAACAAGCTCTCATGGTGTTAGCCGTCCACTGTTAGCGGATTCAGACAGCTGTCAGGACGACCCACTGTGCTGTTTAGCCTGTATTTCATTCTGGAAGCAGAGGCTTGTAAGCTAAGCTAATTAGCTTTAACGCAGAAAGTGGAAGCTAGGTGCTTAGCATGTCTGGATCTAGTTGAAGTGATGTTAATTGGCAAGGTTAAAACTAACCAAATAATTACACACTTTAAAAGGATAGGTATGCTGGGGTGGTGTTTAGCTCAGTTGGTAGAGCACCTGCCCCATGTGTTGAGTCCTCACTGCAGGCGACCCCGGTTCGAATCCCGTGCCGAGCAGCCCTATCATGCGTGTCCCCCCTCTCTGCCTCCCATTTCCTGTCTCTCTCTGAACTATCCTGTCATTAAAGGCGAAAAGCCCCAAAAATATATTTAAAAAAAGGATAGGTATGCTGATTTATAATGTCCTGAGAGTTCATAAATGCTACAAAAATAATATAAAATCACAACACTTGCAAATAAACTAACATATAAACTTACAATGAAAAAATGAACTCAAATTTCAGTTTGTCCTCAGATCTGTTGTGTGTTGCTGATGCTCTGTTTCTCTGCATTCAGCTGCAGCAGAGAGTCCATCAAATCCTCAACCTCAGAGGAGGCTCTGTCAAAGTGGTGCGCCACATCATGAGAGGTGAGTCACTTTATTTTATTTTCATTTCTCAAATAAAACACAGCCCTCAAGAAGGGATGCACTGACCCACATTTTTTCACTTCCGATCACATTATTAACTCATCTCAACATCACAGACTCGCTGCTGCTGTGTTTTTCCTTGTTACAAAAACTCTCTCACTCACTGGTTAATGAATTCCACTCAGTTCTACTTTGCTGTGATTTCTCCGCAGTGATCCGCTGTTACTGAAAGTCGCTGCTCACAGGTGTTGCGCAGCATTGTTAATGTGAAACATGTGGAGGAACTGTCAGAAAATTATTCACTTTCAAGTTCTCGCTAAAATAAGACAAAATATACTGGCATAAAGATGAAGTCTAGAAAATGAATTTTTTTTTTCCTTTGAAGGAATGTCATAAGCTGAGTTTAAGGTTAAACAAAGCATTCACCCTTCATCCATTTACCAGCAAAAATATATTTAACAGCTTTTTAGGATAAAACAGTGAATTTGCACCTAGTGACAAATGTCACTGACTGAGTGATCATATTTCCACCAACGGTCAGCCGAATATCAGATAGAGATGGATGTCCTCTTTCAAAATTAGATTGGCAGAAACACTTTTTATGGGGGTGTGGGGTGTTAACAGCCTGCAGCTTTGCCAACTTGCTGTATTGCACATTGGTTTCTAGATACAGAGCAAACACATGTTGTTTGCCTGCCAGAGTTGGTGAAGCCGGATTATGATAAAATGCTATGATTTATCTTATCCTCTAGCACAAAGGAACAAACGTGGGCCAACTTTGAAAGTAGGCTGACAGGACGTAGCTCAATGTTTTTCAGGACTGATTTTTTTTTTTTCTTTTTTTTTAATTACTCCTTTGCCAGTGACAGCCAGCTTTGCAGCCATGCTGTTTTCAGGTTGTCTGTCTGCACATTCACTAGAGTCTGGGTGAACGTCCTTGGGACACTAAGACTGTTGGTATGTGGTTGTAAAAGTTCAAGGTCACAGTGATCTCACAAACTTGTGAATACTATGTCACTGTGACACCATGAGGACATTTCTTCAAATTTAGTACCAGCATTCACTGACTGGACTTGATCAAAGGTCATAGTGACCTTACAAAAACACTTTTTAGGCACTACTAAAGACTTAACACAGCAATGATAACAATGAATTTCACATGAATGGTTTATATTTCATATGGGGCAGCACATTTAATCGCAATGTAATTGAAATCGCAAGGCAACCAAGTGCAATATGCAAAGCGGAGGAGCTGTATTTATTTATTTATTTATTTTTTTTTGATCTCCCTAAAATGTGTCACATTGTTTTTGTGCATTGTACGGCTTCAAGTTTTGTTTGGGACCGTGACAATTCACACTGATATCCTAATCACTACCTACCTATATAATCTCAATATGATGTTTTTATATATTGTGCAGCCCTAATATTTCATATGAGTCTGGATAAACAAGGATGTAAGCTGAAACGGACAGGGGCAGAGAACTGTGAGGTGGTAATTCAAGTTTTATATATTGTGTTTTGCACTTCTTCACTGTTCAATACATCCCTCCTTTGTAATGGGAACACTGTCCCCTACTTAGTTGTGGAGCTCCACTGAGGCAAAGCAGCAGAGGAGGATTTAGGTGATGATGATCCTCCTGAAAATCATTACATATAAAATACAGTTGGAAAGTAAGTGTAAAGACACTGCAGCAGTAAACAAACACGGTCAAATCCAGCGTCTGTAATACAGGTGTTTATGTGCTTCTTATTCACATTACCTGTGTGCAGATGGTAAAACAATACACAGAAATACATCCTGGCACGCAAATGCAGACTATAATTTGATCGTATTGTCACTGTGAGAAGAGCAGAGACCGTCATTCATCTTTTTTTCCCCCCTCGTTCCCAAAGATTTCCTGTCCTGCGGTATTTGTTTTCTGTTTGGTTTTCAAAGACCTAGCAGGTGTGTTATTTTCTTCCCGGTGTGACATCCATCCTTCCTGTATCATTGTCGGATAAGGCTCGAGGATGAGGCTCCATTCACACACCCCCCTGGCTCTCGGTGGCATGTAGCACTGTAGATAGAGCCATCCGTCACGCATGGCAGTGCCAGCAAGCATGGCAATTCTCCAGTCCTCGCTGTGTGTTTTTGTGTGTGTGGTGTGCATGGTGTGTGTGTGTGTGTGTGTGTGTGTGTGTGTGTGTGTGTGTGTGTGTGTGTGTGTGTGGGAATGTTTTCCTAAATGTGTCAATGTCTTGCTTTTGTTTTCATCTGCGTATTTGCATATATGTTGCTTGTCAGTGTAGTTTCTATGGTATGTTTTTTCTTTGTTACAGTTTGGATGTAGCTATTTGCCTTTAGCATGTCTGCATGTTTATATGCAAGTAGGTTTTGTATATTAACATCCCTTTGAGAGAGCATGCAGATACATGTTTAGTGTGTTTCCTTTGTGATACAGTTTGCAGACTTTACTCACGTCTGCCTGTGCATGTTTTTACATATTAATGCGCATGTTGTGTGAACTCGTCCTTGTATGATCTTGACAACACGTATTCGTCATGCATGGTTTGTGTGTATGTGTCGAAGGCCATGTGTATGCACCTGTAGCGGTATGGTGCTTGAAGCGCTGTGTGTGTGTGTGTGTGTCCTCCTGGCCTCACCCTTTTCATTAGGCCATGCTGTGGAGCCCTCTTCCATTTCAAGTGCCTCAACCGGTCAATGTGAAACTGCTGAAAAAGGTTAAATACATGCAGAGTGTGTTGCCGGCTCTGATGTCTTGACCTTAATGGCTTTAGTTCTCTGAATGAGAAGCAGCCGCTCTGCAGGAAGGAAGGCTCAGCACGCTGGAAGGAAGAACATTGATTTCATTAATGCTGTGAAAACCTTTGCTGAGGTTTTCCACTTAAGAAACTTGAGGTAGGTTATGTCACAGGTAGTTAGACGTTCACCATCTCTCTCAGTGCTGATACTACGTATATTATATATATATATATATATATTACTAGTCTATATATATATATATATATATATATATATATATATATATATATATATATATATATATATATATATATATATATATATATATATATATATATATATATATATATATATATATATATATATATATATATTGGTTTAGCAGTTTGTGTTTAATGCTGTTTGAAGCCCATTAATAATGCTAATGGAGGAGAACAGGAGAAAAGGACATCCAGGTGATGTAAAATACACTTTCTGGTGGACTGGTTAGCTCTTTGCCTCAGGGCAGGGCCAAGGTCTAACAGAATTAGTTCCTACAACATGTTGTGTGACCTTGTCTGACAGCCAAATGGTTTTTACCTCTCTGAATGGCTGCAATGAAGGGGGGGGAACATAACATTTCGTAACATTTTCTGAAGGTTGTAATTTACATTGTGTTGTTCCTATGAAAAGTGACAGAAATAGTTGTCAGGAGTACCGTAAAAAAGAAGAAAGACCTATTGTTAACATCAATGTTGGTGATGTGATCACAAGTGGTCAGCTTTAATGCAATGTCCATACTACATCTCTTTTTCTACATTATCACCTCCTGTCCTGATGATTTTTGAAGATTCAGGGGTTGCATTTTGTCTGGACGGGCAAAAACTTCTTCTTCTGAGGTGAAGCCCATTGTCGCTCTGTGACTGGGTCTTATCTGCCTCGACCACCAGTGGTGAAATAACACAGATAATGATTTACAAGTCTGACTGACCTTGTCATCATTGCTAGCAGTTCTAAGGAGTTAAAGGGATAGTTTATCATTTTGGCAAATTGGCCCATTGCCATAATCCCTATAGTCATAGCAGTAGGTTCGTTACCTTTAATTGTCGGTGCAAGCTATTTTTAGAACGGCCGAGCGGAGCCGCAAGCTGCTCAGAGCTTTGCTGCAGAGGCTAATGGTATTTCTTGGTTTCCCTCCTCAAACTCATCAAGTACACAATCCAACAACTCCAAAACGCTCTCGTGGACAAGTTGTGACCTGCACATTCAACACTATGAGATAATAACGGAACGTTACGAGATAGAGTTGTTTTCGAGGCAAATGCAGAGACTGCTTGCCGGAAAACTGCCCCTGACAGGAAAATGCATCAGCTTTTTTGCATGAATTTACCTCGAAAACAACTCTGTCTCGTAATGTTCTGTTATTATCTCATAGCGTGGTGAATGTGCAGGTCACAACTTGTCCACGAAAGCGTTTTGGAGTTGTTGGATTGTGTATTTGATGAGTTTGATGAGGGTAACCAAGAAATCCCAATAGCCTCCGTAGCGTAGCTCTGAGCAGCTCGCGGCTCGGCCGTTCTAAAAATAGTTTACACCAACAAAAGGTAATGAACCTACTGCTATGACTATAGGGATTATGGCAATGGGCCAATTTGCCAAAATGATAAACTATCCCTTTAAATGTTGCCCTTCTAATGCTGCAACTCCTTGTTCCTTGTTTGTAGTATTGTTTACAACAAATAAACTGCAAGGACGATAATCTACTTTATTTTTCCGTTGCTTTGTGCATGTTTTTTTTTTTGGGCTGCGGCAGTAGAGGCTGAGATCATTTCTAATATATAGTTAAAATGGGCAGTGTGGATGGAAATCATATTTGTTACTTGAAAACCTTAGTCCCTGCTTTATATGCAGATAAAACGGTGTGCACTGTTGCTTTGCAGTCAGGCCGACAGGAGAGTCTGTTTTCTGTGTGTGAAATAGGGAGGAGATTGAAAAATCAGTGAACAGGGAAAAGAGGAGTTCAAACCTTCTCCCTTCTCACCTCCAATCAGCTGAGCAATCGTACGAAGAGGTTGTGGGTTTGGAAATTGAGGGGAAACAGCAGGATGCAGAGGCCCCAATCGAACATCATAAAAGGTGTGTGAGAGGCAAGAGGGGCAAAGGGGTCTCTGAGTGTGTTTGGACATCCAACAACCAACAGTCACAGTGCTGTTGATCATAACTCACCATCAAGAATGATATCTCTGAGACAGAAACCAGCCTCTGTGCTTTGTGAGAAAACACATTCATATGACAATGCAGATATAGTAATAAGGCTGTATGACTCTTTTATTTACTGGCTACATAGGAAATGCTTGTTAATGCTGCCATTTTCCTTTAAAAGCCTCGGAAACAGCCGTTGAAAAAAAAAAACAGCTCAGCAGATGGCTGGCTAAATGTGGCCATACAAATTAGCTGGTGAGCTTTCTCAAGGTGTCCTTTTTATGTTTTGATGGTGCGATGTTAGAGACGTCTTTGCAGTATGAAGATGTAATTTATTTAAGCGATGAGGAAGCAAAATACAACTAAAGAAAACATCAAAAAGACTTTGATTTCTTCCCTTTCTTTGTGTCATGGGCACGTTGATGTGACAACTTCTGTGGTTAGAGGATCATGTGCCCCGTGTGCGTCTGGATCAGACCAGTTCCAGACTGGGGGTGTATAGGTGTTTCAGATGAGCTGCTGCGTCCCAGCTGCAGCTGTAATCACACCGAGTGTGTCCCTACCCGCGACCGCCGCTGCAGAGGCTGCTCCTGGAAATGATTCTCCTTGTGCTCATGGCAGATCACTCCCAGTCACTGACCTGAGTAATGGCGATGCTCAGTACTGTATTGTCCTCTGCCGTGTTGCCGTGGTGACAGAAGGAGAGAGAGTACCAGCATGCCAAAGAAAAGGTTCTGCAGAGAGTTGAAGAGTCACCGAATCTCTGACCTTTCTGTCTGCGTGGCTGACTGCACCGCCATTTATAGACACACACTCTTACACACACACACAGGGACAATGACAGGCGAACAATGAAAAGAGGCTGTAGGTTTTCATGTTTTTGTTGAGTCGCTCGCTTCGTGTCCCCGAACCTGCTTTTCTCAGTCAACCTTAAAATTCTGCCATTTTGTAGTTCAGTAACATCCCACACCTCCTGGGATCACACTCGGGTCCCTGGTGCCACTGTGAATGCTGCATTATATCTGTAACGTGGTCCAAACCGCCCCCCCCCCCCAATCACACACACACGGAAGGATACAAACACTACACATACATTTCTATAAGTTTACTCACAATACTCAATGATGCAGTGACCTCTCTTCTACTCACTGCCCATCTTCTGGTCCCAAATGAAAACCTGTATCTTAAGAAACTGTTCATGTATTATAGTGTCTTCCTTCCATCCATCCACCCATCCATCCATCCATTATCCATGAGGATTATCCTTTAGGGGTCATGGGGGAGCCAAATCCTAGCTGACATTGGGTGATCCCTGTGATGGACTTACAACCATTTTTTCGGGTCACCAATTAACCCAGACCTGCCTGTCTGAGGACTGTGAGAAGAAGCTGAAGCACAGTCTGCTGGCCCCAGCTCGCCAGCAGGTTTGATTGTGTTGAGGCAAGATCCCTCTTCCTCTGAGGTGACGGTACTGATCCACTACTCAACCCTCCTGCCCTCTGTCTTAAATATACTTAAATACCTGACTGATTTGTGCCTTTACTTCTGTCATACTTCTGTTTTTATATGTTTGCCTGCTACTTCATACTTGTCCTCCATGACATTTCAGACAGAAATGTTGTACTTTCTATTCCTCCACCATTCAGCTATAGTTACTCTAACCTTTTCGTATCAAGGTTTTACATTGAAAGGGTACAGTCAGAAACAAAACAAAAAACTAGATGTCATGCTATAGCCAATTGCAGCAATACATGTTTTAAATGTTGAGCAGCCATGGCTCAGGTAGAAGAGTTAACTAGGGGATCAGTGGTTCGATCCCTGGCTCTTCAAGTCCATAGGTGGAATTTTCCTTGGGCTTTCCTCTCCTTGCCCTGGATGTCTCATCGTTGTGTGAATGGTCAGAAACATTACACCGTAGTGAGAAGCACTGTATGAATATGTGTGTGAATTGGTGATGGCAGTGTAAAGCACTTTAATAATGCAAGTCCATTTAACTGTGTGTTAAGCACCTTCAAATAATAATTCAATTTCATCTAAAATAAACCATCTACTCCCTGTAGTTTTGACATCGTTTCCAGCTCTTGCCATTATAACTGTTGGTTTCTGGTGAAGAAAGGGAGACAGTTGGAGGGTGAGAAGCAGCCCCCCCCCCCCCCCTCCTCCCCAGGTCAGCTGAGCTTATTTAGTGGAGAAAATGAAAGCAAACTGCAAAATAGTGAGACTGTAAAACTAAATCTCTACTGTGTTTTTGACAGCCGTGTTTCGTCCTAAACCCTGCGGGCTCTTGTCAGGAAAGCCCCCTCCACCCCCCACCCCCCCTCCTTCATTCTCTCCTCTCTGCTGTGTCTCACGGAGAAGGCAAGCCTTTTTCATCTCTCTGTCCCGACATCCCCGGGTTTAATGTGTGATCCCTGCCTCGGAGGCTGACTGAGAGACGAACAAATGCTCCTCCGGGTCTGCAGCAGCTGCAACTTCCTCTTTCTGCACATTAGACTCACAAATCGACTTGTCGGACGGTCTCGGATGCCTTGTGTGGGAGAGGCAGACGCACAAAATGAAGGAAGCGCTGTGAAAACACTGCACAACACACCTGCACTGATTGGTGGGCACAGTCGCTGTCTGGGGACGTCTCATCATATGACAGCACTTTTTCACAGGAGAGATCTCGTAATAGCACTTCTGTTATAGAGTGATGGGCAGACTAGAGACTGTCTAGATTACAGTGAAAATCTATTCAGTGGTGGTAATTCTTTAATGCACTGTCACACAGCTTTGTCCTCTATTTAACAGGCAATGAAAGACAATCAGATATAAAAGAGAGTGGGAGGAGTGGGAGCTGCTGCCATCTCAGTGTTTGCTTCTGCATTTCTTTTTCTTGGAGAAATCTATACTGTGTTTACACATTTTAATGTGTGTGTGTTTGTGTCTTTATATTCAACTGCTGTTCAAATACTAACATCTGCAGGAGTCATGTGAGAACACAAGGACTCTCACCTTTCACTTCTTAGTTTTGGTGATAAAGTAACTGAAGCTCATTGAGCCGTCGCTCCGACTAAGACTTTCAGGCAGATTCCTAAACCGTGTATTATTTCCCCCTGCTCACATTTATCTTCTGTTCAGCGTGGGGGAACTGCTTGCTCCGAGGATGTTCTCTGTAACCTCAGAAGTTAAACAGCCACGCCCGCGCTGTCGAGTCAACTAATCCGCAGACTTGTCTTCCGTCTTTTGCAGAGTACGCGGAGAGCATCGGAGACGGGAAGAGTGACGAGTACAAAGAGGCTGAGCGGAAGAGGATCATGGACCTCGTGGACAGCTTCTAACTAACCTCACTCTCTCTCTCTTTCTCTCTCACTCTCAAACACAAACAGGATGTTCTTCCATGTGAGAACATTGAAATCCCTCGGTTCTGATCCAGGACCGACCGTGACCTTGAGCCAGTGGTCTGTTTTTCTGTGACATACTGTGACTAAAGTTGGTGAGGATGTTTACATGCAAAGCTACAAGCAAGCCTTCATTTACTGTTTTTGTTCTATGCTTTAAAGACATGTAAGAAGGCGTTATATTTTGAGAATCTTAAATATCTTATTTAAAAAAAATAAAAAATAATAATAATTTTTAGAAAAACCCACCAATAATGAGTTAGATGTGGTAGTTGATTTAATTCAGTTTGATTTCATCCAGTAAACACAACTTGTGTGCATTAGATTAATTGGTATAAGTCCAGTGCAGGCTGTGCTTGTAAACGTGCTCACTGCAGAAACAGTACGAAGTTTTGAGAGCAGAATATTGTGTATTGACTGGCACAGTGCACAGGAGACGTGTTCAGAGCTTAAGCACTGTTTCACTCTTTGCACTGTGTGACTCTGTGGGATAAAAATGGACAGACTTTCCTCTCATCACAATACCTGGTTTCTTTGTTTTGGATTTTGCCTGTAAAATATTTTCTAATAAAACATTTGGTAATAAAATCTGGATTGTGTTTGTACTGTTTGATTAATGTCACGGTTTAGTGCGCGAGACTGACACAGCTTATTGATAACCGTCTGTGCACATGAATCTCATTATGCCCACACTTGGTTACCGTTGCACGCAGGCACAGATGGAGACGACGAGCGCGTACATATCTGCAGCTTCCTGCACAGAGAGAGAATCCTCGCGCTGAGACGGAGCTGCTTCTTATTTATTTGTCTGAACCCACCCACTGCTGGATCTCAGCAGCCTCCAGAGCTCTCTCCTCATCAGTGTGGAGGTGTATTGTGGTGGAGCTGTACACACAAACAAACCTCCTGTTTTTATTCTGCCCGTCTTGTGCACAATACATTGCTGTATCTTTGTCATCTTTATCCTTCGGAGCATGGGGGGGAAAAAACTGCCAATTACTTGTGCATTTTAAGCAAGAGAGGAGATGGATCAGTGCAGAGGGGAAGTAGAGGAGGATGTTTTGCAGAGACCTGTAGTAAAGAGCTGACCCACTTATTCTCAGTTTACCCTCTATTTTTAGTCTGATATGAATCTTCATGTCCTTTTCAGAGCACACGGTTGCTCAGACAAATTATGCACTGTGAAAAATTCTAGTTTACTAAATATATGTAATTTCATTAGAACCAGCTTCCCTGTAAAGATAGAAATCATCACGTCATCCTTGATTAACAGGCACTGGTGCAGCAATCCTGTGCTTGACTTTCTAACCCAGAGGTGAAAGGGAAATTGATGATAATGACAGTAAATTGAATATTTGACTCAGTAATGATAATGTAGAAGCAAGAAAATACAGAGGTACATGGTGTTTCCTAAGTCTGACTCACTTTCTGTTTATATTATGTTGTAAAACTGAAAAGGAGGCAAGATGTCACTGGTCAACAGCTTGAAATTCAGACCTTACTTAAAGATTTCCACAAGGTCATTGATCATGTCGAAGAATTTTTAACTTAAAGTTTGAACATCTACAGTTAAGACACTTAATCTGCCAGTTTCTACTTTGTGGTATACTGTGCCTGTTCTCCAAGGTTAAGAACTGTCACTCTTAATGCAAAAACATTTTTGTATTCAAGTTTGGTTCATGGATGTTCCAAGTTGGATTCTCCAAACTGCACAAATCTGGCTCAAACAAACTGGAAGATTTGTTCATCTCAGCTTGACGAATGCCACCTGTTCAGGAGCAGGTGCTCGTTTGTGGGATTTGAGCACCGGCATAATCAATATGAGGCTATCTGATCTGTTTCATTTATGGACATCCACAAAAATGTTGTCAAGGAGACAAAAGAAGAACCTCACAGCTTGAAACCATGCTGCATGCCGCAGTTATGGTTATGATTTGTTGTCTTGTCACACTTGCTCATACTGAAACAATGTATTATAGCAGGTAATAATTTGGCACTAAAAAAGCAGTGTTTTCTTCAACTGAAAGTTTAGGTAAACAGGGGTTTTCCCATATGAAACTGGGGCAGCAGCCGCAGCATCTCTTCCCCTCAGCATCCCATCTATATCTCTGTATTATTAGTCACTCATTTTGTACCACACCTTCCCTGGATCCCTGACCATGATCTTG
This sequence comes from Trachurus trachurus, assembly GCF_905171665.1. Classification (NCBI taxonomy): domain Eukaryota; kingdom Metazoa; phylum Chordata; class Actinopteri; order Carangiformes; family Carangidae; genus Trachurus; species Trachurus trachurus. The sequence goes on from NC_139901.1 coordinate 11,370,916, forward strand.
GCAGGAAGCAGCAGTGTTGGGAGGGAACAAGGGAAGTGGGGGGGCCGCTCACTGACAGGCGTCACATCTGCTGCCTTTCCTAAGTGTCTTTAGAAACTCTAATATCGCTCAGTAACAAGATGGGAAGAACGGCAGGGCGTCGTTTGCATATTGTATTGGCAGAGGAGGACCGGCCCCATGCATCTCTTATCAGTGATTATGACTGCAGCGTGTTTAACAGCGGTTGTACAGCAATTTCACAGCCGAGGGGAAGGAGAATAATTGTATTTTCCGAATGAATGAGTGCAAACACTGTGCACCGCTGTGCTTTTGGGCTTCTCTCCTTTAGTATGGGACAGAGAGGAGAAGGTATTCTGTTATTGAGTAAGTACATGGAAGTATGCAAAACAGGGGCACTGCAACTGGAAGCCTCAGTGTGCAGGCCTCTGGAGACTCAACACCGGTCTCTGAATGTCAGTATGGAAATAAGTGATGCTTGTTTTTAATCATGATTACAGGGTGGCTCTATGGATGGCGCCGTTCGGTCAAACCGGGGTTAGTTCGTCCGACTGACATAACCCAACAACTAATAGATCGTTATCCTCAGGTCAAGCCGGTCCAACCTGTTGTTTTATGATGAAATATGCATCAAACTAATAACATTCAGCCGGCAAAGCATTTTGTATTTTAGTGCTGATTAGAAAACAATGGCTATGGCAAACTGATGACTGTATAGGTTCTCAGTCATCCAGGTCTTGGTACCGTTACATGATCGAGGCAAAGAAAACTGGTCTTCCTTTAGGTACTGGGTTAAGGTGTGACCCACATGTAGGACCACCTCCAAAGTTTTTGTATTGCACTGCAGTATTTCCCTTTTGTCCAAGACACATTTTCCCCACAGGAGACAAATAAAGAAACCTTGAACCACCCCACGAGAGGTAACTGTCCAACAATTAGGCACAAACCTCAGGCATCACCTCAACAGACTACAACAACATAAAACAAGAACACTATGTCCCAAGATTATCTTAGTGTTTTATTCATTCCAGGTAAAACGGAACAATATAATGTTTTTCTGTTCACAAGTTCACTGGGTGTGTTAGTGGTACTATCGCTACTGAAGCTGGGAAGCTAGCTTTTTTTAATGTCAGTTGGCTTGATCTTTTCCAGGTTGCCAGATGATAGCCAGTGAGGAGTTAACAGTCTACTCAGAAGTATTTCTGCAGTCTGATTTGTTGAGCAGTCAAGTCCCCCATGCAAACAGAGGTGTGTGCAATGATATGGTGCAACAGGATCCCTGTTGTGATGAGGCCCTTAGACCCTTGGAATAATTTTGGAAAATCGAGAAAAGGAAGAAGTCTACCTAAGAACTCCTCGGGAATCTCAAGTCAGCGAAGCATCCACAATCAGGACAGGCATGAGAATCATGTAAAGGCAGACAGCTGGTACCCACCTGTGTCCACTGCCAGGTGAAATGACTGTATGTGACAGGTGCCTGAGCTGAAGTCGACAAGCTGACTCGGAGCAGACATATTCAGCCATGAACATGCTCATACAGACAGCAGACACTCACTCACTGAAGTGATGCTAATGGGGGTAGAGGCAGCTCTGGACTGGCTTCTTCACACTCTACATTTATTAATGTCAATCTAAATTTAAGGCAGCAGGGGCCAGTGGGTGAATGACAAAACTAACCTAAGGGATTTGAATCTTAATTCTGAGATTTCCTTAATTACAAGCGGATGGGAAATGGGATGGGGGACACTTTTCTAGTATGGAACTTAAATTAAACATGCTTGGTTGGTCAGTCGCTGCAGTGTTGACAACTTAAATGTATTAAAAAATGTCCTGAATTCCACAAAGTGATAGATAAATGAGCCCACACACATAAAACTTACAGTACCATTCAAATTTGCTCAAAACAAAATGGTTAATTGCTGCTATAGTTCAGCTGTCAGTCAGAGCCTGGGCTCAGCTGCTGCCTAAAGTTTGGCCACTCTCACTCTGTTATTGGACACTGCAGAAAACATTCATTTCCCCCTGATTGTTTTATTGGGGCATGGTAAAATATTACCAAGGCATATGCCCCAGTAAATGGTGCCTACAGACACCCAAGAGGTAAACTGAACACCAGCTGGTGATCACCATAAAGGCGAGTCAGCCAGCAACTGAAAATGTATACTGTCTCTTTTGTTCTCCCTCTTCGCATTATTTTCCTCATTGCTGTTGATTTTTATGGAAAATGTTGAAGAAAGGTTTTACGTGTCTTCGTACCGTTCTGTTTGTCTGAAAAAGTAAATGAATATCTGTTGCATTGACTTGGAAAAGAAAACGTTACTGGAGTCTGGTATTACAGTCTGTTACACTACATTTAAGGGTGGAGACCACATGTTCTTTTGTTCCACAAACAAAATTACTCCATTCAAACACCTGGTAATGTCTAGACTGTATTCAATAATCTACAAATAGCAGTAATGGAAGAGGAATGGAAAAATGAACAAGAACCGTGTTAATGGACAGGAAGCCCTCGGGAAACATTTGAATTGAAAATGTCCACCTGTCTCAAATATCTAAAGTACAGGTTTTGCAGGGCTAATGGAACAAAATACTGTGAACAAATTAGGTAGACTTATATTTTCTGATAGAAGGTGCAACGCTATGTTTGGAAGAAAAGGTATAATACTGCATACTGACCTGTACTTGGAGGGGTGGAGGGGTAGCCCCATGGTTTGCTCTCTCAAGGGACAGTTTTCAGTTGAAGACAAAATGAGCAACGATTTATTTAATCAAAAGAAATGTAAAGATGTCAGCTCACAATATGCCCAATGAACGCAGGAGCATTTAAAAGATGGCTTTTACACTAAAAATAACTTCATATTTTACAATTCTGCCTTCATTTAAAATGTAACCGTGTGCAACTACTGCCCAGATACAAATTAATAACATAAACCATACTTTCTTTTTCTCTGTAACAAACATAAAACCGATGCATTAATATAAATTATTTTGGAAAAAGGCTGTCTCTGCTTTGTGACATACAATATATTGCTTTGCCTGTTAAGATGGACAGAATGTCTCCCCAGCTATTCTGTCCTTTGGGAGTTGCATATAGTTACATAAAATCCAATAGCCCGTAAAAGCCCTCAGTGTGGCTTGTCATTGAAAATATTATCTTCCACTGTTCAATATGTGACCAACACTGAGGCTGCTGCATTTCAGCACCACGGACAGCAACTCAGCACAGAGCCACAGCACAGTGTTTCCCTGATCAGTCTTGAAGGCTGACACAGTTTACCCAACACTGAGCAGTAAAATTCACTCACTCTCTAGTCATCATCATTTTGTGTCATTACTGACAGCCGTACCCACTGTTGATATGTTCAGATTTAAGAAATGTAGAGCATGGTTATTATAGGATTGTTTGCATAAAAGTGTAGAGTCATCCAGCTGTAGCCTAATTCCTGCATTTATGAAATGTAGAGTGTTTCTTTGTACATACAATGTCCACTACTTTCTTTTATTGCTCCATTATAAATACTTGAGAGCGCTGTGGGATTTTCTTTACCACTCACACACTTAAAAACACTCTCCATTCAGGAAATACATCTCATATTATTAGATGAGACCAGTATAAAAAAATTCCAGGATGTCCTGCCAATGAGATTACTGTAAAGGTACTGAAAATTACTGCATTATTTAAACTGCCCCCCCCCCCCCCCCCCCCCCCCCCCCCCCACACACACACACACACACACACCACTTTCATTCTTTCCCACCTCCTGATACTCTCTGCAGGTCCTCCCACCTCCAGAGCTGTGGAGTCTGGATCTGCAAAGGATAATGACCTACTGCCCCATTGATCCTGTTAGACACCTGCTGTTGAACTTGCTTTAATTAATATTAATAATTTTACTGTAATTTTCTATCATTGTCGCTTATATTAGTAGGTGCATTACAGTTAGGCTACCACTAATAACTAACTATTATTAATATTGCTATCATGGTGGTCTTTCCATCTCTCATTTTTTTTCCTTCTGCTTGGCCCCCTGCCTTCTCTCTCTCACTTTCTGTTTTTCTCCCAACCCAAAGGGTCGCGACAGATGGCCACCCACCCTGAGTATGGTTATGCTTTGCCTCTTAAAAGGAGGTTTTATTCCATGCTACTGTCATCAAGTGCTTGCTCTTGGTGGGAATTGCTGGGTCTCTGACCTCCACTCCACTTTTTCAAACTAATTTTCAGAAAAAATGTGGTGTTAGTCCCTACATGTGGCCCAATACAGTGTCCCTTGCAAAAAGGCTTTTAGGTGTTACACTACAGACCGTCCAGTAGCCTAAAAATTGTGCACACACTAAATCGGTGATGTTCCTGAATCACAAACGAGAGCCCTGACAGCAAAAACATTGTGAACATTACCTAAATGTTACATTTGCTAACTTTAGTTTTATTTCACGATTAATATTTAACAGATATGAGGTTGAAATGTAAAAAGGAAGTGAGAAGGACAAACCTTTTATATAGCCTAGCTATTGTATTTGCCATGAATATAACAGTTAAATATATAATTACGGTCCTAAGCCTTTCACTGGTCACTCGTTGTTCCGTAAAAGCGCATTTTGTGGTCGAAATATTAACCAACGGTGAAGTTTCGGGGCAGGTTAGTATCACTCCGCCTGTAACTGATATTCCTCGTTGAAAGTCGCGGCACTTCCCGTATGAGGGATGTGTTCATCCGCCGCATGTAAAGCCGAGAGAAGGGAAGTGGGTGCTCAGTCAGTGTGAGCTGGCACTGAGGGAGGCTGCAGCGACTTCTCCGTTTCCTTATTTCACACACTGCCTTCCGCGCCACAGCAAGTCACCTGGATTTAAAAAAAAACGCAACAAAAAAAGCAACAACAACAAAAGAAAAATAAAGAAGACATCTATATAAATTTAAAAAATAATAATAATAACGACGTGCCCCTCCACCCGATGTGAAAGAGAAAGAGGGGGGAAAGGAGAGCAGATAAAACAGAAGAGAAATGGGAGCGTTTAGGGTGCTGCTGGGGAGTTTGCATTACATGGGACTCTACATTCAACTTAGTGTCTGCACGAGGCAAGCTGGACACGGCGAGGTAGAGAACCACATCTCTGGGAACGGTAGGTTTCACACACTCCTGCACTTCACCTCCCTTCACAGAGGAGAGGACGACATAGGTGATGTGATGCTGTATCTGCTCACATGCATTAAACAAAGAGCAGCACGCGCGCCGAGGGGCTGATGCTGATGATATGGCAACTCATTTGATGAATTGTGTGTTTGTTCTGTGATTGCACTGTGGATAGATAAAATGTATAAGATCTGTGCTGCCATGGAAGAGTTTGAATATGTGCAGTGGCTAAATCAACCTGTCATTGAGTCGGTGCGTGTGTTTTATTTATCTTGTTAGACCCACAAGGTGTCTATAACCTTATTTAGTTGTGTAGCCTATATTTGGACCAGCTGTTGTTGTTATTCAGTCGGGGTGGCTAAATTCACATTTACTCCATTGCCCTCCTTTAATGAGTGTCAGGGGGACAGTGGTCTCTGAAATGACCGGTAACAGTGATGTACAGTGAGTCAGTGCTCATGAGTGACACAGGATTGTGTTTTTTCTGAGCTGCAGCTCTTCAGCTCCTCACCCTGCTCTCCCCCTGATCAGCGGGTTGATTAATCCAGCAGGAGCAGAGGTGATGTCAGCTCACAGAGATGGAAGTTAATGCTGTCCTTTTTTAATATCCCCCATGGACAATCAATCCTCCCTTTTTCCACACTTAGGATCTTCCTCATCCTATCTCACCAGGAGCTTCCCTAAATGGCCTCCAGTGTTTACACATGGTTACGTCATGCAGTCTTATTACACAGAGAGAGTGTCCTGGCTCAACGCTTTGTCCTGGCAACTTTGGCTTGGGCTGCAAGTCTCCACAGGTGTTTTCACGCTGGCAGTGTGGCAGATGTGCCAACGGCTCTAAGTTTGTGTGGGTTGAGACTTGAGACAGAGGGGAGAGTGGCGCGGAAGTGATGGCCAGCAGGTCTGAATGTCTCAGTTGCCCTTGAGACAGTGACTCTTACAGATCTGTTACCGGCTTCTTCTGACTCCTGTAAATGTGCTCCATCATCATCAGGCGCAGCAGCAACGGCTCGACATCCATGACTCAGTATTCATCCCACACACTTGAGCTGAAACAGGCAAAATTATATTAAATATCAAAGTGTGATTACAACACAGATAAGATTCCCCCTCTCCCTTTCATTGAGACACTGATACGCACAAATAAAATTATCTTGTCAGGTATAATCATGTCTGCACTCTGCACCCACAAAAAGTGATTAATTGAAACATGATAAGGGTGAGTTGTGGACTGACAATGGGCAGGTGCGTCCGCTACAGAAAGACTATAAATAAAGTTTTGATTTTTATTTCTAGCTAATATTAACTGTTTTTCTGCGCTGAGAGAAACAATACCATTTGATTGGAAGCGAGGAAAACAAAGCAAGACTCTCTCTGGACAATTTTTTTTTTTTTTTAAACTAACCCTAACCCTAAAAAAATCCATCTACCAGCTCAGTCATTAACATATTATATCTCACTAGTTTAATCCATGTTCTTTGACATATTGGGTCGTGTCTAAAGCTGCACTGGCTTCATGTTTATTGTGCAGACATAAGACCAGTATTAATGTATCTAAGAAGAAAGCAGCAGAGCCGATTCCCCAGACTGTCAATTTGTTATTCTTTGACTCAAGCACCACTTACTAGCTTTTCATCTGCTGATGGAGGTTGCTCAGTAGTCATGAATATGAATAACTCGGGTGACATTAGAAACAGGTGGTTGGATGTGGTTGGGTGGTGGTGTTCAGATATGAGTTAGACATGGAACTGTTTTGGTCTGGTATTGTCCATTTCCCTCGTTCATTTAGTCTCTTTCTCATGTGTGATTTTATATTCTACTCCAGTCTTCTTTTCGGTGGGGAGTCTGGGTATCTTGAGGTTGTGCCTGCAGAGACCATAAGGTGTTAAAAGTTTGCTAGCAGGTCCAGTTTCCTTTATCGGACTTAAAAACCCAGACAAGGTATCCTTATAGTCCAACAGAGTCTCACTTGGATGTGCCATGGTCTGTTCCCCCTTTCAGCAGAGTCCATCCTTCAGGCCTATTATATGCACCATCCATAGATGTTTTGTCTCTTTGTACTGAGGATTTATCTGTACTTAAGTTCAAACTATTGATTATTTTGTTGCTATGCGGAGCAGCATGGCTAACATTTCATGGCAGGTTAGTGCAGCCGTGACATAAAGGATCTGAATGTGTTTTTGCACTGAATAATGTGCTTGTGGGAGCAGATGTCTTAGAACAGTGGGGATGTGGGATTTTTATGGAAATGAGTGTGTGCAAATACACTTGTTTTTGTTTTGTCCTGAGGGTAGCATGATAAAAAAAAAGAAAGAGGAGGGCAACTACAGATATAAAACTCTTAAAGATGTGAGAGCGTTGGCAAATTCATGCTGTAATTTCTAACTGAAATACCAAGCAGCCTTGAAATGTAATAATTAGTAAAACATCAGGAACACGGGGCATAAAGCTCCGGTATGAAGTTAAGTCTAATAGGATTGTCAGATGGATCGCTGGTGTAATGACTTTCAGGGTGGGAGTGACGAGGATTTAGGGATAAAGACAAGGATAAGCCCACCTGAAGTCACTTTAATACCGGCATATTTGCAGAATAAGTTTTACCACTTGTTTTTTTAGACTGTCCATAGCTGTTTGGTGAATTCACAGAATGAGTCACATCAAATAAATGGATTGACGACGAGGTCAAGTTAGGGAAGTCAAGAGGCATTCATCTGCTTTTCTGAAAATATGTGTGGGATACTATTACCCCTCCACCCCAACTCATTCTCCTTTTCCTCTTACTGGCTCCATGAGGTAAAGAGCATAAGGAAAGAAAAATCTGTACATTTGGAAATCTTTTGCTCAATTTTCGTACTGCTCTGGGCTACGTCTGCCCAGACGTTGTTTTAGTCATTGATACTTTTCAATTACCTCCTAATTAGGGCATGGTTATCCAGCGAGGCGATTGTTTCAGCCAGTCGATTGCCTTAATTAATCACGGGAGGGTAAACGAGCGGTTGGGCCATTGAGGTGCTGAAACTTTGCAAAAGAAAATGAACCGTAACAATGCAACAGGAGCAGTGCTAACAGACATTCTCCACTGTTTCTTTTGCATCAGTCAGAGACATTACAGTTGTTGTCTCCACTGCCTGCAAGCCTGCACTGAGGGCTTAGCTCTTCACCCTGCTTTGACCTCCATCACCAAAGGAACCAGCCCCATTCTGATTCCTATTATGAGATCGTATTTGAACCATTTTTTCTCCAGTTGAAGAGGTGAATCATTTACCATTCAGTGAAGACAGAATCCTTTATGGCTGCTTCACCACCTTTAAAAGGCTTCAGACCGGGTTGCTCCTCTACACCATGACAACAGTTGAGGAGAATACACAGGGACGGATGCATGAGGATAAACCCATGACACAGATGAACGCAATACCACCCCTTCTTTAGCACCTCTCCTATTGGGTTCCTTGTATCATGAATTGGTAGCGGTGGGAATAATAATACAATATCATCACAATACTACAATATGTTGTGATTTCAAACATTTTCTGATACCCTGAGTGTTGCAGTAACAGAATTGCAATAATATCACGAGCAGTGCTGGGCAAGTTATTGGAAACTAGTAATTAGTTACAGTTAATACTTGCTTTTTTCAAGACAAATTAATCACTTTTTAAATGACTGCTTCATAGAAGTAATTAGTCACTTGGAAAGGAATTTTTTACTTCTTTGTTTTTTCTTAAATCCTCTTATTAATGTTCCCAGAGGGACAGGGTGTTATTGTTGTGTTCCTGTGAGACAGTGTGGGACAACTGTCAACATTCATTTGTCATCGTTGTGCCCATTATCAGTGCGATAAAACACAATTGATTTTGAAACTTTTGATAGATGCCTTTATTAGAACCTTCAAAACAAGGCTTTAGTGCTCTGTAGCAGCACGTTGTTTGGTTCTATGCTTCAGAAGATTAGAAATGTCATTTTTCGTGTGGGCTGGTAGTGTTGTGTGACCACCCCCACCAAATCAGGTGATCATTGATCATAAATATAATATAATCCTTTGAAGTTTTTTTTTTTTAGCTATTTCATTATAATTGCATTATTTCATTTCCAAAAGTACACTCCTTGATCATACAAAAAGTAATGTGGTACTCCCAACACTGGTTGTGATAAATTGTGATTTATTCTGCAACTTCCCATTAAGTCCTTTAATAGAATAAAATCTCTTTCATCTATAGATAAAGTTATCTACTCTGTTTATGTTGCAAAATGTGACAGACAGACTGACCAACATAGTCATAAAAAGTACTTGCGGGTTCTCTCTAGTAGCAAAAACTTCAAGTTGTACACTTAAGTTATATAATAAAAGATAGATGCTTGGTGTTTGTGAATAAAAAAATATCGTGAAACTAGGCCGTATCAATTTTTCCTGCAGCCCTTGAAATTTGTGGGGAAATAGGACTTCCACTCAAAGCTAACTGGATCATTGAGGCAGTGACATCACGCTACTGTTAGACTATTAAAAATTTAACAGTGTCCAATGCAGTATCACTGGCAAGGATTCAGCAGCAGCTTGTGGGGTTTACTCGTGTGTTGTGCAGAATCAGACACCAAATGTCCCCGTCTGCTTCTCGCACTCGCTCACACATCACCGCAGATGGAGGTGTGCTGACATGACATGTGGGTTTCCATACACCGTCATACATTAGACAAACAACAAATCAGGTGCACTGAGTTTTCTGTATTTATTTCCACCGAAGACACTGTTAACTGGATCAGCTGATACGGGCACCCGTCCAAGTAGCCCTGAATAAACACTGCATGCGATTGGCGTTTTCTAAAATAATTACATGAGCAGCTGCTTCATCACATCACAGAGATTTTGTAATAATGTTCACCCAAATTAAATTAGAATTATACAGAAAACAAAACAACGCTTCATTTTTTTCCACCTCTGTTAGTTCAGCATCGAAAAAAAGACACACTGACTCATTCACAAACATTATGCCGCTGAGTCAATTTTTATTTTTTTGAAGCAGCTTCCCTAGGAGCATACGTTTATTGTTCTTTTAATGGCTCTATTTCAGGTACTGTTGTTCAATTGCTAGTTGGTTTTAAGACAGCTGCTTTCTCTCTCCCCCAGTATCGGCAAACACATTTGTATCGCCTCACAACAGACATTTTTTATTGCTGCTTTAGAATTAATTCAGTGACAGAAGGTATTGACTTTTTTCACCTTTATGGCATCACCCCTTGGTCTCATACAATTTATGTTCATACCTGTTAATTAATATAAACTTTCTTCATTTGTCTTTGTTATGTCATTTATTTTTGGGTCGCCTCGTGAAAAGACATTGGACTCACTGTCTTCCACCTTTTTTGTGCGTCCACGTTTCTCAACATTTCCAGTTGAATATCTGAACTTCTCAGAAAAGCGAGTCAGGGTTCATCATACGGTAACCAAGAAAATGAAGAAGTATGTTTTCCCCAGAGCTTTATGATACAAACAACCACAACAAAGACACAAAAAAAAGTAAAAGTGCGAGAGGAGATTGGCTGGATCTTTGATGGAAGTGATTATGCCATTGCAATGAAACCCACAAGCACTCATTTCATATTTCAGTTTAGCATGTTGTGCCTGTTGGAGGTTGTGGCCGTAGACGAGAAACAGTCGACCAATCAGAGATTTGTGAGCAGCATTGGCCTTAGTTTAGCAAAAAGTTTAAATCCTGGCAACCTTGCAGTTAAAACAAGTCACATGTGAAGCCACAACTTTCTTTTCTTACATTTTTGTTTTTGTACTGATTTATCAAACTAAATACAACATATTGTTGGGCAAGATTTAGAATTTCTCTTTTTATTATTTTATTATTTTACCTTTGTGAAGAGAGAAGCTAGCTGTTTTCCATTCCCAGTCTTTATTCTAAGATAAGATAAGCTAAGATAAGCTAATCAGAATGGGTATATACGTAGCTTTCAGCAAGAGACTAAATAAGCAAATTTAACAGTTCATTACTAATGTCAAGCAACAGTTGGCTGATACCTGATAGCTGTAGTCATGTTCAGGATGAGTTGTCTATCCATATTAAATTAAATAACATTTATTAAAGAAAATCAGTGTGCCACCATGAGCGCTTTGAAATAGAAACTAGCTGCTCTATAACAATTAGCTGAATAGCTGATTAGTTGGTCACAAGGGTATTAATCAACAGCAGCACTGATCATTTATTAATTGCTAATTTATCAAGACAAGTTGCAGGTTATTTGCTGGTTGCTGGTTCTCATGTGAGCTAAATATCTCTAGTTCTTTGACAGTCAGTGCACATTTTCATATTAGTTTACCCATTAAATAAATCATTATCACATTTCATGATTATAAAATCATAACAATAAGCGATAATGATAACAGAAATAACCTAGTTGCAGTCTCCTCTGTAGCCTACTCTAAGCTCATTCAGTACCTTTATTATTTTGTATTTTGTGCAGTGTAACCCAGTTTGCCTCAATATCTTTTCCAATTTGCTTTGATGCTCTTTCCAATATGTGACTTAGCCTAAATTTGTTCCTGGCCTAGAATACTCTTTTACTATTTATTTATCTGACTGTCAGTGGCTGTGTTGCTCAGAAAGAGACAGAAAAATGGAAAAGAGGGAAAGTGTCAGAACAAACAGGAGGGTTGGGTGAGGTAACAGAGGAGAGAGGGACGGGCTGACAGTTTTAAAGCTTGTTGGCACTCAGCAGTAGGTAGAGTCAGTGTGTTTAGGTCCTGACCTATACTCGTCACAGAGAAGACAAGTGCTGCAGGGCAGCCAAGGATGAATTACACAAAGGAAATTATGTGTTTAATACACAGCATGGTCATCTCAGGACTCAATAATCAATCTTTCACATCACCTGGCTTTGTCTCCATACTCTGTCATCAGCAGAGATGTGATCCATGACCTTTTCATATTGATGTGTGTTGATTTTTCTGCTTCCCGTCATTTAGTGAAACACTAGCAGCGATTTGAGTTTTGTGTATTGTACTGTATTCATCATGATAGCTGCTGAATTTTTGAACATTGAAAATGTAATATATTAAAAAAAAAGTACAGACTGACGTGTGTTTTAACCTACCCTGACTAGATAAAGTCAGGTGGAGTTGGGGCGGGGCATTGATGCTTAACAGGAAGTCACATGTTTGTGTCCCAATTCAAGGGTTGCATCCTTCGGAGGATGTGGTCTCCAAAGATGAGGTCCTTCGTATATAAAGGCTAAACTGAAATTACATGCTCTGGTTAAGATTATGGGCTCTAATTTCGTGAACTAGGTGCAGGCGGAGCGGATCAGGCCTGCGCCTCGCCTTCGCTTCGCCAACGGGGAGTGGTCAGGAGCAGATTGCGATTTTCCTTCGAAACGCAGCGGAGCGCATCCCGCCTACTTCCCTCCCACCGGCGCAAATGGCATAGAGGGAGGAGAGAAGGCGTGGAGTGGGTTTGACACAGCCGAGTCAGATCTTCACCAATCAAATGAGCTCCTCTCCTCGCCTTTAAATCCGCCGCGCGCGCAAGGCGGACGTTTGATTTCACCGTGGAAGAGAAGATTTGAATCAGGACCTACAGATTGCAGCATAGACATTCAGAACATCTATATTGATTGTCCCGTCACACTGATGACAGATCAAAGGCTGCACAGATGAAAGATGAGGATGGATTACTGCTGTGTTGACACTACACGATTATCTGCTATATTTATGTATTTACTTATTGATTTATTGAGCCGCATCGTCACGCGACCATAACAAATAAAACTGAAAACAAATAAACTATCATCTCTCACAGCAAACCACATCATAGTGAGCAGATATTCACATCTCCCCTCTCAGGTAAATTCTAAAGAAAAAAGAAAAACAGAGACGCTCCGCGATGCCTCCGTTACGCACCTCCTGATTGTGGTTTGCTGTGAGAGATGATAGTTTATTTGTTTTCAGTTTTATTTGTTATGGTCGCGTGACGATGCGGCGCTGGCCCCTAATAAATCAATAAGTAAATAAATAAATAAATAGCTGATAATCTGCAACGGCACAGTGTGTAGTGTCAACACCTGCTCTTGGGACATCCACGGCTGTCTCAGTCCCTCCGTGGTTTCATCTGTGTTAATTCAGTCAGGCTGAGTTTCCATTACGCAAGCCTTTGATCTGCCATCAGTGTGACGGGACAATCTATATAGATATAGGTGTATGTGCTGATTCAGATACAATAAATAGGGGTTATTGTGATTATTATTATTATTATTATTATTATTATTATTATTATTATTATTATTATTATTAATTGCATTTAAATGTGCCTGGAACTGTGGAAATCTGCCTGTGAGGTCTTGGTGACGTGTACGCACTGCGCGCTGGGCAGTCAAATTGCCACTGCGCTGGCTGCGCTTCGCCTTGGGCTGAGAGTAGACCAGGTTGGAGCTGGCGAGCTTTCGGCGCACTCTCCGCGCGGTCTATCGGCAACAAATTGTCACTGCGCCACGGCGAATCTGTCGACACCTCCCCCTGCTGCGCGACCACTCCCATCTCAGCGCACAGCAGTCTGCCAATTTACCGAATCCGCTGCGCACCTTGTTGCACTGGACGATAATACCACTTCGCCAGCTGCGTCAGGGCTCGCCTCGCTGCGCCACCCTGAGTTGCGCCAAGAAATTAGGGCCCTATGACTTTGCATCACCAGTGGATCTTGTTGCCTTTCAGTTTTACGGTCCTTGGCTTATAGGCCGGGAGCCAGGTCCACCCCTCAGGATGTTTTTTGCTACCTTTTTTTCACTATTATTTCTTGTTATCCCATACATTGGGCCATCACAAGTTGATAACCTCCACCCCCAGCAAGGATCCGTTTGGCCCCAGGGGCCAAAAAACCCCCTTTTTGGGAAAACCTTCTGGCGAAATGATGTAATGGCATATATTAGGGTACTGCAACTGCATACATGGTCAGATAACTCTGAAATTTTGCATGGTGTATCCTGACACATAGGGGAAACTATCAGAATAATATTCTGGGGCTTACTGCCTTCCTATTTTCAAATATCACCCTCAGTTTATCCCAAAAGACAAAAAAATGTGTTTCCGCCTGACAAATTGTCATCAAATATGATCATTTTAAAGCATTTATTATACATATCACTGCCTTAGATGGATATGAAAAACTTCCCACATGTGTAAGCCTCAATTTAAGCCCAAGATGACCTTTCTATCTAGAAGATTACACCTGCTATGACCAAAGTCTTCCAGTGTCCTACCTCAAAATCAGAGAAAACGGAACTTTCAGCATTAGCATTCCAAATGGGATTAAGCATGATTTCTTGTACATAAACTGTATCTCAAACAAGATTGGAGGCTTTAGTTATAGGCTACTACTATACTATCTGAAGTTAATTACATGAAAAGTGAATAATGTTACACCCCCAGGTGGACCAGGGTATCAGGGTACAATATAAAAATAAATGCTAACCGATTTACACACACCAACACACTTACCAACTGACACACTTTAACCAACCAACTAGTCTATGGGCCAGACCAGATTTTGGTACCACTCAGAGTGGCAAAATCTAGTAACATTTTTTGAAAAGGTACATGTCCATAGATGATATTTTGGTATGATAACCCATCCTAAGTGGTAGCTTTATGACAGTTATCAGCTCATAAAGTTATCAACCCCCTGCAAAAAATAGGCCTCTAAACGCAGGGGGCATATCTTGTTTTGTGCTCATTTTCAGACCTTTACTCATATGTTATGAGGGCATGTTTGGTAGAATTTTAAAGTGTACAATCCCAGCTTTCATTAAGACCTAGTTTTGGGCCTATCTATAAAAAATATAAAGGTCACATGGTCAAAGGTCAATCTATCTCAACAACTATTTTTCCACTATTTTCGCCTAAACTGTAGTCTTTCTTTTGACACTGTGAAATGTAAGAACAGCACTGACACAAATAACAAAAACTGAAATACTCACAGGACTGTAACAAGTCAGGAAATGTATAATCTTCCCATAATTTCCAACTATGAGGGATGATTATGGGTTTTAAAGTGGAACACGGGCCCAGGCGAGAATTGTCAATAACTGCTTATTCCTCTGTATTTCTCAAAGAGTTTTAAAGTTTTCTATATATCTTTGCCCTAATTATCACCATCATCATGATTATAGTTCAGAGTTAAGGCAACTTATTCATCCTCCTCCATCCTCTGATTTGTGCATGTTTGCGTATTTCTGCATCTACTCCTCCCAATATTTTGCACGTTCTGGCAGGAACGCCATATTCATTAAGGCAAACACGGTAAATGGATTGCACGTGCAATTTTGACCGTTTGAGAGATGCAATCCTCAGTGCGCCCGGTTAGTAGATCAGCTTCAGCATGTGTTTGCATGTACAATCAAGTTTGCATGCACAAACATGTTTTTATACACACAAACCTTTAGTAGATCCGGCCCATAATCAGAAGTTAGTGCTTATATAGTAGTTCTGTACACTGAACATAGGAGTGGTTAAGAGCTTTTCACAGTGATTGACCACAAGTCATTGACCATTGGGGGGGCACACAGGGTGGCCAATCAGGTTTTAGGGGGGGGGCAGGTGCCCCTCCATGTCACCATGGCAGACCCGCCCCTGGGTGAGGCAGGAGAAGTCTGGAAGCCTACAGGTCTTTGTATGTGGTTGAAGGGTCTGATGTTGCTGAGTCAAGGCCAAATTTACCCCCAGGGGACAGTAAAGTATATATCTACAGTATATAATAATAATTTTATTTGTAGAGCACCTTTCAAAACAAAGTTACAAGGTGCTTATATGCAGTATCTATCTAACTATCTATCTATCAACCAGGAGTTGTTGAAGGTCAACCAGTGTGGTTGTGTTGGTCACTGTAGCATGTACAGCAACTCCCAAGCTGATCCCACAAGAGTTCAATTGGGTTGAGGTCTGGACCAGTCATACCTGTGAGTGACACACACATGGCAACACTTTGAGCTCAGTACAAGAGTGAATACCCACAGGAGGATATTGCAGGGGATTTTGGCATTTTTGGGGGGCGCTACCCACTCATCCTGACATCCCAACTCTTCTTAAAGAAATGAAAACCTCAACCTGCGTGCTTGATCCCATTCCATCTAGCTTCTGTCTCCCCATCATTGCTCCTCTCATCACTTCAATTATCAACACCTCCCTCACCTCGGGCTTTGTCCCTCCTTCAATGAAGCTGTTGTCACCCCCATCTTGAAGAAACCTGGCCTCAGTCCCAACATCAACGTCAATTTCAAACCTTCCATTTTTCTCTAAAATACTTGAACATGTCATTTATGCACAACTGAAAGCCCATCTCAGCTAACAACCTATTTGAACCATTTCAATTCCATAGACTAACCCTAACCCTAACATACAGGCAGCTCTTAAATCACCAATGACATCCTCCTCGCCTCAGACTCCGACCACCTCACCATCCTCATCCTTCTCGACCTCACCGTAGCATTCGACACCATCAGTCACTCCATCCTCCTCTCCTGTCTTTCCTCCACCCTAAACATCACTGGAACTGCACTCTCTTGAATTCAGTCATATCTGCTCCTCCACTGTCCCCCTGTCCCAAGGTGTCCCCCAGAGTTCAGGGCTTGGTCCCCTCCTCTTCATCCTGTACTAACATCATCCATCGTCAAGGTCTCCAGTTTCACCGTTGCGCCAATGACATCCAGCTTTACAAAATCCATCACTACCAGCCACACCACTCTCATCTCCTGCCTCAACAATATTAAATCATGGATGCAACACAACTTTCTGAAACTTAACAATGACAAATCAGATATTCTTCATTGATCCCAAATCTCTCACAAAATCTACGGACAACTTCACCCTTTCCATTGACTTCATCTCCCTAACTCCCTTCCTCTCACATCCCGTTGGAATTTCCTTTGACAGCACCCTCTCCAATGATCGTTACATCACCCAGATAGTCCAGACTGCCTTCTTTCACTTAAAAAACATTGCCTGATTTCGTCCCTCCCTTCGTCCTAACCCTCTCTGCTGCTGAAACCTTTATACGCCTTTGTCACCACCAGACTTGATTACTGCAACAGCATCTTTTATGGCCTCTCATCCAGAACCCTCAATAAACTCCAGTATATCCAGAATTCTGCTGCCTACCTGCTCACTCATACTTGTCCCCATGACCACATCACCCTCGTCCTCCAAATCCTTCACTGGCATCCTGTTTCTTACCGTATACAGTTTAAAATCCTTCTTCTCACATTTAAAGCACTCCATAACCTGACTTCCTCCTACCTCACTGACCTCCTCGACCCCCACCCTCCTAACCGCTGCCTCCACTCCTTCGATGCCAACCTCCTGTACTCTACCCCCCATGACCAAGCAACAGGGCCGCTGCCCCCTCCCTCTGGAACTCTCTCCCCAAATCCATCTGCAACTGCACCGACCTAGCCTGGTTGGCACGACTTTCCAATGTTGATACTCAGCATTGGGTCTGGCCAAGACGTTAAGAGAATCCATTTCTCAAAGCGCATCCTTCAAACCTGGTTTACCCGCCCCCCTCAAGTGCCTCAGTCTGCTATTGGTCGAAGCCAGAATAGGCGGTGTCGAAGCTTAAACCAATCACACCGCTCTTTCCGCTGCTCCATGCTGCTGTTTACAATGAGGTTCCGGTCGCTGCTCTACTTGAACACGCCTCTACCCAGAGCCGTTGGAGAGGCTCGACGTTGATTGGCTCTCGAAAAAGAGGGTGGAGTTCCCGAAAATTCGGGAGACAGAAATCCAGTTAATAGCACGGTTGGCCAAACTAGAAGTCAGCAGCGCTTTTGCGAGGCGTGACGTCACTAGTGTGGGCGCGACCAGGCTAGCACCGACCTGTCCACCTCTAAGACCCTTATCAAAGTCTTTGAAGCACTCAAAGCACTTTTACACAGTAATGGTGGTGGTAAGCTACAATTGTAGCCACAGCTGTCCTGGGGTAGACTGACAGATGTGTGGCTGCCAATGTGCACCAAACAGCCCCCCTGACCACCACCAAACATTCATACACATCACACGAGGCAAGGTGGATAAGATATCTACGTTACGACAGCGGGTGGGATGGGGCGGGATTCGAACCTCTGGTTATTGGACGACCCACTCTACCTCCTTAGCCACTGTCATCCCAATATTAAATATAATTTAAAATATTAATATAAAATACAACACCAGCTGTATGTGAAATGATTGACTGAAATAGCATTTTAAATTTTTTTTTGAGTTGTTTATATTTAGACATGCTTGTGTCAGAAACTTTGGTCTTGTTTTTGTACTGTGCGTACTGCATAGCTATATGTTATTAATTGAAAACCCCAATAAAAAGAGGAGGCCGCAGACTATGAAGGAGAATGTGAGAGCCAAGAAAGAGTTATAGAGAGTTTATATTCTATTCTGTTACATTGTAATAATGCTTTTCTCAAGTTAACATGTCTTATATTTGTGGTGCTGAAAAGATGAAACAGCAGCTGTAGGGTGGGCAGAGCATTCCATGCCAGTAACCACTGGCGGTAATTCTTAAAAATGGCTGCCACAGTCATCAGAATTAAAATTTGCAGTGGCCCAATATCCACATTCATCAAACATATATTCAGCAATCAGATCACCAAATTTGATGCTTTTATCACAAAATGAACAATTGTCAAGCTATGCCGTCCCACTATAAGGTTAATTGAGCCACCTAGAAAGTATGAACAAAGTTAGCTAAGCAAATAAATTACATCATACTGTATCTGATCAAGGCAATCCCAATATGTATTGAAAACAGATATATGTCTAGAAAGGCTATTTATAACTAATTTATCAATTATTAAAGAGCTAGGATGCTCAAACCTACAAAGCCACATATTTTGGACTGATGATGATGATGATTAGGGTAAAGATGTAAAAAGAGTGCATAAAAATGTGCAAACTGCAAACATGCACAAATCAGAGGATGGAGGAGGATGAATAAGTTGCCTTAACTCTGGACTATAATCATGATGATGGTGATAATTAGGGCAAAGATATATAGAAAACTTTAAAACTCTTTGAGAAATACAGAGGAATAAGCAGTTATTGACAATTCTCGCCTGGGCCCGTGTTCCACTTTAAAACCCATAATCATCCCTCATAGTTGGAAATTATGGGAAGATTATACATTTCCTGAATTGTTACAGTCCTGTGAGTATTTCAGTTTTTGTTATTTGTGTCAGTGCTGTTCTTACATTTCACAGTGTCAAAAGAAAGACTACAGTTTAGGCGAAAATAGTGGAAAAATAGTTGTTGAGATAGATTGACCTTTGACCATGTGACCTTTATATTTTTTATAGATAGGCCCAAAACTAGGTCTTAATGAAAGCTGGGATTGTACACTTTAAAATTCTACCAAACATGCCCTCATAACATATGAGTAAAGGTCTGAAAATGAGCACAAAACAAGATATGCCCCCTGCGTTTAGAGGCCTATTTTTTGCAGGGGGTTGATAACTTTATGAGCTGATAACTGTCATAAAGCTACCACTTAGGATGGGTTATCATACCAAAATATCATCTATGGACATGTACCTTTTCAAAAAATGTTACTAGATTTTGCCACTCTGAGTGGTACCAAAATCTGGTCTGGCCCATAGACTAGTTGGTTGGTTAAAGTGTGTCAGTTGGTAAGTGTGTTGGTGTGTGTAAATCGGTTAGCATTTATTTTTATATTGTACCCTGATACCCTGGTCCACCTGGGGGTGTAACATTATTCACTTTTCATGTAATTAACTTCAGATAGTATAGTAGTAGCCTATAACTAAAGCCTCCAATCTTGTTTGAGATACAGTTTATGTACAAGAAATCATGCTTAATCCCATTTGGAATGCTAATGCTGAAAGTTCCGTTTTCTCTGATTTTGAGGTAGGACACTGGAAGACTTTGGTCATAGCAGGTGTAATCTTCTAGATAGAAAGGTCATCTTGGGCTTAAATTGAGGCTTACAAATGTGGGAAGTTTTTCATATCCATCTAAGGCAGTGATATGTATAATAAATGCTTTAAAATGATCATATTTGATGACAATTTGTCAGGCGGAAACACATTTTTTTGTCTTTTGGGATAAACTGAGGGTGATATTTGAAAATAGGAAGGCAGTAAGCCCCAGAATATTATTCTGATAGTTTCCCCTATGTGTCAGGATACACCATGCAAAATTTCAGAGTTATCTGACCATGTATGCAGTTGCAGTACCCTAATATATGCCATTACATCATTTCGCCAGAAGGTTTTCCCAAAAAGGGTTTTTTTGGCCCCTGGGGCCAAACGGATCCTTGCTGGGGGTGGAGGTTATCAACTTGTGATGGCCCAATGTATGGGATAACAAGAAATAATAGTGAAAAAAAGGTAGCAAAAAACATCCTGAGGGGTGGACCTGGCTCCCGGCCTATTAGCAGTTGTACGGTTGACCTGACTTCTTTTTCCTTCCAGAACTTGATAGCAACTTGTCAACAGGCGACTGCGCCTCTAAGCCAGCCGCAAAGCAGGGCTACCATGGTTACAGCGGGGGGTCACCTAAACATTCTAACAATCAAGATGCGCAAAGAATACGATTATGTATGAGAATACGGGAGGCCACGAAGGATAGGTGTGGTGTGTTCTGCAAGAACAGGCAGGAGAAGGCCGCATTTGGTGGAGCCCTCAAATTGGGACAGGCCTTGTTGCGAAGCTGTGACGCAATCGGCCTTCAACTGGTCCTCCGAAGGATGCAGCCCCCGCATTGAGTCACAGGTGGTCAAATATGACTCAGTCACAGCAGTGATGCAAAGAGTCCCACTGCTGAAATGGTTTCTAATCAAAAGATTGACTCAAAAATGAAGTGTATTGTTGTGTAAATGAGGTCTATTAACAATAAAATACCAAAAGAAAGTGTAAATAGACTGAAAAGGTCTCATGGATTATTGTGTGATATATTTTATACCTCATATTTTCTAAACAGTCAAGAGAAAAATAAAGATTGGACAAATGTAAATTAATATCAAGGATGAATTACAACCATTAAACTGAGCTTAAACCCAATTCTCAGATTTAAAAGTGTATCCTCAGGCTCTCTGTCGGTGTTGTTTGCTTCCATTAGAAGCACACATTGAATCTTGGGACAGGTTTGAGTGTTGGAGCCTTCCTTGTCCAGGTAATGAAGGACAGATTTCTGAAATGCAGCCTCTGACGGATGCGCCCCCTGAGTTGGGACCCAAGCTTCTGTACACTAATTAGGCTGATTTCCACATGCAGAGTGAGGGACGTGTCAATCAAACAGTTTGATTTGGTCAGTGTGGGGTCCAATCCAGCACAGTTATTTAAATCACTCACCTGTGTGGATAGATTGTGAATTTGCCTTGAAACAAAGCTGCTTTTGTTCCTCATGGCAACAGCCGGATGAATCTGCTAAGGGCCCTCAGGGCAACAGTTGGTGGGTTGAGGGGCCCCCTATTTAGCACTTGTTTGTTGAGATTTGGTTGAATTTAATCAGAAATATGCACCATGTAATTTGTGGCACAGGGGCTCCTGGTTTGGGTGTGTTCTTTGAATATTGTGAAGCAGTTGTGTTCAGGCTAAAAACTGGTGTGAACCAGGTGTTGCCCTAAGGCCCTAAGGTTCTCTCTGCTTCAGTGGTGCACATCTACAAGCATTTCATCTAACTATCACAAAACATCTGAGACCGAGTTTTACAGCTGGTGGCACTAATGCTCCAGTTGGGACCCATTAAACCACTCTAGAGTAAGAGGAGGCAACAAGATGATGCAATGAAAAGAACATTGAACATGAAGCACTCATTTGCTTCATGTGTTCACGTGAGGAACATGTCTGTGTTTCATAATCACACCACATCCAGGTTGGGTTTAATTCATGTGGCCTGCTTTATTATTTATTTCATGCTTCATTATATACAGTATGACTTAAAACCCGTAAAAACCTTTTTCTTTGGACAACATTTTTAAAGGTTTTTTCCTTCACAAATTGAAAATACACAGAGAAACAAGTTGAGTTGAATTGGCTCCTTATATTGGGTTTTTATGAAGGTATACAGTAATCATTTGCAGCTCAGATAAGGCCACAAATCCAAGATTCGTGTGTGCATGTGTGTGTCACTGACAACTGCTCTGTATCTGTGGTGGTGACGCAGCACGTCATCTGGAGTGGACGACACTGATCGGTTGTATCTGACTCAAGCAGCCAATTTATCAGTCTGACCCGTACACACACATGGCAGCAGTTCAGGTGTTGTAGTCATTGCTTAACAACGTGGACTCGAGGTCCTCCATCATTCTTGTCTCCCTCTTCCTCCCCTTCCCTCGCCGGTTTCTCCTCGCTGCCGTGCTGTGTGTAATAAACTCTGAATCCTCTCCTTCCCCCTCGATGAGAACGCTCTCTACAAAAATCGGCACAAACAAGCTGCGGGGTCAGTCGGCAGTCAAGGACTCTCCCTCTGTCTCTCTCCATAAGTGCGTTCTGCCAAGCTCGTCCTTCGCTCTCTTTGCAAAGCATTTCACCAGTGTGTGTGTGTGTGTGGCGTGACTCACTTCGGAGGAGAAATGATTGCGAACAGCTTTGAGTGTGGCGATCCAAAGCTGCACTTTCTTTGAGGTGTCCTTCTATGACTGAAACTCATCTCGGAGACTCATCATCCAACCTACGGGCCTGTGTGTGTGTGTGTGTGTGTGTGCATGCACGTGCACATGTGTGTGTGTGTGTGTGAGGCTCTGCGGACGTTGTGTGAGAGATGATAAAGGCAGCTTTGAGACAGATGATCCAAACCCTTGCTCTGTGTATTCTCTGTGCGTGTTTGTGTCTTTGCATGGGTTGTACACCACGAGCCGTGTGTGTGTGTGTGTGTGCCTGCATGTGTATGTGCACGTAAAGATGGAGGGGGGATAGAGTATTCCCTCTATTGCACTCAGCATGATGATGTTGGGGGAAGTGCTTGGCTGTGAAGACTTGTCTGAGAGAGTGTTGCTTATCTTCCATTAGACACATTACTGCCAACGTTGCCACCAAAGTGTAGACACACACACACACCAACACACACTGACTCTCTGATTTAGAGAGACACACACACACTTCTCCTGGGGAGGCACTTGGCAGGATTCATCTGTTGGCAGTCACACTGAGGGAGGAAAGAGGAGGAGGAGGAGGAGGAGGAGGAGGAGGAGGAAGAAGACAGGCAAAGAGGGGAACGTGATGTATCCGTAGTCCAGGATCAGTCATTTGCAGCCTGAAAGAGCTCCTCAGCCTCCAGCCGGCTGCCACATAATTTAGTGAAGTGTCATTGTTCCCTGGAGAGCCTCTCTGATTTGCGTTAGACTTTATTTTTTTCCAAGTGTGCAACTGTATCTTTAAACCACACATTGGTTTGACATTGATTGGTTTTTGTATCCGCTCACAGTGTCATTTCACTTCTCAGATTATCTTGTTTGTTTGACTCTTTTATATAAACAGTCATCCACCTTCATTCAACTTAGAAATCAGCAAATCGTTATTTTCCATCTGTTTCAAACATAAGTCCTGAGCTGTATGGCAGTGTGACGACACACCACGCCTCCTCTCTCTACAGGGATCGTGAGAAATATAAATTGTTCATGAAACAAAAAGAAAATGAAAAGCCAGTGTTGCATATTTGTTCCATTTTAAAAGAATCAAGCGCACACTGCAAAAAGCTGCCTTAGTGCCTCTGAATCACATTTAACGCTGCAATGCAATTACAGGGCTGCCTCATCAGTCTATGGTGCTGAATTTATAATTCACGTACCGCTGACAACTCCTGAAAATAATCAGCAGGTCTGGTGTGCACAAAGTAATATACACGGGTAGCGCATGAGGAGAACATGCAAACCCTACACAGAAAGGCTGAGAATCGAACCCAGAACCTTGCTGCTTGTTGCTAACCACTGCCACACCATGCTGCCAGCAACCAAACACATTACTATACAGTACTATGTTTTGTTAGAAAAGACAAATATCAATATTAAATACTGTGATATCTCCCGGCATTTTTTTCACATTGTATTGTTTGTTTGTAAAAAAAAAAAAAAACCAACAACAACAGACAGCTGAGTCTGAGACGGCTCTCTTCTATCTAAAACTTTGAAACACAATTCAATAATATTGTACATTGTGATATTTGGGCTGAAGTGAATGACCGTTTTTCACATCACTGCAGTAAGAATGTCTGAAACCCATGATTGAAATAGTTAAATCCTGTCTTTTTGTTACTTGTGAATGGAACTATAATGAAAAAAAAGTGCAGGGTCGCACTGACCCCACTATGATGTAGATGATCGATGTATTCTTGAAGATGGATAGTAGCTAATGTTATGAAATATAACAATGCAAATGGTAAACCTGCCGCTGTTGCAAACTGACCTGAACAGGTGAAACTGACAGTAACTGACTGTTCCAATTAACTAACAATTAAGATGCTTCATTATGTTGAAGCTTCATTTTCAGCCGATCCAGCATTTCCATAAAGCAACAATGACATCTCCTAGAAATATTGAAGAGACCGCTGTCATGGTAACAGATATAGTTTGTACTACACTGTACAGTGGTTTTGACAGGGTTTTTCTATTATTATTTTTTACAACGTCACTCTGATAAAATTACATTTTACAGTCGGCTGCAGCTGCCTTTGCACATGTAAGTGTTTCCAAGTTACTGCTCATGTGTTACCTTTCTTTGTTTCGTACTCCCACCCTCTCACCAAACCTACTGATTCCTCACCATGGCAACTGTCTCACGTGAACCTCCTCTATACGCCGTGACGCTTTGGTCTTATGTCGGTTCCTTGGAATAAACTCATCACTTTATCAGTAGGAGGTATCCCATGACTTCAAGCATGAGAGGCCGGCTTTGAAGATCCCTTTAATGTGCTTCTTTCCTCCTTCCTTTCATACTGTATCGATATCGAAACAAACATTTACATTTGGAGATTTTTCTGAAGCTTTTTTTCAAGGACCTCAGAGAGAGGTTACATTATTTATGAAGCTCCCAGTCAGCCATGGCTTCATTTGTAAAGAGCCTGAACCTCTTAACTTTGCCAGGCTCAGTCGTGAGCCCACATTTAACAGAGCAGCCATGAAAACACCACTCTGTTTAAATATTTATTTCGGCATGAGGCTAGGCTACATTATAAATCTCTTAAAATCAGGATACACTGTACACAGACCGACACTTTGTATGTGAACCACTGAAATTAAGGAAATGATACTCACTTCATGAGGGCCGCAAGTTATTCTGATTTAAAGTGTACAAACATGATGCAAGAAAAGGCAGTAAGTGGAGTAGGTGTGTGTTTATGATTTGCTGCTCTGAGCTGAAAAAGGTTTTTTACTTTACATTCATGCAGTGGTGTAAATCTACATGGAGCCTGCACCGAATGAGAGAGTTGAGATTCTGATTCACCAATCCAGTCCATGTTTTTATGTGTTCAGGTAAAGCCTTCAATGATGTTAAGCAATAAACCTACAAATATCTCAACTTTATTTCGTCTTCCTTATTCAAAAAAAGAAAAATCTGGGAAATTACATTCTTATTGTATTTTTCAAAATCAGTAGGTGCAGACATACAATGAATGCAGGCTCAACTAAAATCAAATAGCAATACAGGAAGACAGTTATCTAAGAACATAATATAAAATATTAAAATACTAAAACATGTTTTATAATTTAAAAAAAAAGTCTTGTCATTTTAACATTTTTATAGAAAACATGGTGATATTGAGTTAAGTACTTGACGCACAACAGTGATCATGATACTATAGATCTGACATTTCCGTGCCACCTCCAATAGGCACCGTTTTAAATTAAACGCTGCTACATTACCATAAAGGGCACAGCCGCACAGGGTAAATAAACAGAGACTCAATGCACGCCTTGTTCCACCTTTGAAACAGCACTGCTGTAAATGTTATCACCCACCTATCATCTCTTATACACAGATAAATTAAAGTCAGTTTAAAGAATCTCAAAGCTTCAAGAAAACTCTCCTCATGTAAAGAAACATGGGTTTCCCTCCATGTTGCACACATGAACATCCAGTATAAAAGATACAACTATAGCAAATAGGACGCAAAGACTCAAGTAAATGTCACAAGCTCAGTCAAACAATATTTATTTGATGTATAGGTGCAAGGGAGAATGTAAAATAAGGTTCAAAATCACTGGAAAGCAAAAAAAGAAGAAGAAAAAACCTCAGACATTTTGCTTTTCGCCTCTCAGGTTACAAACAAAGCAGCAGCGCCGGGGCTCTTTCCATTAACGTCCTGTCAAGTCTGAATTACACCACAATGAACATTTACATAATGAATACCTTTAAAAAAAAACTCTTTAACTCTTTAAAAAATCACTTTAACAGAAAAATGAAGGCAGCATTGTTTCTTGCTGTAATCTGTGTCTGAAAAGCGTCTTTAGACTCAGAGCTTCAATAATGTGGGGAATTTTCAGCTCGGAGCTGCAGTGTAGACAAAGAAAACGAGGCTGCACATGCAGATAAATGTCCATTACACCTAATTTCATCCACCTTTTCTTATGCTCTGAACTTATGTGCAATGATGTTTGCTCTGCTAGACATGTTTTTACCATATAAACACAGAGATGTTTAGCTCTTTGAATATCCATCCATGTGGAGTTTGCTTTTCAAGGGACTTCAAACTCTGTGTTCCAGTGAGGAGAAAAACATGAAGCAGCAAGAAATGCCATTTTAGTAGCCCTCCCTTGTGAAGCCCACACACACACACATGCACACACATAGACACAGCATGCTCAATTATGCGTGCTGCCCCTGGCCATTTTCAGACAGGGTTATCCATTACGACGTCTCTGCAGTGACCAGGCCAAATTACGTCGCTGTGGAGAGCCTCTTTCCTACGCAGTGGGAGTGTGTGCACACGGACGAGGCCATGGTGTGTGTGTGTGTACTTGTGTGCAATTGTAGCCCTTGAATGACTCTACATCCAGTGGTTGGTTCTGCAGCTACCCAGAACCGAGCCAAATTAACTGGCATACACGCGTGGAGTTGTTCAAAGTGTTGTTTGGAGTTCACACAAACACACACACACACACACTCAGACTGACAGACGCTCTTTGCTTGAATCCAATCATGCGCTTTCCCCCCTTTTAGCCGGCTGCCAGTGATTCACATATTCTGTCTTTCATGTCCAGCTAATAGGCTCTTGGCCATCTTTGAGGCCCTGCATGGTATTTACAAAGGGCTGCTGCGTTGGACAGCCTCATACCTGAGGGCAGTGTACAATGAAACATGTGAGCACACCCACGCTAATACCCTTACACTCAGCTTGTTGTGGTAGAGCTGCATAAGAGTAAATAGTCTTTTCTCAGTTTGTAGCGGTTGGCTGCTCTGCAGGTGGCAGCTCTTGTCCAGATAAACGCTGAGTCCTGCTGGCGACACTTAGCCGAGGAGTGTCCTTCAGAATTTATTTAAAATATTGATGATTGTTTGGGCAGCAACTGATATATTTATATGAAAAATAAAAAAGCTTTTTGTATTTGTGACCTTTTCGTCCAAAATGAAAAACATATTAAATTCATAATGATATAAAGTAAAGCAACAAGTTCTCAGTGTAGAGGTTATTACTGGGCTATACTTCTATTTGATAACCATCACAAAATGTCTTGAGGCTGCACATTAAAATAATCCACAGTCCACAAAAACTGAAGAACTGTTTAATAAAAATTGTAAAGTTATACTAAAAATGCCAAAGATTGAATAAAAGTAATGATTTTTGTAATAAAGATACATGGTAGAGCACAGACCACATGGATCTAGTGGGTTCAAGTCCGACCCACGGACCTTTGCTGCATATTACCCCACCCTTTCCTGCACAAAAATGAATCAAAAGTTAAAAGTTTGATAATTAGGTTACACAATTTTGTTTTTCTATTGTCAATGCGTTGCATACAACAAAACTTATTGGTGCTACACTGTTGTGTAAATCAAGCTTGAAAGACTGCTCTAACACAACAATAGATGTATAGTTTAAATAATGAATAGTTACACTATATATATACACTTACACAATGAGTGTGTTTGTCTTAATTTATTTAGTGTGCCTTTTGCTTTTGGGAAAAATCTCTGAACCTGGTTGCGTGTGTCTTGGCTAACCTGTGATGGCTGGTGTGTGTGGAGTCTTTAATGATTTTAGTTGGTCTCCTGACGTGGTGTGAGGTAGCAATGTCATCCAGAGAGGGCAGCGGACATCTGGTGATTAGCAGTTTTCTTGGACAGAGCTAAACTAGCTGTTTCTTTCCCTCTTCATGCTATGATAACTGTCTCCTGACAAGAGAGCAAATAAACACATTTTCCTACATGTTCCCTATGATTCGATATCTGTGTACATTAAAATGATTAGAAAATAAGATTTTTCCACAGCAGGTCTCTGTGGGACGGTGACAGCTGGCTCCATGGAGATTGGGCAGAAAAGCACCTTAATGCTAAAAGAAGGGAGTCCCAGGCATTTCACATCTGAGACGCACTGAGGCCTCATCCACGGCAGAGCTGTGCTCAAGCGTCCCCTGGGTGGATTTCTGTCTGCATCCGGCTGTGCAGCTCACAGAGGAACTGTGAGGATGCAGCTCAATATTTGAGCTACACAGCCCTAAACATGGCATGGTATCAGCGATGAGAGCACGGTGCATATCCAGCTGAATTGCTACTAGAGGGATAGTTTAGCCATGAAGCCACTCAGTGCCGAAGCTATAAGAGATTAGTGAGTAGAATATGTTGCATATCAAATCACCTTTTGACTGGAGGAAGCTTTACCCAGCAGACTAATTTCTTCTCTCTGAGTTCTTGGCGTTTGCTAGTCTATTCTGCAGTTTCACTCCAGTGGCCATTTTACCTTCTTCCTTCTTGCCAGTATGTTTTTTTTTTACTAAAGTGTCTTCAGGATATTGAAATGGTGTTGGTGGATGCAAACACGCACAAGACTCTGGATTTAGTGAAAAAATTGAGTCATCCTGTTCATCATAGGCCGCAAAATGAAATCCGTCCCCTGCTGGTTCTGCACTGACAACTTCCCCGAGCAGCAGCTTCTGTAGTCACTGCACATCACCACACTATACACACTGTATTGACTTTTAATGGCCCATAACATAATTGCATCATCCTTCATCCCACATCATTGTTTGACTTGGGCGACTATTGTAAACCTTTTTTTTATTTGTGCGGGAATATTTAGTGAACCGTGCACACACATCCATTACACCTGCCATTAGGGGGAAAGTGATTTAATAAGCTGACAGCGTCCAAATGAAATGTCCCTCAGACTCCCTGAAGTAACACAGACATGTGTCCTCAGCTGACTCGTAACAGTGACTCACCCAGGTGAGCGTGCAGGAAGGTGTGTGGAGGTGGGCGTCAGAGCTGTGGCAGCACGACACTCTGCAAACGTATCTGCTGATCATTGCAGCTTCGCCGTTGTGTCTGTACCAAATCTGATTTTTTTTTTCAAACTTGAAATGAAGGAGAAGGATGATCATGGTCCATTTTTTTTAATATAAGGGATAGTTCAACATTTTGGCAAATTGGCCCATTGCCATAATCCCTATAGTCATAGCAGTAGGTTCGTTACCTAGCCGTGAGCTTCTCAGAGCTACGCTACAGAGGCTCGTGGGATTTCTTGGTTTCCCTCATCAAACTCATCAAATACACAATTGAAAAACTCAAGTTGTGACCTGCACATTCACCACGCTATGAGATAATAACGAAACGTTACGAGAGAGTGCAGAGACTGCTTGCCAAAAAACTGCCCCTGACAGGAATGCGCATCAGCGGTTTTGCACGAATTTACCTCAAAAACAACGTCTCGTAACATTCTGTTATTATCTCATAGCGTGGTGAATGTGCAGGTCACAACTTGTCCACAAGAGTGTTTTGGAGTTGTTGGATTGTGTATTTGATGAGTTTGATTAGGGAAACCAAGAAATCCCATGAGCCTCCATAGCGTTGCTCGGAGCAGCTCGCGGCTCTGCTCTGCCGTTCTAAAAATAGCTTGCACCGACAATTAAAGGTAACAAACCTAGGGATTATGGCAATGAGCCAATTTGAAAAGTATGGATTGAACAGAAGAAGACAGCACAGAACCTGCTAAAGTCTTTCCGATTTCTGACACTGGTGCAATCAAGTTTTGATAGAAAGAAAGATATTAAACTACATAAACCAATGCCATTGCAGCTGTGGTCTGGACTGGTCTTGAGAAAAAATCCTGAGTCCAGCTCAACTGAGACAGAGACAAGAACAAGATGTAGTCGATTCCGAGACAAGGGCAAGACCTTGAAAATGTGGTCTCAGTTTCGAGTACCACAATACTAGTCAGACTTAAGATATAGTAGTCTAAATACATTTATTCGTCAAAACAGTTTAGTTCTTGAGTACTATAAGCCTGATTCTGATACAATGAATTCTGGAAAAATTGAGATGTTTTTCAATTTTAAAACAATGGGTGAAGGAGGAACAGCATGTGGCCACTCAGCTCGTTTTACGTTTTACTTTGGAGATTCAATAATGAGTGAAACACTTAGAATCAAAATCAATTTAATTTAGAAAAATTGGGCACTGCAACAAATAAATACAGGTAATACTCAGAAAATTAGAATATCGTGAAAACGTTCATTCATTTAAGTAATTCAACTTAAAAGGTGAAATGAATATATTATTTAGACTCATAACAGGCATTGCAAGATATTTCAAGCTTTTATTTGTTAGAATTTTGATTATTATGGCTTACAGCTTATGAAAACCCCAAAATCAGAATCTCAAAAAATTTGAATATCGTGAAAAAGTTCAATGTTGTAGCTCAAATTGTCAGCCAATTAATCCAAAACACCTGCAAAGGGTTCCTGAGCCTTTAAAAGCTCTCTGTCTGGTTCAGTACAGTTCGCAATCATGGGGAAGTGAATGAACTTTTTCACGATATTCTAATTTTCTGAGTATTACCTGTATGTGTTTTTGACATTACAGAATGATTGAACCCTTTTCAGGCTCCAAAATGAACTGTAATGAGTCAGATTATCAGAAAAACAGATTTGCTGAAACCCAACCAGAAAAGACCTCACCTCTGATGGTACAGACCACATGATGTCAGATGATTTATCAGAGGATTTTTCTCTTTGTTAAAGTGCAGGCACTGTATGGTCTTAATAGGAGAAAGTTTCCTGAGCTGCTGATACTTGATGATCTCTCTGCAGGTGTTCCGCCAAAGAATTGACTGACTCAAGATGCTCACATGTAGATGTCAAAATGCTTCAATTCTGATTACATGCACACGTCTCATTAGATTTAGATTAGATGTGAGAATGCAATTCTTTCAACTAGATTAAATGTGATTGTGCTTGTAACAGTGAGCCCCCTGATAAGCTCTGATGTCTTGCTGTTTGTCCTGAGCTGTGCGATATGTCAAGCTCATTAGCTCAGCCAAATTGTAGTTTCAGAAAGACAAACAGAGCCTCGCTGCAAATGAAATCTCCTCCAAATGAAGCTTAACGTCGCTGCTGCAAATAGATTACAGCCGCGGAGTTGTATTCCCAACGTCGGCTCTGATTAGCGCCGCGAAGACGCCGCTTGTTTCTGTTTCAGGAGAGAGAGTGGTTCTGGTGTGATAGCTCGGTGTCTCTGAGGAGGCCTGACGTGTCGTGTCCCTATTAAATGTGACACTTTTCGTGCCTGTTATTCTTTTTTAATCTGCTGTGTCAAAGTCATGCTCTCTGCCTGTAGTTTTTGGTTTTTTTTGTCTTTTTTTTTGACCGTGCCTTACTTTTCTCTCATCCTCTGCATGCTCGCTTTCCTTCGTCTCCTTCTTCTTTTCTTTCAACACTTGTTCATGCAGTAGAAGTGTCACAGATGTGGCAACAGCCGTGAAGATGAAAAGATCGAGTGCTGATGCAAGCAAAGAGTTTTTTCACCTCTGATTAATCAAATCTGATTTGCTTTTATAAAAAAAAAAAGAAATTGGGGCAAAGTTTTGAAAAGTTGGCCTTTATGTGCTGCTTTCTCCCACTCAACTCCTCCTGCTGAGTCCTGAGGTGGTACTTTGATTTTTGTAATGACTTGTGCTGAACTGAGACTGCACTATTATTTGAATATGTTTCTCAACTCTCCTCAGTTGTACAAACAGTGTATCACAAGCAAAATGCATTATTTGATGTTTATTCCTGACTCGCAGTCCAAACAGTCGAGGCGATGAATCCGAGGTCAGCTTTGCTTTCAGGATGTTGAATAAAGTACGGCCCCTTGCTCCAGACTCCTAACAAGCCCCAGTGTTGCATTCAAAGTCGCTGTCCGCACTACTGGATATCACTGTGATTTTCTCATTAGATGACACAAAGACTAACAGCTTTTTCTTTTTATATTCCTTTGTGACTGAAAGTGCTTTCAGATGAAGAGGAGCACCAGAAATTCACTCCCAAATGAAGCGAAAGTGTGAATGTTATCACATTTTTAGTATAATAAGGCCACGTTCACAGAGACAGAAGGCAAGGGTGGAAGAAATAAAAATATCGCCCCCTCATTTATTTTGAATGGGACTGTGTTGTCGGCACAGCGGGTGTCCTTCTGACTTGGATTGGTTTATCTGGCCAATGAAAAACAGCCGGCTCATGTTCCTGAGTATTTGCACTGTTTACCTGGCAGTGTTGGTGACGGTGACAAAATCATTGCTGTTACATCTCCCCACAGATCCTGTCCTATATTTTATCCTCATTCATAATATTTACAAATGGCTGTGCAGCGCTCAGGCACCTGATAAGACGTCACACTCATTAATCTGTGCCTCAGACAGATCTGTCAGCGGCTGCATGTTCGAAATCAGGCCTGTGTTGACAAAACCCACTCACAGGTGAGGTATATAAATAATGTGATCCAGGAAGATTTGAGTAATGGATCCATTAGATCTGTGAGGATGAAGATTTTGCTGCACTTCAGGAATTTATAACTCTACGGGATAAAAACGGGCTGAGCTGAACAAGCTCATCCAGCTTCAGGAGAGGTAATCAACAATTGATTCCTAACTTTTCTGATCACTTTCTCCACAGGGAGTTTCTTCTTGATGCTACCTCAGACCACTTAAAGAACTTAACTCTTACCCATAGCTTAATGAACGAAGGATATTTAAATGTAAAAAGGTCACATGCACTTCATCTTACAGAGAACAAGAGAGTATAATTGATGTAATCCTGAACGTAAAAGTTAAAGTCAGGGCTGGACGATTCCTCTGGCAAATATTGTGATTGCAATATGAGTGGAGTGGTTATTTTTCATTTTCAATGAAAAAAAAAAGATGATTTGTTTTTTTGTTGGACCTGGATAGAACAAATGTTCTTTTGTATTGGTAGAATTTGATTTGGTGACCAGGGGCTTCTCTGTAACACCACAGTGCAGTCTGATGAACTGTTCAGTCCTAATTCAGTTATCACAGCAACAACCATTTGGTCTTTTGTTGTTCTTTCAGGTGCACTGTCAGGTGGCACTCTGTTTTGTGGAAAAACTTGAGCTCATCCTCTTTGCTGTGTTGACTCAGTGTCTGTGTAGTACTGACACTTGACCTGGCCCCAGTGACCTGACACAACGAAACACCTCAAAGCCCCAACATAATGTTCTGTTTCATTGGCCTTTGACCTGACTTATAGTTTGAATCAGTCGCCAGAAATGAAATCAGCTCACAGTCACAAGCTAAACCCTCTCTGCTAACAGTTACTGCTCAGATAATGAAAAAAATCTTCTGAATGGCAGGTTCAGCTACAATGTCCTGGGAGATGAGTCTGTCAACTAAACCAAGGTTATTTGCATCAACTGTCGATGTGAAATGAGTTTCCACCAAAGTGTGTGTAGGCCTTCTTGAAAAATATTCCTATTTGAACATTCTGAATAAATAATGTGCAGTTAATTTGTGATTAGTCATGATTAACTATGGACACTGGATAATATATGTTTTATAAATATTTTAATTTAAGACCTTGTTTGAAAACCAAAAATGTAGTAGGTTGGACAAAGCCTTAATGTCTGTTCACCTGAGTCCTGCATGTGACAACTTAGGACACTGTTTCCTGTTTACTCCTCTGAAAGCTAATCTTTTTGCCTGCGGAAGTGAAACGCAGGTGTGGAGCTCTCCCCTCATGGCTATAATTCCCTTTTTCTTTTTCAAATGCCATTTCTTAAGCGTCGGGGCCTCGCTCCAGAATACAAATGGCATTTCCTGTTTATTGGTTTCTATAATGTGAACGAGCAGAGCAAAGACGAGGCCAAAGGGAGGCTGGCATTTAGCAAAGGGCTGATTTGAGGCGAGTCAATAATGAGCATGGCAGAGAAATGAATGAGAACAAAATAGGCTTTAACTTCCGTTCAGTCAGCAAGTTGAAGATCCACCAAGTCTCTCAGAGCCCTCAGTATCAGTTTGCGGAATCCAAGCATGTTTCACGTTTTATTTATTTGGAAAAAAAAAGAAGAAGAATTAAAATTGTTGTGCAGGTAAATTAATCTCAGCTCTATCAGAATTATCAGACAAGCCTGAACTGCATTATCTCAAAGCATTTATCTTTCAGTTGACAGCTTCAGACCACAGCCCTGTTGTATATTACTCCACCACCACAGTGGAACAGGAAAACCTTGTTTACTCTTCATTTTTCTTTCTTCTTCTTTCTCTTTTTTTATTTTACAATGGACTCATTTTATTTGCCACAGGTCAGTGATTTCAGTGATCTCCTTGAACACAGTTGTCTTTTCAGCTCAGGCTTTGGTGTTTGACTAAAGTCTCTGAACACAAACACAGTTCTACATCCTAATTAAAACTGTTTGTTCATTATCCAAATCCCCAGCCATTTGTTTCTCCTTGATGTGGATTCAAGTCATTCGACAGTTATCCAAATCCCTGGTTATTTAGATAACTGACGTGCTAATCAACATTTAAAAGTGTTAGACTTGTGCTGTTTTTCCTGAGTCGTCGGGCAAATTGTTTATATACATTTATACTCTGAAAATAAGGAAAGCTGAATGTGTAAAGTTTGAAGACTAATGTGATTAAGGTGAATAATAACATGGCCTCTTTATTGAAGTTGAAGTGAAGCAGGTAATTTTATTGGTCAGAATTTTAGACTACTTGTTTTGCAAGTTTGACCATGCAAAAATCTTGTGTAGTTTTTTGTATGTGATTATCAAACTGTGTTTTATTTTGTAAAATAGCATAAGAATAATAAAATACACACACTGATCCAAGCATCTCCTGATGTTTTCCACACGAGAAGTCGCAATTGATCTTGTTAGTGTGAGAAATGTTTTCTACTTAAAGCCCCTACAAGGAACTTTCATTTTGTGTTGATTTTGCTGACACCTTTGGACAAAAGCGGTAGTGTTTTGCCGGAATGAAGACTGCATTTCCCATGAGCTCTAGCGCGTATGGTCGTAAAGACGCTTATCTGGCTTGCGTGTCAGGGCTCCACTAACTTTTTTGTCAGCAGTTTTAGGCAAATTACTTTGGAAAAGTATTTAAAATACTTTAGAACAGTCTCTAGCAGGACAGCGGAGTAGGCTGACTTTATAGCCCAGGACAGGTGTTCAAGAGCCGTGTCGTCTCTCACCGCCGGCCGTGGAGTGTGAGCTCTGATCGGCTCGTCTCGGTCGGTGGAGCACCAGGACCACGGAGGACTTCTCACTCAGTGTCTTACAGCTGTGACACGACATGGTAGTCTGCAGGACTCTCCTGCTGCACGAAGTTGCGCACCGTCTGTGTAGTGACAGTGATATGCGCATTTTCAGTGGAAAAAACGTTGTCCTGACTGTGCCCCGGGGGTTATTAATTATCATCCAATATACATATTTTTACGTCCCCAGGAGGACAGGGCGGTCTTGAGCCCTGCCACGCGTGCCGTCCCTGGTCTGGGTGCCGGAAATTGTTTCGTCCATGGACCGACCCGACCACTGCCTCCCGGTTTCACTATTTAGAAATAGCTTATCTTCATAACGATGGGCTCATTTGCTGTTGTAGGTCACAGAGACATCAGTGGAAATGAGAGACTTTTGCATATAGTTAAAAGTTCCTTGTAGGGGCTTTAACGCCGTCCCAGCGTTATCACTGCACATGGGTCATTAAGAAATTAATTAATTTCAATTAAATTAGCCACAGCTTGTCCAGCTGATATGTTTGTTGATATCATGTCAGGCATCGTTTTATTCTGAAAATGACGCCAGGAGCGACCTGTACGACTCAGAAGCACATATACAGACAGGTGAATTGCAGGCTCTCAGGTGAGAGAAGTTTCAACACTCGTGGGCCGGATTGGAAGGTCCGGCGGATATTTAACCCTTGCAATTACCCTTGCAATTACACCATGGACCACTAGGGGTCCGCGGACCCCTGGTTGAGAACCACTGTTATACACGTTATGACGTGTATTTTGTGTAGTCTTATCTGTCATAAACAAGAGCTTATGGGTTATGGGGTGTGTTTGTGTCACGGTGTCGCCGAGGTGAGAGCTGGGACACCGGGTGGCGCTGATCTTGCAAGGTTGGTTTTTAGATATGTTTGGCCATTTTTTGCCTGATTTGATAGGACAGTAGAGATGAAGCAGGGAGAGAGACTGGGAGAATGACATGCGCTAAGGATCATCTCAGTCAGGAGTCAAACCAACGATCAGTACTTCAGGCAGATGCCAACATGGGACATGCTCTCTAACCACTCAACCACTGAGCACGCCGCACATTGCAGTTTTAAATGCGCATTTAAATAACATCAAGTCGGCCTTGTAGAGACAGACAACACGTCAACCATTTTGGTCATCTGACAGAACACGTTCCCACCACAGATAAAAACAAACCTACGTCCCAACATTTCTGCCAGAGGTGCACACTATATACTGTATACGTATATATATATATATATTTTTTTTTTTTTGCTTGCTTCCTCGCAGACAGATTCTCACACTTTCTCACAGTCTGTTGTGTTACCTCTGCTGCCTCCATCTTGTCTAGTTCCCTGGATGCTCCCGTGTCTCTGTGTTTGATTACATTCATTCTGTGATGGAGCTAAGTGGCAGTCTGTCCTGTAATCTCTGCCATTCATCAATGTCAGCCTTAATAGAGGCAGAGAGGAAAATGAGCAGAAAGGAGTCCTTTTGGTAAACCTCCTGTGACTGCCTATACATCTGGTGTGTGTGTGTGTGTGTGTGTGTGTGTGTGTGTGTGTGTGTGTGTGTGTGTGTGTGTGTGTGTGTGTGTGTGTGTGTGTGTGTGTGTGTGTGTGTGTGTGTGTGTGTGTGTCAGTGTGTGTAAGTCTCACCTTCTTTGAACATATGTCTCCCCTCTAGAGTCAATTTTTGTGCTCTATGTGTAAGAATATGTACATCAATTTAGAGGCGGTTGTAAGGAAAGTGTGAGTGGAGTGTGAGTGGAGTGTTCCTCGGCGTGCGAAGGTGTGTGTACAGTACGTGCATCCCACAAGCCAGTTCACTCGTTTATCTGTGCTGTCAGCTCGCCTCACGAGAGCCTCGCTCACACAATGGTAACCTGCAGGGAGAAGGAGGAGGAGGAGTGAGAAAGAGAGAGAAGAGGAAAAGAGGAGGAGAAGCAGGAGGAGGTGGGGAAGAAGGACGTGTGAATTGGGTGGAAAGGAATTTTGCCACTCCCTGCCAGACAAGGAGGCTCGGTTCCAGCTGTCCTGTCTACCATCAAGTCCCCCACTAACACAACTAACACCTCCTCCTCCTCCTCTTCCCATGCTGCATCCAGTTTTGGAGACAAAGGTTTTCTCAGCTCTGCCTTGTAACAGTAACCAGATAATGACTGCATAACCACATGTCTGTGACATAACATCCAATTCATCACGTCTTTCACAACACAGATGTCTCCCAAACCTCAACACTCCACATTAGAAGTGGCTGATTTAACATTTTATAAACTATCTGTGTCGGCAGAAGTTTCAGCTCTTATAGCGGCCGAGGGCTGAGCACCCTCCACCAGTTGCACAGTCAGGCTACAGGCTTTTCCTGCTCTGAACTATTGTTATTATATCGGCCTTTTTAAATCCACTATTGGTTGACCTCTACACCACAGGCTGCCCGGCCTTTTCATTGCCTCTGTAATCAGAGTAGGATTCATCTTTCTTACCCCAAGTCTTTTTAGGCTTCCAGGATTAAGGCATGGTTACATGCAGGCTACAGTAGCCTATTACTTTTCTTGATGTCTCTCAATCTCAAAAATGTAGTCCTAAATCTTAGTCAATGAACAGGATATATGTCCTGAAAATAATCTAATTGTAATAAAAATCTTACTTCAGATTACAGAGGTGTCCCTTCTCCCCATATTGAGCAGAGCGGGTTGATGAACAAATAAAGCAGTTTCATGTTAAGAAAAACAAAGATTCAACTTTCTTAACTTCACAAATGTGTCTTAAATCACTAGTTTTACGTCAGCTCTTTATGACTAGATGCACATTTGTGAGATTTGGGATAAATACTATGGACAGCTCAAATGAAAGTCTGAAGTACGCTCACTGCTGGGGAACTGGTGTCCCGGTTCAGATCCTGAAGGACTGTATCCAGTTGGTTTCAACAGTGACACGGTGCTGTGTAGCCCAGTTATTTCATAAAACCGCTTCAGCTGCACTTTGTGTTTAGTGCTGATTAGCAAATGCTAACACTACATGGTAAACATGATGTCTGCCCTAAACAAAAAAAGAATCAGCATGTCCCTTCTGTCATTGTGAGCATATTAGCATGCTGACGTTAGCATCTTTCAAGGCCTCACTACGCAGCTGCTACATGGGTGTTTCTCTTTAAATGCCAAGAAAATTATTTGTCAGACTTTTTATGAGTTCAGATTTCCCTAATCATTTCTAGTAGGCTACATTCTTTTAAAGGGCTCTTTGTAAATGGCTAAATGGTGTGGAACAAATGCGGATTTCTAGACAAATTACCTTGGTAAGAAGAGTTTTATTTAAATCCAGGTAGCTGTGGTTTGTTTTCAAGGTGACTCAGATTCCTCTTTATTTATTTTCGGCTCAGTACTGTAGGCATCCAGCAGAGATGGGTATAATCGTGTTTTTAACAAGTCTAACAAATCCACAATGGGATTTGCAATGCAAATCTACATGTTCTACAACCTACCATGGAGGAGGCATCATTTGCGTGCGTGCAGAGGTTCGGTACCTGTTTGACTTAAAGTATTCAAAGATGCTGACACTCTCCTTCACACAAAGATGTGCAAAGTGTACTGGGAGCAAATGTCACTTTAATGACATGATGTTGTGCTTGTTTTAACTTTTTTTTTCTTCTTATTTTTGGAAAGGTAGACTATTGTGAGACTTAAAACAAACCCCGCTGATTCAGCCTTTCTCCACCTCACAAACTCGCCCCCCTTCCCTTCTGTTCAGAGTCGGGCCCAGCAGGGAAAGCTTACCTCGAGCAGTAAAGCTCGGGTGCTGGGTTTTAGCCTGTGCAGCTGTCGACTCCTATCTATCCGCTTGTGTTGGTGCTGGAGAGGATACTCCAGGGTGCATTAGAGAGGGTAGGGAGATTAGATACTGAGTGCTGATATCTCCTGTTCCTCTCCTGCTATGTCTCCCCTCTGCTGCCGCTGCCTGGCCCAGGAGAATAGGCTGGTGGAGGCAGCTTTTAAAGATGCAGAGGAAAAAAAAGATGCTCCCTGTTGTGACTTCTGCAGGTCTGTTTCTTTCATTCGGCCTCTTCTTCCCGGCCTCTTCTTCCCTGTGACTTCACCGTCTCCTCTTCTGCTTTCTTCTCTAGAAGTAGTCCTCCTCCCATGGCTGCACTGCTGCACAACATAAGGATACTGCAATAACACCAAAAGAGAACAATAGACAAGGTTGGGCTTTATCCTAGAACTAAAAAAGAAAAATAAAGATTAGCTATAGGCTTGTCCTGGATACTGGATATTTTGTTTTTGCTGTTGTTGTATTGTTGAGGACACAACTGTACCTCCACACTCTCCGCAGTGGGTTTCTGCTAAGACCTGCTGCTATAGATTAACCCTGGAGATGGATTTATCTCAGGGTGAGCTGCACAGCTTCAGATTCATTGACTGCTTGTTTTGCAACGTGTTTTAATTGTTGTGTGGTGGCACACTGTAATGGTGGAGAAAAATTTAGTCATTATAGAAATGCAACCATGTGAGGAGAAATACTGCTGAAGCACTGTAGCAACGGAAAGACTGAATTAAAACAACTCCACATGTAGGCGTGAGCGTGTAGTGCACATAGCACATAGTGAATGGATGCATTTACCAAACTAACGTATCTCATGCATGAAATTTTAAACACACATGCAGTATATATAGGCTGTTGATAGGCTAGAATCTCTACTGCTGTATACACTGGAAGTACATTTATGTTTATGTATTACAATATACCATGGGGTAAGTACATAAAGCAATATCATGTTACTTTGATTAGATTAGGGTGATTTCATATAAGGCTGCACACTTTGCAAAACAAAATTGCATTATAATTATTTTGGAAAATATTGCATTTTAATTTTCACTGGAAATTTCAATCAAAATCACGTGATTTTTGACGTTTTACTTATTTTATCGAAGAACTCAAACCAACAAGGTTCATAGCTCAATTCAATTCAATTCAAAAAAGCTTACACTCCTATCAACAATGCTAACTTAACAAGGACCCAAACGTAAACTTATAGTGGTTGCCAGAGGGCCCGACTCAATAAAGAGACCAAGTCAAAGATGCCTGACTAAATTATGATCAGATATTGAAATCAACATTATATAAAATAAATTAACATATTATTAATAGGCATTTATCACAACCTAGGAGAGAATTCATAACACACACATATGACCATAATATGTAAAGAAAAAAAAGCAGCCCCTGTGACTTTGATATTGCTTGTCACAATAAATAATAATCAAAATTGTATTCAGTAAAAGGAAAATAGTGGGGTAGACTTTGAAATTAGTAGATTAAAAAATGCAGGAACTATAAGTTTTAATGTTCATTTCCTGACAACGGTGGTGTCTTTTTTAGAGACTCTGTATGAAAGTCACAAACCCTCGTGAACACCAGGGTGCCACTCATAAACACCATGGCATTTTCACATGGCTATTTAAACCCTCGTATCATCCATCACTGTTTTATGGCTAGTTAGCTCAGCTCATGCTGCACTGACCACACACACCCTGCAGGTGTGTGCTCGTCTTTACCAAGACCTTTACAAAATCAGGAAAAGTTGCCCTCAATTACGCCTGAAAGCCAAAATAACTGACACACTATCTTTTCAAGGATGTACTTTTGGTGTTTGTCAGAGTGGCACTGGGACAATGAGAGATTTGTGGTGATAGGCGTTACACCTTATGTTGCACAGAGGCAGGTTAATTCCTCAAAAATGAGAATGGATTTTCTGTAATTACACAGGAAGTTCCCTTGATCCTCCAAAATTTGTTTCTGAAATGCTCAGATTATCTCCACCACTTGGAAAACCACGATAAGTACATGACAAATCGAGGGATGGGTTGGATTAACTGCCTTTCCTCGTGTGCTGAAAAGGCCATGAAGTTGGCTTTGATGGGGAAAAGCTGGCGTCTTCTCAGAAAAGGTTGTTCTTAGAAACAGCATCTCTCAATTCTCCTTCCCCTCGAACTATTTTACATGTATTATGTTGTGGAAACACATTATTTCATTCTGTTGTTTGGACTGCTGATGAAAGTGTTGTAGACTCATGAACAGGCAACAGGCGCTGCGTTTTCCAGCTGTGTCTTTCTAGAGTGAATCCATTCGCGCCTCCTCATTAGAGAATCCTCAAAAAACCAAAACATGTTCCAGAGAGACAAAAACAATCTTGTGGTTTCTGCTTGCTCAGGCTGGTTTGTCTTTCGGGTTCGCTCGGGCTTGAGGCTTCCGGCAGGTTCTCTGTGTAACTGATGGCAGCTGTTTACTGCAGAACTGTGTGTGTAGAGGCTCATTATTAGAGCGTGAAGCTTGTTATGGGGCCGTGTGAGAGACTTGTTAGTCGCTAATTATTTCTGAGGAGCTGCCTGGCAAGCCTGGATGGAAATGAGTAGAGAGAGCAGACGCAGAGAGATGTACAGTAACAGTAAAGTGCAGTGCAGATGTACGTGAGTAAGATGTGCCAGAAACTCTCACTGTGTCTTCACCTGCTGCAACTTTGAGGTTATTAATTTAACTTAAGCTTGTGTCTCTATGAGTATTGCCTGATATCTTGTTTTCTAACCAAGCAACATTTTCTGTAGATGAATCTGAGGTGAAAAGATAATTAAAGGGTAAAAAATTGTTTTTATTACCCGTGGAAATATGTTTTTTTTTCTTTCATCGCTTGAACAAAGTGTATGTTCTAACTTTCTCATATTTTGACTTTTTGTTTGTGCAGACTGTATATTGATTTAAAAATGATTTTCATTAAAACAGAGAATACAGTAAATAAACACAAAAGGAGAAATGATGGAGCAGTACATTTAAATGACTGGACAGCTATTGTTCATATTTCCATTGACATAATCTGATCTGTTTGACTGTTTGACCAAAATTACTACCCGTTAGTTGAATTTACATCTTTTCACTAAACCTCTGTCCCACTGTGTATGGAATATCACAGATTTTTATCAGGATATTGTTTCGAAACTTTTTCACTCATGTAACCCATTTACCCATTGTAGTGGTGGGGTAACATTTGACCCAGGAAACCAGAGATGCTGTAAAGTTAAGACAGTGGTTACAATTGCAAAAATGTAGTAAGGAACCTTACATGCTACAGTCTACCATGAAAACATTTTATCTCACTATTCAGGGTCCAGGGTACTGAATATGTGACTCTGCCTGAGACAAGTGTTAACATTGATGACTTTCTTAATAGATAGAAAGGCCTACCTTTGGCACTGATTGTTATGTGTGATTACTAGCTTAAAATGACTTATTCAAGCTGTTTAAAATGTTGAATATAACACAACAGACTTCACACTGAAGCTGCATGACTCATTGAAATGTAAGTGCAATGTCTTTTTTGCAGTCTGTTGGAGTGTTTTTGCTGTAAAAACATTATCAGTGCATCTTTTGTTGTTGAGGCATTCAAAGCCATAAAACTGTCTGAGAGGAGAAACACCAATAACAATCACAGCTTAAGTTGCTGTTGATGATCTGTATGTATCACACACAGTTGGAGCTGAGGGAGAGGAAGTGGGGAGCTGCGTCCCAGGAGTGTCTCCATTTCCAGACTCTTGACGTTAACCTACACATTTCATTCAGGCCAGATTTTTAATGTATGTATTAACCGTTTAAAGGTCCCATATTTTACATAACAATAATACGTATTGTGATTATAAAGCAGGTTCTATATGAGAAAGTATCAAAGCCTAAGTCCACAGATAAATGCATGCAGCCTGTATTAAGAAACAGAGCCTTAAAACCCGGCGTGAGGACGCCTGTAACGTTGTGATGTCACAACAAAGCAGTTGTCCCACTTTCACTTTCAGAGACAGGACATGGTTTGCACAGCAGCAGGTCTGAGTCTATTTATTCCAGATTATGACCAAATCTTTTGCCACAGTCACTGAAGTACATTTTTCACAAGCGACGAATCTCTCCAAACATCCTTGAATAAATAGATAATAACACTTGTTGATAACCATTTTGGAGTGAACCTAATCAACCTACAGTATAGAGTATCAGACAGATATGATCTTGTTCTAAGTGAAACTGTTAGCAAACACATAAAAATGAGCCATAAAATCAGGTGTAAATTCAAACTTTATCTACTGTTAACATTGAATTATTGTGTTGATGTTTTGACATTTGAGATCAGAAGAGAGTTGCAGAGCTCCTCTCAGTTTCAAAAACTGAGACACTCACAAGGATGAAAAGTAAAAAGCCTTTAATTCAGGATGGCTATTGAATGATTAAAAGCATGCCTGAGCCTATGTGTTTCGGCCATATGTTCACTCCTTTATATAAGATCACGTGGTCAAACTGGGCGGGCTACAGTCATACAGGCTAGAACTGCAAGGCAATTACACCTCACAATTTCAACCGAGAATAAAAAATGAAAACAATACAAAATCCCAAGTAATACCTGATATACACAATAAAACCACTCTTTGCACATTAGATCGTCAGTCCTCACTCAGAAGCAGAAGACAGATATCCTAGGCCAAGGGACCAGGATCCCACCTGAGTCAAAGAATCTGGGAGAAATCAAGTTTGCCATTTAGGCCAGGGTAGAGATTCTCTCTGTAGGAGCCTTTTTTGCCTGTCTCCTCTCCTTAATGACCCTGCTATGTGGTCTATGCCTGAGATCTTTTAAGTATTGCAACTGCTATTGGCAGCCTCTTTATAATGTAGAGCCATGGGATATTGGGCGTTGCCTGTCCTAATAGCATGTTCATGTTCAGCCAATCTGCTTTTTGTTTGCATTTTCTCCCAATATGCTGTATGTAAACTGGATCCCTACACTTAAGAGCACCAGAGATGGAAGTGACTTTCCACACCCATGCATCACTCCAGTCATGTGTTTTCTGACATGTAAAATGTAGGACTTTTGCTGTAGGCTATGTGTGACAAATTCAACTAATACAGACAAAAACATCCAACAAATAAAGAGATAAATAGAACAAATCTGTGTTTTGCTATCAAACACATTCAATTATTAGTGATTTACCGCCTCCTAACATTGATATTCTATAACAAACTTGTAGATGTTCTGCTTCTCACTGATCACAATGAACAAAAGATATATTTTACAGCACCTCACAGGCTCCATGTGTTTGT
This sequence comes from Trachurus trachurus, assembly GCF_905171665.1. Classification (NCBI taxonomy): domain Eukaryota; kingdom Metazoa; phylum Chordata; class Actinopteri; order Carangiformes; family Carangidae; genus Trachurus; species Trachurus trachurus. Next base: position 11,415,827 of record NC_139901.1, read on the forward strand.
TTTTTTATGCATGGCACAGAAACAGCCGCAGCTCATGCCCTGAATTTCTTATTGTTCCAGCCGGCAGCTCTGAGCCAGACAACTGATGTGGTCCTCCTGAACAAAATAAGGCCCCTTGCTGGATGAGAAGCCAGATTTATGTGCCTGTGTTATTCCTGGTCATAATGGAGAGGAAAGCCTGGAGTTTGAGAGCTCATACATATAAATATTTCTCAGAGGAAGGTTGCCTCTAGATCCACTACAGGTGGTGAAGGTTTAACTGTGTTGTTCTAAAAAAAAAGAAAGAAAAGGAAACAGATTCACTCACAAATACTCCAATTAGCCGAGTGTTTATTGTTAATAATGACTATGTTGGATTATTCAGTACATTGTGATTCATATTTTTGGCAGACTCTTGAATGAGCATGTGCTCCTCTTCATGTGTCTGATGTCTCACTCACAGTGAAACAAAAGGTGCTTAAAAAACACTGGACTCAAACTGCTTTGTACTACAAAGGCATCGTTGTTATGCTGAACCCTGTGTATCCGCTGGGTTTCTGTGAGAAAGTAATCGCTGACTGATGATGTGGTGATAATTCGTTGTGCAGAGGTGGAACCTTTATTACATTACAAAATTGCAGAAAAAAAAAACAACAACTCGCCCTTGGTGTTCTGGTTGAACCCTTTGGCTCAAGAGCCCATGTTCTCCTTTTAACCTTTTCCATTTGATTAAGAGGGAGAACAGACCTGACCTGACCCACGCTGTGGGGAGGCAGGCGGCAGCTGGGATTTGGGCCAAAACAGCGGGAAACTGAGCTCAAGTGGAGGAGCTGGCAAAACCAAGGGTGGTGAAGGTCCGCAAAAAAGAGACACACATGCATAAATATGTAGTGCATACTACACTCTAGGGCTGTACAGTTAATTGCAGTATAACCAAAATTGCAAGTGGCCGAGTGCAATATGTCACAACATTGTTGTGCATTGTCGGCACTATAAATTTTGTTTTGCTACAGAGACAAATCATATCCTAAAGACATAAAGGGACATGTTTGTTTGGTACAAGACTCAACAAACATTTGCATGTACACATGTGAGTGTGGAGGCAGATGCAGAGAAGCGTTAACCTGCAGACAGCATGACCATGTGCAGGTGCAGGAAAAACATACATTATGCTAAAAGGAGATACATGCCATATTGTGTGGTAATTAGAGTACAAATACATTATTATAGTACACACACAAATACATACAGTAATCACCTTAAAGCTCCATTAATCATTTTATCTGATGTCCCAAATGTAATCACAGTGATGTCAAACAAATATAAAATGAAAAAAGTAATAGGAGATAGGATACTATACAATTAAATAATGTAACAGTAAATCAATTCAAACATGTACAAACAGAAGTTGAAAGATAAGAGATTATGGTTTGAAAATGTCCCAATCAATTCAAATGCTTTATAGTGAGTTCCAGATTAACAAAGCAGTTCTTCCAAGCTCAGTATGAACTTGAGGGACATGGAGTGTAAGGCAGTCTGTGGTCCAATGGACTTAACAATGGTGAAATTTATATAGGCATCTTACCAATGCATGTGAAAATTAGGCCTCTCAGAGGGAGAGGACCACTGGATGCACAGGATGCTATGATGGGGCTTTAAAATGTCACCAGTAATGAACCTAAACGCAGAGTGATAGACTTTAGAGGTGTAGCAAGTGTTGCCATAATCCAGGACTGATTTAACTAAAGTTCCCTCAACAACTGTACTAACCACATTCAATCCAGATGGGGAACAGACTCTTTTACTAGTTAAGGTTTTCTTTGACATTAACTCACAATTATCTCTCAGGTAAATACGTCTGATTTTAAAAGCTGCATTTGTACTACAATTTACCGTAAACCAACACAGCAAAATTATAATTTGTCTCAAAAGTCTCAAAAAATACAACATATGCCAAATGCAAATCCTGTATTACAGAAAACTCCAGAGCACACAGAATTTCCATCTGCTAATCTTAGGTAGGACTGTGCACATGCTCCGCTGGGTATATTCCCTCTCGTTTACTACAAACATGGATTTCGCAAAGTATATTTTAAATCTAAACAGGAAACCATCTTGTAAATACAGTATGTGACTGAAAATTTGATCAACCTCTGTGGGAAAGGGCACAACTATTATTTATCTCATGTGTTTGTACATTCCTAGAGATCAATCCAGGTCTTCAATTCTCTTCAAATGTAATGTAAATTTTCCTTTTACCTATTCAGCAGACTTACAATAAATTAAGCATTTCAGTAAAGCAGCCACTGCACGTATGTTTTTTATATAAATAAAAATAAGCTACTGAGGAAATATTAACTAAATTAGCACTGTGATGAAAATACAGTTGTATTCAACTGAATTATAACTGAACAATGCGGCAGTGTAAGCCCTTCTTTTCCCTCAGAGTGTCCCCGGGGATGCACATACAGTACAGCAGCATAATTAACATTATAATAGCTGTTGAGTCACACTATGCTGTAGCCACTTCCTCGGCTGTTATGAAGCCATTTCAAGAACCTGAAAAGCTCTTGAGAGTACTGTAGGCAGCCTGCATGCACCACCAGCCATCTCACACACTGAGCAGCATTGACATTCAGAGGCTGCTGCCGCTGGCTGCCCGATCATGATGGATTCAGATTGAGAGCAGAAAAGGCACGGAGAGGCTCAGTGTTGCTAGAGCCCTTATGTATAAAAAAAACCCTGACTGTTGCAGCAGTGAGTGAGAGGAGAATGCTGAGTGAGTCTGGGTGATACGAGCCCATGGGCAGGACGCAGAGAGGGAAAATGCATGACGGGTCTCTAAATATCCTTGTTAGGCAACTGTAAAATACCTTATGCGAGCTGGCGACGAGACATATTTAAGTTTGATTGAGGAACGGAGGAGAGAGAGGGGGAGAGGTGAAGAGCTAAAAAGTTTTATGTGTCACAACAGTAGTTCTTCCAGGTCCTCCATCTTTCATCCTCAGTATGTTAGATCCACTTTGCAACAAATGCAGTGAGCAGGAGTGAGTAAATGTTGATTTCCAACTCATCCCAGGCTGCCAACCCCGTCACAGATAATTAAAGGAGACATATTCTGCCCCCTTTCCACAAATTAAAATAGTTCCCAGGTGTCTTAAAGACATATCTGTGACATGCTTTGGTCAAAATACCCCAAGGATCAAACATCACGTGTTTCTTTTCATACTCTCAAAGCAGCCCTGTTCAGAACGGCTGGTTTCAGTGCCTGTCCCTTTAAATGCAAATTAACCACTGCTTTCCCCGCCCCACTCCTCCTACCGGTCCCAGGTAGGGGTGGTATTATGCTAATTCGAATCCTAGTTACATCACTGGAAGACAACTGAGGGAACAGCTCATAAAACCACATGGATTTTAACCTAGGGAGCCTGCACATTACAGATTTTTTAAAGAGCCTTCACAAAGTGCTATTTCCATAATACATGTCCCCTTTAGAAGACACGTCAGTTATGTCATGGCCTTCAATCATCAGGTCAACAAATGACAAGTGATGAACACTGGTGTTTATTATGTTGATTGTATCAGCTTTTTTATGAACTGTAAATGAACTGTAAATTATGTGTGAATGTGTGTGTGAATGGGTGAATGTGATGTACTGTAAAGCGCTTTGGGTATCGTTACAGGTATAGTAAAGCGCTATATAAATACAGACCATTTACCAATTTGTAAATGTCTAATTATTAAAGTGTAGCAGGTGTGTGGTAGCAGGGTTTTGTGTCACACCTTAATGCAAACCAGCAAGACAGCTAAATGTTATTCAGCTGAACACTAAAGCAAGCTGGCATGCCTCCATGAAAAAATATGTTAGCATTATGTACTTACACATCCAGCAGACACAGAGCAACTTTATCACCTATTTTGACTTGTGTTTCTGTCCAGCTGATGAATCTCAGTCCAATCTCCAGCCTCCTTTAATCTCTGATTTGCTTTCTAATAACCCATTGGATAAACATCTGGCTCTTTAGTTTCTAGATGTTTGTAGTTGCTGACTCTTCCTCCTGTTTGGTGCTGGTAAGAGAGTGTAAAAGTGATGTTTAGACTTCCCTGAAATCTGCTAAGATTTCTGCTGAAAAAAAAAATATATATATATATACAATGTGTATATATATATATATATATATATATATATATATATATATATATATATATATATATATATATATATATATATATATATATATATATATATATATATATATATATATATATATATATATATACACACTGTATATATATATATATTTTTTTTTATATACAGTACAGGCCAAAAGTTTGGACACACCTTCTCATTCAATGTGTTTCCTTTATTCTCACTGAAGGCACCAAAACTATGAATGAACACATGTGGAATTAACAAAAAAAGTGTGAAATAACTAAAAACATGTCTTGTCTTCTTTGTCTTATCTTTCTTCTTTTCTTCTTCCTCTCCTTCTTGCTCCCCCTCCTCTATCTCTGACCCCTCCAATTCTAGTTTCTTCAAAGTAGCCACCCTTCGCTCTGATTACTGCTTTTTGCTCTTGGCATTCTCTTGATGAGCTTCAAGAGGTGAACCTGACCTGAACATGGTTTTCACTTCACATGTGTGCCTTGTCAGGGTTCATTAGTGGAATTTCAGTGAGAATCTACAATGTAAATAGTGATGAAAATAAAGGAGATGCATTGAGTGTGTCCAAACCTTTGGCCTGTACTGTATATATATTTATATATATATATATATATATATATATATATATATATATATATATATATATATATATATATATATATATATATATATATATATATATATATATATATTGTTTACCATAAAGTTGTAAGTTCTTCTCATTAAAGCAGAAGTAAGCGATCTGGTCGTTTTGGCTAACTTCCTGTCAGCCGTTGGAGTTAGCAGTCCCCGCCCTCGTCCCTACGTCACCACATTCACGCGCATCCCTTGGCTGCACACACAGAGAGGACCGCCCCTTTATGCCGTTCTCTCTCCTCATTGGATAAAGGTTGTAGGATACAAGAAAAGTTTTCTCCTCGGCTTACAGCAGAGCAGAGTGACTGACAGACCCGTGTTTCAGACCAAACACTCTATATAAGTGATTGCTGTCGGAAGATATAACTATTTAAGACTTATATTAACACAAATATTCCGCTTACTTCTGCTTTAAATGATTGCAACAATGTGATTTATTCTTTATTGATCAATCTCTTCCAAACGTCTCACCGTGAAAATTAAACCACAATTAACCTTTATAATAGGAATCAAAAGAGCAATGTGTCTGAAAACAAAATTACTCCAACTTTATGGGCAACAGTGTATAATATATAAAAAGATATAAGTAAGTCTATAAAGTCTGTACTTAGTTTAGACTAGACTACTTGTTTAGACTAAATGTCCGGTCTGTAGCGCATGGATTTGACAAGTGTTCCCCTCCCACTCATTAATCCAGTCTTGTGTGCCATTATGCCCTGTATGTGACTTCTGAACAACTCCTACAGCTCTACTCTATTTTATATTTTTTTAATGCTCTTTAAGTATAACATACAACAGTCTCCTTCCTTGCTCTCTGAAATGTTGGCATCTCAAGAAATGGAGCTATTAAGTGGAGTAAGATGGAAGTTTAGAGAGGCTGGAGTGAGACAACGCCACAATGAAACACCTCCTGCTCCTCTTTTATCACAGCTGTAATTGCCTCATTCCATTTCTCAAAGAAATAAACGATAACACGCGTCCCTGCAGCTTCTCCGCCCACAGCTATCTACTACCTCACACATTGTCCTCCACCGTCCTCCTCTCCCTCTCCCTCTCTGTCACATGCACAGTCTCATATTAATTCTTCCCGTTTATTCTTGCTATATTTTACTCTCTCACAAACACGCTGGGCCTCATGCTCATATAAACACAGACCTGCTCATTAATTCAATCTCTGGCAATAATTTATTTCCTGCTGCACAAACACACACACACACTCAGGCTGTTTTTTCTTCTCTTACTCCCATAAACACTCTTTTTCTCTCATGTTCATTTCTCCGTCCACCTCTCCTTCTTCGCCGTGGTGAATGGGCTGGTGTGGAGTCTGACTTGGCTGCTGTACTGAAGCTCTCTGAGCACTTATTTGCGGCTATTGCCTGAGAGCCTACCAGTGTTTGTTTTGGAGATAATGATAATGCTTGAGGGTGAGCAGACCCAACTCATCGCAGGCATGGTTATAGCCCCATCAAGCGACAGTGTGCAGATTAGAGATGGCTGTTGCTGAGAGATACAACATTAGATAACCACTTGTTTGAAGAATCATTGTTGCACAAGAAGATGATGAAGAAGAAGAGGGATTTGCAGCGGAGTAAATGATGCTGTATCAATTTCTAGAGAATCCAGTAGATGTGGAAGTCAGGGTTCAGATTACAGGGGAGATATGACTTGGACACACCTAACAGAGGTAAAGACAAACAAACAAACAAACAAACAAAAGAACAACAACAAAGGACCGTCCAAAGGGGTTGAAACATTCATAAATGCATATTTTCTATGTTTATACTGTACCTTGTAGGCCTATACCTTGACACATTTTGATTCTCCCGTGTGTGTCAGGTAGATGCTTAGTATGTATAGTAGCAGTATACCTAGCCAGCATTTTTACTCTCTTACTTTCAGAGTTTGTGGATTAGAGTACATAGTGTCTAATTTGAGCTTTAAGTTACATTTTAGCCAACTAATGTTTTCTGAAATTAGCTTAAAGTTACAGGCTGTGTCTGAAATCACTCACTACTCACTATATAGTGAACTATAGTGACTACACTACACATTTTGCAGTGCTGTCCGAAAGTATAGTGAGAATCAAAGTAAATGGCCTATACCTATTGGAGTCATAGCATCTCACAAGTATAGTAGTGTACAATCAATGGTCATGCATTAAAGGGATAGTTCACCCTAGAATGATATTTCGCTCATTATCTACTCACCCTTATGTTGACTAAGGGCTGGAAGAATTATCAGAGTCCACCGTCCCTTCTCTTAGTTACAGGGGGTCTCGGCGTAGCAGTGAATTTCAATGCAACGGTTGCAAAGGGACACCGGAGCTCTTCGTAAAAAAACACACACAAAAAAACATCCAAATACCTCCATGATGCTCGTATGTAATGTCCGTCTTGTGCTGAAGCCCCAAATTGCGTAATTGTCCCGAAAAAAATTGTGATTTGCGCCGGCGTCAGTGCGGTTACTGCGAATCACGCGATATTTGGACGGACCAGGAAGAGGAGCTTCGAGAAGCTTCCGCTACAAACAAGCTTAAAATATAGACTTATTTAATTTTTTTCGGGACAATTACGCAATTTGGGGCTTCAGCACAAGACGGACATTACATACGAGCATCATGGAGGTATTTGGATGTTTTTTTGTGTGTGTTTTTTTACGAAGAGCTCCGGTGTACCTTTGCAACCGTTGCATTGAAATTCACTGCTACGCCGAGACCCCCTGTAACTAAGAGAAGGGACGGTGGACTCTGATAATTCTTCCAGCCCTTAGTCAACATGAGGGTGAGTAGATAATGAGCGAAATATCATTCTAGGGTGAACTATCCCTTTAACCAAGCAATATATACCATAATGCATTGCAGCCACGCATCGTGGTCATGATTGCTGTCAGCATTGATCTGGAACGTTTTAGTTATGCAATTGTAGTAACGTAATTAACTGCACGGTGGAGTAGTAGAGTGTTTTTTTTTTTCATTTTAACTCACTAGTTCTCGATATATAATTCCCTATTATTATTTGCTATTTTCTTACTTTAGCTTCAGCAAACTAATAGTAGCTGTAGTTTCTAACTTTAGTCCTGTAACCTACAGTTAAATGTTACCTCAACGTCACAGTTTAGCTTACTAATGTTGGCTACTAGTTCATAGTACGTCCATTTTTAAAAAAAATTGTCATTATCTATGGGCACTCAGTCATGAGATGTGAGACAATAAGGAATAAGTGCAGCGGACACCAGTGGTGAATAATAGGCTACACATTGAAACAGCAACTCCAGTTGTTTAACATGAAGAACTCCACACAGACAGCTGCAGCTGGACACTGGTCTGGGCATCCCACCATGTTTCTTCATGCCAAGGTTCTATTTCCAGCCACGCCCTACCTTTATCCCTTTTGGCCACTGTTTGGCTCCCGTAGCAGCTTGTTCAGCAGTATTCTTCTCCTGTCATTGATACAAGCACCAGTGTCCATTGTAGTTGGAGTTTGTTTTGACATAGAGTTTATTATTACTTACTTTTTATTTGAGTTTTTCCTGTGTGGTAACTGAATAATATAAAAAAAAAAAAAATGTTTACTGAAAGTTCAAACTATTGTACTTGAGGTATCTGCACTTTGTTTAGTGTTTATGTTTTATGCTACCTCATCCTTCTACTCCATCCACATTTCTGCGGGAATTATTGCATTTTTTACTCCAGTACTATTAATTGACAGCTTGAGTTAATCAAGCAGCATACTGTAAGTACTGTAACACTCCCCTTATTGGCATAGTATAATTTGCACACTAGTGAAGCGACTGTAATAAAAGAAGATTTAAGACAGACTGAGAAATGGGTCCCATAAGATCAGATTGCAGCAGTCTGCTGCTTGGATTCTGTAAATTGTTTGATTAAAGCAGTCACACCTGCATTGAAATGATCTGCCAGTTATTATCACATCTTCCTGCAGTTTTCAAGTATGCAAAACGTTTGGGCAGAAGAAAAGTGTGCATGGATTTTGCGTTGTGAGCTTTGCACTAAGTGGGAAAAGACAGATTATCATTGCTGAGAGCAACTTCAGAGGCTCTATCTCTTACGCAGCAGTTTTTATGTCCCAGCTTTGAATATTATCTACAAGACAGGGGCTGTGGGCATTGTAGCTGGCTCTGGCTGTGTATTGTCAAATCGATACCTGGTGCGTTTCAGGTTTCACAAATGAAAAATACAAGCAGATTTCCAGATCAATGTACAAGAGGGATGTATGACTCGAGGCTTACACTGCTCTTGTAATACAAGACAGATCCATAGCCCAGCGTCACAGTTTGAACAGCCAAGGTTAATCTATGAGCCCAGATGAAAATTGGCACTTAGTTGGCACAGGTCTGACTCGTTCTTATTGAGTGAATAAGCTAGACAAATCTATGAGCAGGAGCACAAAAGTTCAGAATTCTTAAAGCTAACTCCATAATTAAAAACACCTCTGAAGTGTCACTCAAAGTGTCTGGACAAAGCTCAGAGCGACAGAGCAACATTACAAATTAGAGTTTAGTTAAAGCAGATATCAGCTTCACGGCCGTTTCGGCTAATGCTGCGTTCAAGGCAGGCTTTTGAAACCGTAAGTTACAGCTTCAAGTCACAACTACGACTTGGTAGCGTTCCAGGTAACCCGTAGCTCGTGTTTTTACCGTCCTGTTGTCTGTGAAAGTTCCCTATAACGGCCACTCGTAACTTCCGACCCGTGAACTCGTACCAGATCGAACTGGTATGACTTCACAGGAAGGAAAAACACAAAGTACGAGTTTCTATGAACGCACCATGAGTTAGCAGCCCCCGCCCTTGTCAGGCATCAATTGGTCCTCGTGCTACGTCACCACATTCACGCGCATCCCTTGGCTGCACACACAGCCCTTCATGCCGTTCTCTCTCCTCATTGGATAACACTTGTATCCCACAAGGAAAATTTTCTCCTCGGGTTACAGCAGAGCAGAGTGACGGAGAGACTCGTGTTTAGGCTGAAATACTTCATGTAAGTGATTGCTGACGGAAAATAGGACTATTTAGGACTTATATTAACAAAAACATTCCACTGATATCTGCTTTAATGAACCAGGAGAACATGGTAGAGCAAAACTCTTCATGTGTAACACAGGATTTCCCAAAAAGGAAAGCAAAACATGACCAAGTTGTAATATGGAAAATTTCCTCATGAGAAGTGGAAAATATTGTGACATTCACACTCGAAACTTATTTTCATGAGGGGCTCATGGAGTCAGTAACTGCCTTTGGTCATACTGTGTGAAATCTGGCATGTTATGGTTTTCCCTCTACATTTTATTAATAAATATGAAAAGTGGCTTTTACAAAGGTATTATTTGTGCACCAGCCTTACTGTAGCTGTCATGACAAACGTGAGGGAAACGCAAGATCACGATAAATAATAGGAGTCATTTCAACAAAAAGAAGGAACCCATTGGATGTGGTCATCTTTAAAATTTAGTGCGTAATTTGTTGAGTGTGAAGAGACGGATAAGCACAAAATTTCAAATGTGCTGGCAAGTCCAGAGAGTCCAACCAATCTGTATGGTGATCAAACAGGACTCTCACTTATCACTGGCTAGTAATTTAGCCTGAGCAAGATTATTACTTGTCTTATTTTTTCATCAGTTGATACCAGAACATTTTCTCAAAACCACAGACTGACTGTAAATTTATTTAACATTTGTTTAGTTACATTTATTGCATAAAACTAAAACACGTGAAAAAATGAAATAACAAATTGTCTTTAAAGCTTAAATTTGACAGTAATAAAACACACATTTGTTCAACTCAGTGCTTTCTGTAGGTTTACTTCAACAGTAGTCAGTTGTTGTGGTGTGACCTGTGGCCATTGTTAGCTGGTGCTTATTGCTCAGTTATTCTTATTTTTTTCCTGCCAAAAAGTTACACTTCTTTATGAAAATACAAAAAAGAAGCACTTTTGTCTAAAAAACATAACTCAAAGTTTCATTTATTAACTTTCTGCTCAGCTTTCAACCGCATCTCATTGTGTCACAAAAAAAAAAGAAAAACCTTGAGCTCCGAGTAAACACTGTTCTCTGAGGAAAACTTTGATGTGTAGGTGAAAGCTTCACATCTCCAGAGAGTAAAAGTCAGAATGTGAATCTTGAGACAGAGTTTTTATTTAAACCATTACTTGGTCAAAAACAAACTTTTATATTCACAAAATAAGGAAACTAACTCATGAGAGTCTGTGGAAGTAAAGGGAAATTCACAGTGCCATTATGCTTTAATGTCTGTTTGTTAAAGGTGTACAGAAATGGCCGTTTGTCCTGTTTGTCGCGCCGAGTTGTCACGAGCTGCAACACGAGTTTACCCGAGTGAGGAAAACGAATTTGATTGGTCGTTATCGAGCGGGCGGGATATTCAAAGCTTGGGGCGAGCCTGAGCTCCGTGTGTGTGTGCGTGTCTCAGACGTTTGAATGACGGATTACGGATCCAATGTCAGTGGCTGGTGAATCGTGTACAGGCTGACGTATAATCCGTGCGCCTGCATTATCCAATGCGAAAAAAAAAATACACACTTTCATCCCGGATTTACTCAAAAATAGAATTTTGCACAAAGTTTGGCCTACAACGTCTGAAAGATGAGTTGTCACATTAATTTTATGACCCAAAGTGGGCTCAAATTCAATTTTCTTTTCTGTACACCTTTAAGCTAAAATTATAAGTGTCAGTCATATGCCTAAAATGTTTTCTTCTAGTATGAAAGGCTGACCTGCTGAGCTCCAGTCAGGAAAAACAGCCTTTTTTCAGGGTTGTTTAAGTTTGTGATGCTTGAAAAAAAAAAGAAAAAGAGAGTAAAGGTTTCTTTCTTTTTTTTTAAGTAGGAGGATTTGTTCCCACAGGCCTCACTGATCAGAGCTTGTCATTTACTAGTTGCCAAATTTAGGGATTCCAAAAAAACTTGCTATGCTCATACTGTAATACGATTTGGAGAACAGTAGACCTCTCCAGTCTCCACAAAAAGATTACTGACATTTACCAACCAGCTTGAGCCTTTCCAAGCCTGACAACTGCTCTGCTGTCAGGCCAGTAGCTGGCACAAGTGCATGTCCCAGTTCAGACACTGGATCCTGTGAAGACATGAAATCCAGGAGTTCAAGCTGAGCTTCCTCCTCTAATGAGACATGTAAACCCACAAAGGCAGAAAGCAGTGGTGTGTTTGGATGCTCCCTGTCAACATGTTAAGTAACTTTATCTTGTTGGAGTATAAATACTGTTGTTTTATAATGCTGGAGTACTACATAGTTCCTACAAAACAACTCAACAGTAACAAATATAGAGTGTAAGTAGTATGTTAAGGGTTTCAGTTACACCTTTCATCATCATTTTTTGTAATTTATTTATTTATAGGGGACAGTGTAGAGTAGTCAACCATTCAAGTGATGTAAAGATGTGTGTAGGAGACTTTGCAATTATTAAGTCACACTTGGCTGCTTACTGCACACATTTGAAAGATAAATAGCTACTAGTACTGAAAAGGAAGAAAGGTCAAACAATTGTATTTTATTCTCCTTTGGTTTAAAACACACACATTCACAATGAAATATAGGCTACATAGGAAACACAGGGCTATCCTTCCAAAAAAATATTGTATCAAAACATGAACTCTTTAGAGAGATTATTTTTGTTATTCCACATGTTAATTGCATTATCACACATATTAAGGGAGGAGACATTTTAACACATCATATTTTTTGTCTGTGCAAGTCTCACTTTTTTTTCACATTTACAATCAAGAAATATGATATAAGAGAAAGGGCATCCCATCATCCCATGTGGGATGTCCAGTATGGTGTGCTACAGAGCATGGACAAGAAGATAAATGAATGAATAAGAAAAAAGCAGGTGGCTTGATGTAGTTGATTAAAATTATGAAATAAAAATAAATTTTAAAAAACTAAAAAAGTTACACTTCAGAAACTTACTCTCTAACTCTAGAAACCCTCGTGTCTTTTTACACTTGACTCGGATCAAACACGTTTTATCTTCTCCTCTCACTCCCTTTTTTTTTACCATCACACACTCCACCTCATCACTTTGACTCTCACCATCACAGGCAGCTATAATGTGACTTCACATGTTGGAAATGCAGCTGAGAAAGAGCTCACCCTCCTCTTTTTTTCCCAGTGATTAATGTGCAGAGTGTCAGGGCTGCTGTAATATTGTTCCTGTGAATATTCAGTCGTTACACAGCATCACTCAGATTAATCAGTCATTGCTGAAGGAAATTAAGGCTTTTGCATGGAATTTGTTAAACTGCTTTATGATACATTACTGGGCATTTGTCGTTGAATGTTTTCTTCTGCAGTCTGAGCCTTACAACAGCAAAGATGGGTCTAAATGGGAAATCTACTGAAGCTGCACCACAGCCTTGATCTATGATGCTTATCCATCTTATCTCCCTCCTGACGGAAAATAAAATTATTGTAGAAACATTACATTTGAGCTTTCAAACGTCTTGTGTGGCCACTTCACATATTTAGACCTTGTTTTCTAACTGCACTGAAAGTCATCAACTAATGAGCTTTTAAATATTAATAATGTCTCATGTTGTGTCTGTCCAGCCATGTTCACAGAGGTGCCTCATGACATGACGGCCCACAGAGGTCAGGATGTGGAGATGGCATGCTCCTTCAGAGGGGCAGGTACGCCCTCGTATTCACTGGAGATCCAGTGGTGGTACATCAGGAACCATCTGGACTGGACAGACAGACAGCCCTGGACGACCAATGAGGTGAGGTCATCACAAGAACCCGGGCAGCCTGATGATGATGGGAAATAATTAACTCATTAAAAAAAAAAAAAAAAAAAAAAAGCTCTCTGTTACCAAGTATATCTGGTCTTAATTTTAACTTTAATGACAGGACTTTTATTTTTATTTTTATAAAGGATAATTGGTCTACTGTTCTGCCATCTGTTTAAACACACCTGAGGGGCAAGTGATTTTTTTTCTGGGTGAAAATAAAAATATTTTTTCCACAAGTTATTATGATGATGGTGATTATTTTTATTAGTAGTAATAATGGCAGCATTATTGCTGTTGTTGTTGTTGGACAGATGACATTAATCCCCTAAGGGACAACTGAAATATTTAACGATTTATTGATGCAGATTAAAAATGCTGTTTAAACCCCCTCCCTCCTTGGGAGGGTATTTACCCTGGTTTACTGTAAATCTGATTAAAAACACTCATTTTCAGTTTTTTCCTACCAGGTGATTTTTTAATATTCCATGCACCATGAGGTGCATGTTAGCAAATTGTGTTGTATCACTGCTTTACCTCTACACTTTAAATGTGGAAAAAGTCTGTAAAAAAACACACACAAAAACAGATTGATTTTTTCAAAGCAGAATGTGAACACACAGTTAAATGAAACTGACTTAAGATTTAATCCTTTCCCATATGTTTTTTTTTCTTTTTTTGCTAGGTTGCTCCAGAGGAGGAGATACCAAAGGACGCTACAAAGATAAGTGTGAGTGAAAATCTACCTGTTTCCACTGTTTGAGAAAAACCTTTTGTTTGCCTTGGAGTGATGTGATGAAATGAGACACAAAACCCTTGATTACATTTAAATGTCTTGAATGTAAATGTAAATGTTCTGGATCGTCTGCAGATGTTGTACACTGCTGTATTACACACAAGGATTTGATTCTCACTCAGCGAAGCTCTCAGCACAGCGAAAGATGAGAAACACAACGTCAGTACGTTCACTTGATCCGTGATGGTTTTGTAGGAATCACAGTGTCAGCCAAAGAGCAGACAGCGCCCCCACTCGTGGGTGGTTAAGTGTCCCGCTCAAGGGGGCATGGCCCGCTGTGCATCATATTCAGATTCTCATTTACGCCCCTGCATCACCTTTATGACTGCAATACCAGGTCCAAACAATAAACAGTAAGGGAGGAGGAGCAGGCAGCAGGGAAGTCAGCAGAACTTTTTATATCTCCTCTGGTATCCATCAAGGCTTTAACTCACTCAGGCAAATGGTTTCCCACAGCAAGCAGGGAGGAAGCTCAGCCATATAGTCACTCAAAATGTTGACTTTTTCCTTCTAATTAGCTGAAAAACTGAGCTTGGTGAGGGAACTGCTGCACATTATCTCCAAGCCGACCTATTCCTCCTGCTAAATCTCTCTTTACTCACTTTGCAATTACAGAAAAGAGCAACAACTCCTGCTGGCTAATCATACGGTCCTTACCCTCAACAGGATTTTGTGTAAAATCAGCAAATAGAAAGTTAAAAATATTAGATGTGTAAAGATAAACATGAGGATATATTGATATTGTTTTTTATGCGTGAAAAGATGAACATAAAAACACAAACAAAAAACAAAAAACATGAAGCCTCTCTCCTCTCTCCCACCAGGCTAGCTTCTGCTGATTTGCTGTAATGAAAGCACCAGCTGTGGTTTGGGTGACTGAGTGTGTGCGTTAGTGTAAGTGTGTTTGTGTGTGTGGGTGGAGCTGAACACTGCAGGCTCTACAGCTGGAAAATCCTTATTAGTTTTCTGTATATAATGGATGTTGGCCCACATCCATATAGTAAAACAGAAACATGGCAACATACTGTATGCCGATAAACCGACAAACCGTGAAAAGTGTTACAGAAAGTGTTAACCCTTACATGCAGTTGCAAACACACATGTAGTGACTATCTCCAACACACACATACGTACGCACACTATCCAACATCGACTCGCGTCACAGGGAAGAAGGTGGGTGATAAATGAAGTTGTATTTATATCTTTGTGCGTCACATCTCATGATGTCCCCAGACTCTCATCATCTCAACAGAGTTGGTCTCTGAACTTGCAAAGCTTTCAGCTTCCAGATGTAGTTAGTGTCTTCATACTTTCAAGGCCACAAATAGAATTTGTTAGACGGCACCTTTGTCAGAGTTTGAGTGAGTGATTGGCTCTGAGGAGCGCCACTGTGGATGAGTGTATCCAGGTTACATGGATGATTTCAGCATCAAACCAATGCTGTAGCTTTCACTGTCTCACATCATACGCAGCAAATGTACGCTTAATTATTTTCTCTTTCAAACACAGCAAAGTCTAATTCATATTTGATAACCATAAATGTTTTACATGTATCAAACTAATAATAACTAATAATCACTAATCTCTAAAACTGACAGAGATATCTTGTATTCAACTAAATGTGCACACAAGGACTACCATAAAAGTTAGAAAAAATTGTTTGACATACTTATTCCCTTTCTTACAGAACTCTAATGTGGATGGCCATGTATTGATGTTGTTTTGTCTGCTTGATGTCTTGTTTGTTTGTTTGAACAAAAATGTCAACATATGCAGGGACTGTGGATGGAAGCTCCTTTTGCTAAATCTTACACGTAAATGTGTACAAAATACTGTATATGTGTGAAATTTAGCCAAAAAGCTGTTTGAAATGTTGATATTGATGTTTTCTTTTCCGATAAATGGATAAAGTGAAGCAAATATGTAGCTTGAACCAGGAGATATCTAGGCTATCTATATCTGCTTTGGGAGTAGATTAGTTTATATATTATAATCTAATTCTAAGAGACCAAGAGTAAACTACTTGCAGTTTTTTTTTTTTTTTTTAACTTACTGTACAAAACAATGACAATAAGGGTTAGGGTTAGGGTCCTTTTAGCTTCCTAATTCCTGCATTACTGCTTGTCTGAGCTAACATAGTGAAAGCATGCTGCAAGTAATATAATATGACTTTTTAATCTCATATTTTCCCACCTCTTGTCACTTTTTTTGGTACTAATTCATAACCTGCTTGCAAACTACTGTATATGGAAGTGTTAGCATGCACTGTTTTTTGTTGTGGTGTTGAAAATCGAGAATATGTTTTGATTACCAAATATCTGTTGTTACGTCCCTGATACACTTTTGGTGTTGTCTGATATGACCATTAGCTACCCTGTTACCCATTCGTTTTTTTCTCTGTTTATTCCTATCTTTGCCAGGTCGTAAAGGTTGTAGGAAGCAACATCTCCCATAAACTCCGCCTATCCCGGGTCAAGCCGTCTGACGAGGGTACCTATGAATGCCGTGTGATTGACTTTAGTGATGATGCAGGTGCGCGCCACCACCGGGTCAGGGCCTACCTGCAGGTGGTGCCAGAGGGTGAGATCGTCGACGGCAACCGCAACGACAACTTCGAAGCCGTGGACGATACCAAGAGAGGGGTTGGATTCGTCAACGGCGATGACATGGAGACTCATGGTGGTGCCAGAGAGCACGCTCATGGTCACCACCAGAATCACGGGCACCACCAGGAGCACAGCAAGCAGCGGCCTTCGACACCGGCCCACCACGGCCACAGCCACAGCAGCAGTAGCAGCGGTCAGCAAGGCAGTCACAAGGCAGGCAGAGAGCTGAGGAAGAGGGACGCGGACAGTAACCACAGCCACAATGACTGCACCAACGAGCCGAGCTGTGCGCCGTAGATGTTGGCTCATTTCACCTGAGTGATAGATTACGTAACATGATGTGTGTCACAGCATAAAAAAGCTATTCTTCCCACACAGCGCAGGCCTGTGCACAAATCCAGAATCCCAAGAAACCTACAGTGAGGCTTGTTCAGAGCACAGTGCTGTAAACTGTGCAGGGAAAGTAGCTTTTTCTTGCTGTGCATGGGTCTGGGTTGGACTGCTCACTGTCTGAAAAGCCTTGCTTCACGACATTTAGTAAAGAGGGGGAGGGGCTGACATGTAGATCTAGGCAGCTCCACCGTTTCTGGTCTCAGCACTGACGAAAGACTCTTGGCCTACAATTAACCCATGCTCTGTTCCACTCTTGTACTTTAGATACTGTAAATGACACAACCCTGCTTTCACGCTCATACTTCCTCCACTGCCTTACTCGTCATTTGATACACCCTCAGAAAGAAAAAAAATCCTATTATAGCCTACCTGAAATAAAATGTTGAGTGTGCTAAATTAAACTCGGTTAATTCTCCACTTGGAAACCTTGTCCTTTTCACTTTTAGAGCACAAGCTCCATTGGATCTTTTCAAATAAAGGACATGAATATGGTGCAAAACTTGTTCACACCCAAGATTCTGCAGGTTTATTCAGTGTTTATTTATAGGAAGAAAGAAACATGCTTTCTTCAGCAGGAATTCATCAAAGTCCCAGAGCAGCAGCAGCAGCTCATCAAGGACAGATACATCCTCATTTCATTAAAGCTGAATGCAGCTGAATACAGTGGCAGTGTGGAAAGCGTGGGATTTTCCATCCTTGGTGTTTGCAATTCAAACAAAGCACATCACAGCCTGCATCGTCCCCACAACGCTTTTGAACAACAGCACAATAGAAATTGTGATTCACTTAGTTTTTTGTTCACCCTCTTGTGCCACAGGTTCGATCCGTTCATGGATGCTCACACTGAAGCAAATCAATCAAATTGCTCTATGTAGATGCTACCTGTTTGGAACACCATGAAAAGATCATATCTGTGCTCTATAAATCTGATTTGCCGTGCCAAAAGTGAAAATACATTTTTAGGGAAGAGCAGTGCTGCATTTTTCTCTGAGCTTGGTTCCCTTATTCCTTATTCTCTGGCCGAGTGCTCATCAATCATTTAAAAGCCTCAATCCTCTCCACTACAAGCCTCTAATCCACTCTGTATATATGACTGTATAATATGAAATAAAGTGAGTGCATGTTCAGTAATTTTCTTAAAAACTTTTTCAACCAACCATACACAAAGACAGTGTGTTAGCTAAAGATATTTTTTTTCATTTATTAGTTTATTTTACAAGAAAATGTCCATTTGTTCTGAATCTCTTTTTCCCTTCCTATAAAGTCTTGTCAAATTGTTTGTTTTTTCTTTTTCAAAGCAGTTTTTTCCCCGTTGCTTTAACTGCTCCAAAAGTGCTGTACAGACAGATGAATGACACATTCTCTTCATAGCTGCTCAGAAACGGGGTTTCCCCAATGTATCTTAGTACTTAAAGCAGTGTTTCTTAAACTACTGTACTGGATGTGCAGGGCTGTAAACATGAGTGTTACCATATTTTCACAAGCCTGAACACTGGGATTCAATTTGAAAAAGGTTCAAGAGGCCATTATACTTCTTGTCATTTTTGTAACTTAATGATAATCTCTTTGCTTAGATGCTTGTGTGAAGCGCAGAGGTTCAAACTTCGGGGCGGAAATTTCACTCTGAAGGGTTCAAATGGGACAAAGTTATGTCCTGGATAAAGGCCTGAGCTGTGAGGGTGAAGTAAGAAGAAAACGGAAGCCCTTGGCTGCCATGCAATCACACATTTTCATTTCCCCCAGTTCTTGAGATAACATAATATTTTCCTCAAGATGAGACTTGAGAAAACAAAACTTTGTTATCCCAGGATAATGATATAATTACTGCAGAGCTCAACATAACAAAGCAACAGTGTATACTGTGAACAGCCTACAGTATATATACTGTAGGCTGTTCACTGAGGGAAACATAATTTATTGGAGCAGGAGGAGCAGGAAAGTGATAATTCACAATTTAATCGAATAGCAATGCAGCATTATCCAACGCAGGAGCTACTTTTGTTTTTGTTTTGTAAAATGTGTCACAACATTGCCAACAAAATAGACCTTCAAAATGTTAAGGGGCCTGTTTGTTTGGTACAAAAGCTAAATTTTTATGTGAAAATGAAATGCCCAAATTCCCATTTAAATACCATATTACTATATCTTCACATAGAATTGCAATATGATGTTTTTTTGTGTATCATGCAGCTCTAATTACAACGCAAATAATCATGAACCTTGTTAACTACATCGCTAACCAGCTTCAAGGCCCTGGGTGAGAAAAATGATCCTGTTATCTTGGGAAAACTGAGGAAATAATATGTAAGAATGTGTGGCAGCTTCGTGCTTCTGTAGAAATGGGCTGCCCACACTGCCCTCAAAATGCGTCTCCAGGATTGTGTATGGGGGGGCTTTACTTCTCTGCTATAGTATCTATCAGAGGGATGACAGTGCTCGTGTGGCCGTGGGCAGATCAGTGATCAGTAGGATTGTCTTTTTTTTTTTTTCGACCTGTAAATTTTGATTTGATGTTTTGTAAAGAAGAGCTCACTGTAAAAAAAAAATAATAAAAAAAAGATCAAAAAACAAAAGAGGAAAATGTACATTTCTTCTAGAATGTTTGGTCTCACACTAAGTGTATGCCTTTATCAAATGAAATAAATTGTATATGAAACAACATTTGCTCACTGATTCTGATGTGAAAGAAACAACAAACTAGATTTCATAGTATATTAATTAATATGGTAATGATATTAGGCAGGTAAGGGAATGAAGGAAGAGACAGCAGACCCCTGTCGCACCCCACCCTCCTCCTCTTCCTCCCGCCACCCATTGCTGTTGATGACTAATGGTGCTATTGTCAGCACTGGCAGCAGGATAAATAGCAACAGCACAGGACGAGATAAAGAGGCGCAGTGCCGCGCTCACTACAGTTAAGCCAGGCCGGCTAAATACAAAACACGTGGCGATCTTGTTTCCCCGCACTAGTGGGCTCATACATTCATTATGTAGTGATGAGGTGTGGAGGCTGTGGGCTGTCAGGTGATGCGATAATAGGATGGAGGGTTGGTGGGGTGGGGGCTTTTTGTTTCCTTCATTTACACATCTCTTGACCCCCGCAGGGCTCTGAGTGTAAACAGGTACAATGATAGATCGACCAGCATCCCTGTTGTGAGTCCTTCGATTTCTCTGTATTTACACTATCTCGTCCATCTTCTGCTGGCAGCACACGAGACGTAGCTGACAGGTTAAGACCAAAGGTCAGAGAGGGAATCCCCTAGCAGCACAGACATGCTCCATCCTTTCTTTGCATAGCTACAACCACCAGGAAAGCCTGACAAGATGAGTTTAAGACTTGTTTGAATGAGGAGCTTCTTGATGATGCAGAGTGGATGTTTTATGTCACTCAAAAAAACTGCAACCGGATTAATTGTGCACAGTGCCCAGGACTGGATGTATGGTGAGGAGGGAGGAGCCAATTCTGACAAGAGAAAATTAAAAGGCTTAAGAGAATGAAGTCATTGCAACAAGATTTGTTTAAAAGGAGAATCCCGGTCATTTTCTAAGTAACGCTCTATAGGTCCCCGAGTGTGACCATAGGGAAAAATCTGAGAAAGATATGTGCAGACCGGACCTACCTCTGCTAGCTGCGCTACACTTCAGTTAAACGTAATAGGGGCAGTTCTTCTAACCACGACTTTGGCCTCTATAATGCTCGGAATATCACTACAAATGCTTTGTAGAAGCACAAAGATGTATTTAGGAGGGGAAAATGATTTTGGATGGGAAAAATATTGATACTTTTTTCCCATTCAAAATGTTTTTCCTCCTAAATCCATGTTTTCCTTTAATTTCTGTCTTGATAAAAACACACGTTAACACTGCCCTCTCATTAACGGAGTTATGCGCACTCACACCAGGCGTTTCGTACCGTGCCCAAGCATGTTTGCCCCCTAAAGTCCCGATTATATGGATTGGCTAGTGTGAGTGCAAGTGTGCCGTGCTTGAGTACGGTACACTTCCCTGGCGCGGTACGGTTGGAAGAGGTGTGCGTGGGCACAGTACACTTGGTCATGGAAGTGCGCAACACGCTTCGGGTTCGTTCTCCACCACATTTCTGCAGTCGTCAGTTTTGTGTGGTGGTAAGGACCAGGTGGATGGAGAGGTAGGTCCGGTCTCATATTTTTCTCAGATTTTCTCCTATGGAGCTGTAGAGCGTTACTTAGAAAATGACCGGAATTCTTCTTTAACAGTTAGATTGACACACAATTAAATCCAGTATTCAGTGGCAGCATAATTGCTTGGTAGTCATGAGCTGGTCCAGAATCTCAGAGTCAGCGAGAGGGTGAGGCAAGAGTCCTCTCATCCTCTGCTTTCAACACTGACTGGGACTGGCAGAATGTAGAACATGTGGTCAGCAGTGATAGGCTACAGTAGGTCCACTGTTGATTGACAGATAAGATGGCGTGGTAACATGTGGTCAACAGCAGCAGCATGATGGTTGTTACACTGATCCTCACAGTGCGTAGACCACAAATCTGCAAACTTGTGTGTCCCTGCAGTTGTTGGTCTCCACTGAAATAAGCTGTGCACAGCTGGATGTGCAGGTGCTGATGAGGAATGAGGGGATCCTGTCAGGAGGACAAAACGACTGGCCCGATTTTAACCAACCTGTGTTGGACTCCCCTCAGCCCCCCAGATGATATATCCGAGTTTGGAGAAAATTGAATTTTGGTCCAAATTTCGGTGCAAAATTTCGACACCCCTGGGGGTTAGACATTTTGAAAATCACCTGTGTGGTTTTTGGCCATTTTCTCCAAAACCACTGGCCTGATTTCAACCCAACCTCCTACCCCGGATGATATATTCAAATTTGGAGAAATTTGAAGAAATTCTTATTTTGGTCAAAAAAAAAAAAAGATTTCATCACCCCCGGGGGTTAAAAATTTGAAAATCTCTGGGGTGGTGTTTAGCTCAGTTGGTAGAGCACCCACCCCATGTGTTGAGGCTACAGTCCTCACTGCAGGCGGCTCCAGTTCGAATCCCGCGTCGGGCGGCTCTATCCTGCGTGTCATTCCCCCCCTCTCTGCCTCCCATTTCCTGTCACTCTCTGAACTGTCCTATCCATTAAAAAGGCATTAAAAAAGCCCCATAAATATACTTAAAAAAAAAAAAAAATTTGAAAATCTCCTGTGTGGTTTTTGGTCATTTTGTCCAAAACTACTGGGCCAATTTCAACCAAACCTTCTGCATTGGACTCCCCTCGCCCCCCCCGGATTATATATATATATATATATATATATATATATATATATATATATATATATATATATATATATATATATATATATATATATATATATATATATATATATATATATATATATATATATATATATATAAATCCTCAAATACATTTGTGAATCTTCTTTTGTGCACTTTATTCATTATGAGACTGTTCTAGCTCCATACATTTCCACCACTCAGCCATAACAAATAAACAGTGACTGTTTGTTTCTTTTTTGACTGAAGTCATGAAACCACAGAAAATAACTGAAACTAAATTAATTAATGTCCGCTGTCATCAGACAATACAACACCTCAGCCAAAGGAAGTGGCTCATGAATCAAATGCCTGAATTAATATTGTTTATTATCATTATTTATAATTTATTTCTAAACTAATATTATAAATAGTAATGAACTGCTAGTCAATTAATTAGATGAAATGAAATAGACCATGAATTCCCCCTTGCTAATAATTCAGAATGAATTCTTAGAACGGACCCATCAGCCACAACGATAAAACCAGGCACTTGTTTTTGTGTCATGGCTGATTGGTTTATGTTGACATTCACTGTGGATGTAGGATTGGCTGAAAATAAACTGCACCGCCTGTCTGACCTGTAATGAACGTGTCAAGAAACATGTCAGCCACTGTACCCATGTGGCTCCGTGAGGTTTTAATAGTTTCTGTTGCCAAGAGGAAAAAAGATCCATCAGGCTTCATAAGTAGATTCAGTCTTCTGTTGACTTTATTTTTTTTTCCACCTGTGATTTCCTGGTTCTCTTCACTGTGGCTATAAAAAAAAAAAAAAGGAATATTACTTGGATGTTTAAGCCTGCACCGATGAAATGTTCACCTGTACTATTCACACTGCAGATTAGGATTTAAAGGTGGCTTCTTATTGACAAGAGTTTTATCAATTCGGGATCATTCAGTTAAAACTTCTGGTTGGGCATTGACTGTTGACCCAGCACTTGAGTTTCAAGCGTTGGGTCAATACAAAAAATACTTTTAGTTATGTTACTTATTAAAGCAAGCTAGCTAACAACAAGTTCCACCTCAAGAGAAGCCAAATGTGTTGCCCTTACACAAGTATCAGTGCAAGAGCCTGTAGTGGAAAGGTGACAAAACTGTGATTTGAAACAGAAACCAAGTGATCAATGATATCGAGGAAAGATTATATTTTCAGAACGACTCTGAAATATGAGGCAGAATAATTCAAACCAGCAAAGTTTTTCAAAATAAAGCATTTCTTCAGAAAATTAAGAAATAACACGAGAGGGACTGGCAAAGGTAATATTTGCATTTACAGCACATGAAATAAGAAACATCAACACTGTCACTACAGACGTGGTCGGGGGTGATGAGGGTGTCGACTCCTGCAGCTGGAGGCTGAGCAGCAACAGAGATGCTGCATTGACGTTTCCTCTTTGTACCTGGCTGCTTATCAAAGCTGCGTGCACCTTGAAGGTTATCACCGCACCCATCTGATGCCTGTTTTTTCGGCACAATTGTCAGATTTCCGTTCAGTTAATTGACTTGTTGGAGAAGTGGTTCAATAGACCGTCCATCTGACAGGATAGTCGATCACATCATTCAGCAGCTCATTAGCTGACTGGCTGCTCGGCTGTGGCGGGAAACTCCTCCCTCAGCAGTTTCAGGACGTTGTCCGAGTACTCATCTCTGGGTCGGCCCATCCCGCTCAGATGCACAGGCAGGAGGTCAGGGTGGGGCGGGACGTAGGAGCACGGGCAGTGCAGCTCGTTCAGAATGAACCAGAATGCGTCCGGATCCACCTGGATTAAGTGTCGGAAAACGCTGTGGGGAGGAGTGAAGGATGCACAGGAAGAGGATTAGCTCTGGGCTGAGTTTAGCTAAAATGCATAATATCTGTGGTGTTGGGAGAGGAAGGGGGGGCAGGACCTTCCTGTAATCCAAAGTGACAGACAGAGCTGAACACAGCAGGTTTAACTAGAAGCTCAGTAACTCAACGCTGTTTCACTGCTGCTTGTTTACTTACCGCGATATCTAGAGGTATGTTGTGCTTAATGGATTGTATTTGAAGTTTCTGGTCAAAACAAAACACTCTTTTTACACAACTCCACGGTAGGAATCATTCACATGATTCTGACTTAGAGGAACGATAATAATTCACTAATTGAAAAACAATTAAAGGGACAACAAGGAGTTTTGGAAAAGTGAAGCGTTTTCACACTACATTTATGAGCCTCTGCGCGCACCTTGAAATTCTTTGACTGGCGCAAGATGGACTGATGTTTTCATTCATCAATAATTAAAGTCACAGGTTTGAAGACGATCACATACCGTCGTAGTTCTGACCATCAACGGTGATTCGGCGGCGTTATTCTCATGACTCGCCACGAAACCGAAAGTAAGGAAACGCTGGTCGGCTCGCCCAGCATTTCCACCACCACTAATAATAACAAAATAACGATAGAGTCAAAACTATATATTTATCTAAAAAGGGCCCATTAACAAGTGTGGGTAGTGTAGATTCATCCACATTAACGTGAGACTTTTTTATAACCAAATAGAAACTCCTCGTTGTCCCTTTAACTAATTGATATTAAGAGTGAAATTAAAGCATTTGTAAACTTTAACAAAAGGGTCAAGGTCAAAATGCGCAAGATTGGAAGAAGACATAATAGGAATATGCTTAAATGCTTTACACAACTCACTCTGCACACAACTCATAAACGATATCCCACGGGGGATTAATAATGTATTTCTGTTTCTGAAATAATCAGGAGGAGGACAAAAACCAGAAAACATATTGTGCAGATGAGTAACTTTATCATCTAGATTCAATGAGCTAAATGCAATATGTGGTCACAGCATTTTTGTTATTGGTCACTCTCTAAAATTAGCCTTTGATCATGTGCTGCCAAGTAATTTATTGCAAAAAGCCCAAATGTTCTTGTTTTCTCTGACCCTGTAAACCAAAGCTTAGATCCTGTATTTACTGTATTTATGAGTCTGTTTTAACTCGCCACTTTTTAATAAGTTAGCTTTTTTAGTTTTAATTCAAGTTTTTAACTGCAATTCAGAGTTGTTTAGTGACACAAATATGTTGTTAATGAGTGCAAAAAACATGCAAGCACATTTATTAGGGTCCCAGAAAATATGGATTAATGGAATGATCTATATCATAGAAAGAACAAGAATTAACTTAACCTTAGTTCAATATATTTTGACATGGTTTTATAGCTTAATATAAAATATAGATTTTTTTTATTTTTTATTTTTGTATTATAATTAAAAAGTCCAAAACAATGAGTTAGGTTTATTCCCTCGTCCCCATGCCAACTATTATGCGACCTCAGGTCCAGTGTGAGTCTGAGGGGTCTCAGGCTTAGGCAGAGACTCTGATGTATAGTATAAACACATCGGAGACTGCAGGAATCTGTCCATCTTCAAATCCCAAATCAAAACTTACCTTCTCATAACTGCCATTAATATATAATAACGTTGTGTGTTGTGCATTTTTAGTACATTCCTGTGATCATTTTAACTCATGCAAGTGTCAGTGTATGCTACCTTGAGTGAAATGTATTACGAGTGT
Source organism: Trachurus trachurus (assembly GCF_905171665.1). NCBI lineage: Eukaryota > Metazoa > Chordata > Actinopteri > Carangiformes > Carangidae > Trachurus > Trachurus trachurus. The sequence continues at coordinate 11,442,030 of NC_139901.1, forward strand.
GTTGAAAAAACTGGATTAATCTTAATCTACAACATCTATATAGAATATAGAAAGTTCAGTATCTCCATCTAAAAAGTGCTGGACCCAAAGCATAAGGGTGTGAGTGAGGAGTTACCTAAGAGAGGCCTCCTGCAGCGGGATGGGCTGTCTGCAGCTCAGGTAGGGCAGGCAGGCTTCACACACAGCATCCAGATCTACTTCACCTGAGGAAACCAAACACATCTGTACCGTAAAATACAAACTATGCAATATTTCCCCCAACAGAACCAGAGATAGTCTTACAAAATTTAAATTAATACATGAAGAAATTCAGTCGTGTTGTTATAAACAAGATGCATCCTGTGCGTGCGCCCACATAAGGATGATCAATGTGTTTGTTCCACGCAATAAAAAAGACAAGAAGATCATAAATCACAAAGGAAATCAACCTAGAAAAATATCAATACAAAGGCCACTTTATTTATGGTTACCACTTTGATTATATGTACAAAACAACATAAATTGACACACCTCAAACCCAACCCAGGATATAATCAGTTCCCCCAGTATATGGCACAGCTTGTTAAGATGGTGGGTAAGAGTCAAAGAGGTTAGAAGAAGAAGATGAAAGAGGAAAAATAGATCATGCCTGGACTTTACTTTCTCTAACCCCCTAACGAGCTGAGAGAAAGTGCTGAGACCGCGGAGGGAAAATTCCACAGCGGGCTGTTTCCACGTCTCTGGATTTCACACCTGAGAACCTGCCTCACTCCTCTTTTCTCCCCCCCTTTCCACTGACTGTAACTTTCATAACCTTGCCAGCTCCTGCTCCCTCTATCCATTTGAATCCTTTCCACTCTGTCATCTCCTCTTCCTATCTCTCTCTCTCTCTCTCTCTCTCTCTCTCTCTCTCTCTCTCCGTCCTTCCCAGCAGACATTTAGTGATTCCCTGAGCTGCAAACTGGGCTGCCTTTCAAGCCTCATTTCAAAACATCTCTCTCTCCCTCTCTGCTCACTCTATTTGCCAATTCAACCCACACTCGGCTTGAACCAGGCCTGCTCGCTGTGTGTCAAGAATAAAAGCAGCAGTGCATATTTCAGAGTTAAATGGGATTATTTAGCAACTGCTTTTATCCCTTTTCTTCCTCCCCTTTCTGCTGCTGCACTCGTAGTGTAGTCTTTTGTTGAATCAAGGTGGATGGAGGGGAGCAGTGGAAGTGAGAAATAAAATACTAAAGAGGAAAGGTGGCCAGGTGCTGTTAGAGAGTGCTATAAAAAAAAAAAGAACCACAACAACAGGGTGGAATTAAAGCTGAAGCTGGAACTCGAGCTGAAACGTATTATTTGCTTCAGCCAATCTGTGTTTCTGTCTTTCTCTCTCTGTGTGACTGAGGCCTGGTAATTGGCTTGCTGCAGGCGTCCCAGAGGTAAGCTGTAGCCAAATCGGTATTCACATGAGTAAGGCTGCAGCCGCTGACTGTTTCTCTGCTGCTCTTTCACATTCTCTCCATCGCAGAACACACCTAATCTCCCCTTTTCTGATAAAAGAAAAAAATCAAGGACAAGAATCTTAAACAGTCTGGATTAGACTATTTCCTTCGATGTGACAGGAGTGAGATTACTGTCTTTGCTACATTACATTCATATGAAGGTTGTAACCAAAACACTGCGTGTGTGGGTGTGATGTTATCTTTGCAGTCCACAGTGGTCACACAGTGGGTGGAGGCTCCTTCAAGCTACTACACCACACAACTCTTTTATGTCGAATAAACCAGGTCAAGAATCTGTGAATGAACTCCCTTTTATGTATGGATGCTAATGGAAAAACACAAATGAACAAAAAGTAGTCATTTATCAAACCTGTCAAGATAAATGGAGACTCACAAATGTCCGATGTCCTTTTACTTTTAGTGTCACCTGGTACACTGAAGACCAAAGACGTGCACACATTTACCATACAGGAATTCAGTTCAAACAGTAAGTCTTCTATATATCTGGTATCTATCACTTAGTTTCTGCACAAACACCACCCTAGTTTTGTTTACGGTATACATACATTTTATAAACTGTCGTTATCGGTAGAAGTTTTGGCTCTCATTCTGGGCGATGGCTCTGCAACCAGCACCAGATCTGAGGTAACGTATATTTAAACAGGGGTTGACATTGCTAATCTTTATACAAAATAAATTGCCTCATATATCGCAGACGCTGAGCTGCCTGCATTGTCATTTTAAACAGGAGACAGCTGTGGACAAAAGGGGTTATGATGATTAAAATGTATTGCATCACTCATGTCCTGACTGACTGTGCTGACTCTGACAGAGCTGTGTGGACCCTTGACTTGTAATCTGCTTTTTTTGGGGGGGGGGTAACGACAGATTCGGTTGATTGGCTTTCTCTTGCTCCAAACTATGGTTATTACACCTGCCTTTAAATCATCCAGGTCGACCTCTATATTGTACAATTGTTTATCGTACCTTCAGTTTCTTTGCCGTCCTTGTCTCTAACTGTATGTCTGTTGCATTAAAATGAGACCAGAATCCGGCCCATACTTGGGACCTAAAGACAGAGCTCAGTCTAAACTGCTAGATTTTATTTTATACAAAGGCATTGACATAAAAAAGGTACTTTGTAGGTTACGTAGGTTGTAGGTTATAGTCTATCAGATAAAGGACTGACATTCTATTCAATATTTAACAAGCTCTTTGAGTAAAACCCAGCACAAGTCAGCCTCATAGTGGCACTAGAGGAAAAACCAGGAGACTTCATCCATTTGGGAAACTTCTTAACAAAATTTCATGGCAGTCCATACAGACATTGTTGGGCCTGTCACCTTCACTGACACTGACACTACACAAACTGCAGCCAACAATCAGAACACAACAGTAGCATCTCAGCAGATAAAGAAAACACCATCTACCCATGAACACCCAGTACACACTGGAGTTGCATCTGCAATCAACCAAAGCAGCTTCTGTTGTTTTGTTTTTTTTAAATGATTTATTCTTTCGTTTTGCTGTCATAGTAGCAGTATCACCATCGTCCCAGACCTCAGCAATTACACGATGAGTCCAACGCTCTCAAGAATGACAGAAATTACGGTCAAAAGAATAAAAACAGCAGCCAAGTTGTAATAAACTGCAATTATCCTTTAACAATGCATTGACATATTTTTGTCTCCACTCAAATTATGGTTTCTGCTTTAATTACGAGTCGGCTAAAAGAGCTGTAATTAAAATGCCTATCAACCAAAAACACAGTAAAATAGTCAATGAAACCACAACCTCGCAGGACAGACAGAGCTTCACATTCTCATTAGTGTTAATGAGAATATATATTCAGCCCTGTGTTTATCCTACTATGACATGTTTTAATGTTTACGATAACCTCTCTTTTTGAGTATAAATAGTCTCCTATAGTGGCTTCAGTGTCTGAAAGGCCATATCAACTTGAGGAAAGCTAAACAGTTCTACATTAAGAAGATAATTCAAGGGACGCTGAGTGGCTCAGGAAGTTAAGTGGGCCCATGTGTAGAGGCTACAGTCCTCGCTGCAGGTGGCCCCGGTTCGAATCCCCTTTCCTACATGTCGTTCCCCCTCTCTCTGCCTCCCCATTTCCTGTCTCTCTTAACTGTACTATCTAATAAAAGACATGAAAAGCCCAAAAATATACTTTAAAAAAAAGAAAGAAGATCATTCATATTTGTCAGTGTTGAGCAGATGGATGCTGGTTCTTCCCCTTAAATATGTGGAGTGGTGCAGAAAAGGTATTCACTAATTTACTAATTTCACTAATGTTACACGTACTGTAAAAGGATAAAGATAAATGGGACCTAGGTTTAGTCACACTTGTTTTAATTAGTTAAAGGGTAAAAAGAGAAATAAGGCAGTAAAGAGAAAAGTACTTTAGGTGCAAAGCAGGAGGTTACAGGAGCTGTGTGAAAGTTTTCTCTGTTGTTCAATGTGGTTTTCTTGCCGGTAGCAGGTGGTGGTGACTGTCAATTGACAAAAGCTTCAACCATTGTTGTGTTTACAAGACAGGAGGAGCAGCGCTACGTCTACAGGGCAGAGGGGAGGCTACAGTGAGTCGCTATTGGACAGTGACAAGATGGACAGGGACTAGCTGGGTAGCATGCTAACTTCAGCAAAAGAAAAGATGTGATAGAGTTAATGCTGATGCTGTCTTGGTAAAATAACAAAGTTTAATGATGTTAATCCTCACACTGGCTATGTTGGAATAACAAAACTTACAAATAGCTCCTCATAAATATACCTGAGAGCAATACTCGTGCAGTGACATTTTCAGCTTTAACGTATAATAAATGTTTTAATTCATGTTGATGCTGCAAAGATCCTTACAACAACGTACAACAACGTACAACAACACCACTTCACCTGGAGTCAAGATATTGAGCGGACCAAAGCAGTTTAATTTAAGTATTTTGTGGAAATAATGTGGGGCCAGACAAATATAAAAGGAATTTCCCAAAAGATCTAATTAGAGTATGTTCATTTCCTGACTTCTGGCAAACCGCTCAGGACAGACACACAAACTTGAAAGGCTCACAGGGTTATCCATGGAAATTTCAGAGTTCAGATTTAAAGTTCTTTACCACATTGATTTAAAAATCATGTAAATCCACAACAGGCACACCTACATCATCAAACAAAATGCTGCAAGTCTGCACATAATGGTATTTTGTGCTAATGTGACTTACAGTAACCACACAGCTAATTAACCCATTCAACAGTCACAGGCTTCCAGGTAAGACAAGGAAAAACAGATGTTGAAACTCGCACCTCTGGCATTATTATCATAGATTTCTCTATGTGTGAAATACTGTGTGCAAATAACATTGAAACCTGTAGCTATGAATTTTTGCCTCCCAGAAATGTGAAGAAATATTTTTTCAATCCTGACTTCATTCTGGTTTTGTTTGAAATACTGTGTCAATATGAACAAGCACCCAGTATGGAATATAAAACCACAACATGAACCTTGAATGTATCATTACATCCCTAATGGTGTTACTGTGGCTCTAGAGCTAGGTTTTACTTTTTTGTATTTTTTGTGAAAACCTTAGAGAAAAAAAAAACTGACAAAGACGAGTTGAGCATCTGATGGCAGAAAGTAAAGAGAGGCAGGGATTTATCAACACCTACATACAAGCAGAGCTGCTAAACTGATGGGATGTTATTGTGTGGGAATCTGCAGGGATCAACCTGATAGGTTAGCAAATAAGCCTGGAGTTCTGACAGCATGTACTTCTGATGGAAAGGAAAATACTACAGAGTCAAACGCGTGGGGATGCGAGAAGAGTGCCAATTTGTACAGATCATGATAGGCTTTTTAACATTAAAACACATTATTCAGACGTGATGTTTCCCCATTGTTGAAATACTTTTACACTGTGTAAAAAAGACATAAATGAGGAATTACACACATGAATGGGCTAGTAATTGCCTAGTAAATGATGGCTGCAAGAAACTATGTCCGTCAGTAGAGAAATCTTACAAACAGCATGAAGCTTTTCTCAATGTGAATTTTTTGGCCCTGAAAACCAAAACAATCAGCTAAATGTGGCCAACGTGTTCCATGGTACTCATTGGAACTGCTGCGTTTGATGATGAGGACTCAAGACGTGTTGCCATGACGAGGGAAATCACAGCTCACTTGGAAACATTTACTTCTTCAGAAAACCGAGGTCATTCTGAACTTTTCTACAATATGTCTTTTAAAAAACATACTCTCTCTATAGGACCAGTCCCAGCCTGGTCAGATGCGAACATGAACTGATGAAGCCTCTGGGATGAGAGGTGAAACGTCTTCCTAGACAAACAACCAAGTCCAGTTGCGGTCGATTTAGATTTCCTTGAGATATGAGAATATTCACAGGCATACTCTCTTTATAGAAGATTTAATCTGACCTGTTGTGCGATCTGTCTGTTACTTCAGCACCATGGACAGCGTCAGAACTATAAACGTACACGTAAAACGTCTCCTTTCAATCTGGCTGTTGTGTACTGTTCTATCATTTTATGATTTGAGTATTTCTACACATTTCTGTTCTAATTTATCACTTCTATCCATCCTTTCTTTTTATTGTTGCTACTCACATTCTCATCATCATTCTTTTAATGTCCTCATTTCTCTATAGCAGTTTCTGTCAACTACTTATATTCATTCAATCACTTACTGCAACTACATTATATCTTGCATAAATAGGTGTTGTATAAATATAAATTGACTGATTGAGTTATAGGTTGTGGCTGAAGAGGGAGGATGGATTTGAACAACAGTGTGAGCTACATGTTTATGTATAAAATGGAAGAATTAGTCAAATGAAATGCCGTCTTTAACAAATATAATTATTATCCATAGGATAATTGAATATAAATGAAATAATAGCATCAAATGTGACAAAAATGTCCTAAATCTTTAACATATGGATATGGCAAACTAGTCTAGGCTGCAGTAGCTGTCATTTGATCCCTTGCTAATATAAAGCATATTGATCAGGGCAGCTTTGAGAACATCACATTGCTTTCTTTGTTGAATATGTTGGAGTTAAGAGGCTTAAATTCAAATACATGTACGAAGCCTGGCAATGTTGCTATGGTTACACAATTTTGAGGTCAGTCTGTGAATTTAGAGCAGTGTTTTAACTTAAACTGATGCTCCTCCTGACGTGTTTTGAAATTTTCAAAGCTATACCAAAGTCTGAAGAGCAATGTGCCGGTTGAGGCGACATCATCTAATCAGACGGCAAATGTCAGATAATATGTGCACACATGGGTGCAAGTGACATCTCTGATGGCTTTTCTCATCTTTCCTTTGCACTTCACTCACAGTGAAAGCACTGGCGCTTACTGCAGGAGCACAGAGGTGAATGGTTAAAGTGCAAAAAGCTTATTGCCTTGACCGGGGTGAGCATTTATTCTGCACGCCATCCTTTGCCTCCAATACCAGTGGCACTGCCTTTCTATCAAGGCTGCTGGGTCGTCTCCCTGTCACACTAGCCTGGTGAACCCAAACTATAGCCCCCTGCCAACTGTCAACGAAACGGACACTGACCTTACTGAACAGCAAGGACAATGCATTCTCTGTTTTGCTGTACAAGGTGAAGGCAAATCATGCATTTTCTATTTCAAAATTTTCTATGTGAAAATATTAGCCTACATATTAAAGATTAAAGAACTGATGCTAAACACACAAAGACTGGATGTTTGTCTATGTGAATATTGGTCTGAGTAAGGTTTTTTTATTCATCTTCACCAAATTGCTCCGTTTAATGTTATACCTCCACACATACATCCTGCTGCAGGAAGGAGACTGATTACAGCAGTTTACTGTTACAAGGTCCCATTGTGATGACAACATTTCAGATATGCTTCCCATAATGGAAGCTGTTATTTGCACAGTAAATGTTGTTTTGTTTTTGTCTTTTCATTTTAAAAAATTGTGCATTCTTCTGTGCTGTCCCCATCTCTGCTGTTGGCCTGGGGAGCGCTGCAGACAGCCATGTCATCTCTGTCACACATGGTGCCACCAGCTGCTAACTTTTCATCTGTCTGTGATGAGCTTTGGTGGGAGGTGTGAGGTTCATGCCATCACCGTGGTGGGGACCAGCCTGGAGATGCTACACCTTTAAAACAAACCCCAGGCTTTTGTGGATGGGAAATTAACACCTGTTCCACCCTCTTAAAATCTGACATCATCGTCATTTTTGAGCCATTTTTATTTTACAAAAAGAAGGATTATTAGAGCTGTGTTGATTTATCCCTACAACCCGACCAACCAGCTCCTGTGCACACATATCCTGTCCTTGGGAGCTAAAAGTGATTGCAATTATCACTTGATGAAAACACCATTTTCAGTGTAATCTTTATCACTGATTACACTTCCTGCTCTCAGTGATGAGCATGTCATTCAGGAAAAGCACTAATCAACTCAAACTTTTACAAATAAGTAAACCCACCAAAATAAGAGTCTTAACATGGCCCCACATGAAGACTCTCTCACTTCCACTGTGTGTGCTGTGTGCGTCCAATCGAGTATTTAGCAGCTTTGGAAAATTAGTGCAATCTGAACCCAGTATGGCCGAGACAGGGATGTCACTACTTAATGAACATAATGATTGATGGAAAATTAGACAAGCAACTCATAATTACATCACTTCTAACACACACACACACACACAAACACAGGCACTGAGCCCCCAGGCTCTTCTGGATGAACATATTTAGCGATGATAACAAAAGCTATGTCGAGCACAAAATACACAACTTTACAAAACATTGTGTTTCTTTTCTAATCAATTAGAAGTCTCTTTTTCCTGAAGCATCTTGACTTTGACTGATTGCAGCACAGAATTAACAGCATTTCTTGCTTAATTGTTCTTGAGGGAGAACATTTGCTTGCAGCAGCCATTTGATTCAGTAGCATCCTGGTGTCTCAGTTGGCTACGTATGTTGAATTCAAACAATGCGTCAGCCTGAAGGTCTTTTAAGTCACGAGAGAGTGTTGTGCAATTTTATATATAAGGGAAAATGCTGTGCATATTTGTGACACAAAGAAATGAACAAGGCGTGCTGGAATGTCACCTGCAATATTATAAATAAAATGATGATTTAAAAACACAATAAAGAGGGCGCTGACTTGGATTAAAATAAAAACTGCTGCTTTGTCACAAACACATTAGACAGAAACAAAACAGATGCACTGCATTTTCTAATTTCCACAATCAAATCTTCAAGATGCAGCTCTGTTTTTTTCAGGTCTTCATTATTAGAGAGAGAGAGAACTGAGATGCACTAACTCATGCTAAAGTACTGTAATGTCTCCTGGCTTTCACTGTTATACAAAACTGCCATCTGGTGGTGAGAGACAGTCAGTGTCCTCTGACAGCAATCTGACATCGATCTAAACGCCTATAATTCTGTCCAATGAAAGGTTCCCAAATAGATATACGCTGACAAAAAAAAAAACAAAGGAAAAGTGCATGTTTGCCAAAAGTAGTTGACATGCAGTTTGTTAATGTATTTCTACTCATGCACAAGTAAATGATGCATTAAAGCTACATATACAGCTCAAAAATAGTATCAATAAAGGTGCTGTAGAAGCGTAGATGGGCTTATTTTTTCATTTTATATGTCATGCTAATCATTTCCACAAAACCTTAAAGCGGATAATTTTTCCTTAAACGCAGAGGAGTTAACGACACAAATGTCTTATTAACTTGTTATAAATCTTATGTTACAGCTCTTATGGTGGATGTTTGTTTTAAATGATGCTGCCTGTAGAAAGAGGTTTTTATTAACCTTAATGTATGTGTACATCTGAGTTGTTTTGTGTTATATGCATAATTTTCAGCCCACTTTTAGACTGGATATTTAACATAGTTATTAATACTGTGGGTTACGTGTATGTGTGTGTGTGTGCTTCTGTTTCTCTTACCCAGGTCCAGCCTCTGGCACAGCGAGCCCAGCCCCTGCAGTACAGCCAGCTGAAGTTTGTAGGCCAGGGTGTGTGTGTAGACGGGTCCGGCTTTGGCGCTGATCGGAGCCTGTCGTACCAGCGAGGCGCTCAGCTTGGGAAGAACCTCTTTGGAAACCCTGCTCCTCAGGAAGTCACCACACGTCTCCCCCAGTGTACACAGCACCTGTCAGACAGACTCAGCATTTAAAGTAGATACACAACTGGGAAATGACACAAACACAGTCCAACTCAACACAGATGTTGACAAGTAGAATAATTTACAGTGATTTGCTGAATCAACTGACATCTTCGATTTTATAAATCCAAAAAGTGAGACCACTTTTTAATTTTCTGTAATTTAAACTGTTTGAAAAGATGAATCTGAAAGACAATTAATTAAGAAAGGATTCTTTATCTTTTGGTGGATTTAATATCAGTTTGAATTTTTTTCCTAAAAATTAAATACAAATGATGAAACAGCCAGTCAACAGTAAGCATCAGAGCCACGACGAACTACAACCTTTGACTGATTCAGAATCAGAATCAGCTATGTTTCATTAGGTCTGTGAAATTATGTGGCTTCTCCCCTGAATAAAAGCACTGAGATATAGACACAAATAGAAAATAGAAAATATGAATAAAAACTGAATCTGAGTAAGCTGCAAAATTATGAAATAGAATAAAAAGATTTAAAAATCTAAATATTCAATTAAATTATCTTATCTTATCATTATGTAGTTTTTCATATAAGGATGAGATGGAGCCTTTGAATACAACCTGCTGTTAACCTGATGTAACAAAATTAGACTTTTAATTCACTGTTAAGTTGCTGCACATAATGACCTGATCTTGATGATACAACATATATGATACATTTTTGACAGGAAATCAACATTGAGTTTGTGGTGGAAATTTGCTGAAGTAACCAGAGTCATAAGAAGGGACTGCAATCTCTGTTCTGGGGGGCACTACTCTGAACTGCTATGTGCTGTGTAGTTCTGTGTTCTGTTCCCTTCTCTATAGAGAATAAACTATAAACATGCTACCTCTCCAGTCTTGTTCTTAGACTCTCCACAGGCAGAACCACATTTTCCACGACAAGTTCATTGTCAAATGATCCACTAACACATTAAAGAAGCACATTTCCTCTCAAAGAATCACAGAGAGGTATTTTCTTAAGACATTTTACAACGTGTAATGAAATGAGAGAGCAGACTCGTTGGAGTTGTTTACCCTGAAGGCCCTGAGGACGGCTAGAGGGTCGTCAGCTGTCAGTCTCTGTAGGAGGGGGGGCCAGCAGCGATGGGCCATGGGTAGCAGCTCGTTTTCCTTCTCACTCAAGACACACACACAGAGCTCCAGCACATCCAACACCTCAAGAAAGAGAAAGGGTGAACAGAGAGTGTATCAATGACACACATAGCTGTACAGGTGATTAAGACTTTCTCTGCAGCTTCAGAGGCATAGATCTAACCAAGTCTTGTTCCACTAAATTCCTTTTTGTAATCCCATTCCAAAAAAACTTCAAAACTGAATCTTTTTGTCTAATTCACATTAGGCCAGTCTGTCAGGTTGAGGATTTGTCATAAAGACAGACAAAACTAATTTCCCTCTTCAGTATCTTGTTAATGAAAAGTGGCCTCACTCGAGTTATTGTCATTAAAACCATAGTCTCTCCACTGGTCTCTCTACTGTACATCGCAGTACAGACACGGTACCTTGAGCCGGAGCCTGAGGCTGGGATCTGACAGCAGATGAATGCAGCGCTCCATAACATCTTTAGTGATGCTGATGTGGGAGGGAAGCTCTGCTTTCATATCAGGACCATCAATATCTTCTGCATCCTCACACTCTGTGGGAGGAGGGACATCTGGGAAGAGAGTGAATGTGCACGGGTCAGTCAACCAGCAAAAACTCAGTTACTGTATATTCTGTCACTATAACTCCCTAATGACAAGACAAATCTAATGTAGTGCTATGAAATGTCATTATCCTAACAGACTTCACATTACCGAGGTCCTCCGTGAGGTCCTCCTCTATCCCGATGCCTTCTGCCAGCTCCTTCTGTTTACGGAAATCCAGCACAAACTGGCGGATGTCAAACACTTCCTGGTCAGTGGAGGTCTGCTTGGGTTTGGCAGATTCACTGGTACGATTACAACTGGAGGGAAACCACCGCACTGAAGGAGGACAAAAAGACAGGACAATGGGCAATGGCACATACAGACAGGTTGGGCATCAGTTACAATAAATCAGCAAACTTTTAAGTCATCCTTAAAATGTCCTTGCATCTTTCTCCTCTCACATTTTCCAGCCAAAGCAACCCAAACATCGTCATTTGTTTTGAACTCCTTTTGGCAGTCTCTTAACCATTAAGACCTAAAGCAATTCAACATTTGCTAAAAAAAACTATTTCTCAGCCTCTGAAGCTGATAGAAACATAGAAAAACCCTCTGAGAGCATAAACCTTTGACTTTTATTATAAATCAGTAGCTGTACCATGGAAATTGCATATGTAATCAAGACTCAAGTGCTGGCCCTAATTCACAGTGATGTTGAGCAAAAAAAATTTATGCTAAAACAGGTCAGAAAATATATAAAACGATCAGCTTCAATAGGTACAATCAGAGCTACAGTGTCTATAGAAAATCACCATACCTCTTTGAAATAGCAAGATTATTTGTCATATGGGCTGAAACCAAAACCGATAAAAAGAGGACCAACATCCCCACAACATCCCACCACCATGCTTCACCGTGTGTTATGGATGGTGTGATGTGTTTGGTTTTTGCCAAACATGGAGTTTGGAGTTGGAGTCCCAAAAGTTCAATCTTCAGTCTCATCTGACAATAAAATCTTTTTCCACATGGCAACAGAATCATCCAGGTGTTTTTTTTGAATAGCTTAATAAAGCCTGAGTGTGGCACTTTTTTCAGAAAAGGTTTTACAAAAGGTTAAGGTTTTGGCAGGGTATAATTAATTTCTATAGGCACTGTAGATCAGTCTCAGTTCAGTTCTACAGATTTTTTTAATGGTGATGAATATTAGGGTTATAGATTTTTAAAATGTTAAAGTTTAAGGTCTCAAATATAAATTAATATGATTAAATTACTACATTATTGTTAAATAGGGTTTGGTAATGTATGGTAGAGAATGACAGTTACTGTGTGGGTACAATAAAGTCACATGTTGACCCCCGACCGTATGTGTTAAATAAACTGACATCACTTCTGTGAACTCACTCAGAGCTTTCATCAGCGCATGCAGCACGGAGCAGAAGAGGGCGGCTGTGTGGTCGTAGCTCAGATCCAGAGCCATCAGCACATCCTGAACGATGTCGCTGACCAGAGACAGCAGACTGCAGTCGGAGTGAGTCAACATCACTGTCAACACCCGTGGAGCCTGGCCAACAAGACAAGAGTGTGATGAAATACACGGCATTTGACTTTGGACTTACGAGTTCTTTTAACTTGTGAAATAATGACCCTGATTTAACAGTTGGTGATTCACTGTGTTTGTTATTAATATAGTATTTTATTAATTTGTTGTGCTGAAGTAATTCATTCTGATAATTCAGACAGTTTACTAATTAAATCAATTAATTTAGCAAAAATAAATATCCCAAATATTCAGTGACAAACATGAACTAGCTGCTCTTTTCCGTTTTGTTAACTGATAAATCTTCTGTTTTGAAACTTTGATCTGACAAGATAAGCAACCAGTAAAATAATGAGCAGCTAAACAAAAAACAAACATCAACACTTAAATTGATAATGACTATAACTGTTACCCCCACCCCCCATTCATTTGCGCAGTCACACCTGCTCATGAACTCTAATTAAAAAGGTGATGAGATCTCAGTGCTTTAAATAGTCACATTCTTCTTCGTGCTTATACCACTTCTTAAAAACGATGCTCTTATTCTCTGCCGCACCTTTACCTGTGGGTGCTGGCTGAGCCTCTGCAGGTTGAGGGAGATGTCATTGAGCAGATAATCTGAGTTCTCATTGATCAGCTCTTTGAGGGAGACGTAGCCGCAGGATTTACTGATGTCCCACATGGCACCCAGCGCTGCCTGGCTGACCAGCAGCGTCTCCTCCCCGGCTTTCTCCAGCACGGGGTACAGTGATGTCATCAGCAGGGGACGAAAGTTCCACCCAAGGGCCTGAGAGAAGCAGGCGATGCCTTCGAGCTGGATACACAGCTGCCAGATGTTGCTGTTGAGCTGGTGGATTGTGGAGGTGGACGACGAGGGTGACGGGAAGCCAAAGGAGGAAGGAATCACTTGGAGAGAGTTTGTGTTTGTGTTGGATATGGAGAGGAGACTTTGTGGGCTGAGCAGCTACAGAGAGACAGAAGACAGATGTCAGTGTCATGCATTATAAAGATTGTCCTCTACTGATTGCAAGGTGTTGCATCAACTAGAGAAGAAAATAATTATTACTCCAAAGTTAAAGTCTTATTAAGTCTGAAAGCTACAGAAAAATATTTTTTATCAAAGGGTTCCTGTTTAAGTAGGATGGGTTCACTCAGTTCTGCTGATCATTGCAGTAAAATGGCAAAAACTCAAGCAGGGAAGAAGGAGACAACCAGCAAACATGGAAGTGGACTATATGAAAAAATGTTGGCGCTCACAGTTAAATAATCTAATTTATCACTAGCAATCAATAAATGTGTTTCAACTATAAACCATGATCAGCACAAGAGACTGTAAATGGGGTGTTACTACACATATTTTCCTCTATGCAGGAAATAGGAACCTATGTATGTCATTAAAGCAGAAGTAAGTGGTCCGGTCGTTTTCGCTAATGCTGCGTTCCAGGCAGGCTTTTGAAATCGTAAATTACAGCTTCAAGTCACAACTTACGACTTTGTAGCGTTCCAGGCAACCCACTCGTGTTTTTCCGACCTGTTTTACCGGTGAAAGTCACTATAACGGCCACTCGTAACTTCCGACCGGTGAACTCGTACCAGATCGAACTGGTACGACTTCACGGTCGGAAAAATACGAGTTTCCTTGAACGCACCATAACAGTCCTCGTCCCTACGTCGCCACATTCACGGCGTCCCTTGGCTGCACACACAGCCCTGCATGCCGTTCTCTCTCCTCATTGGATAAAAACTGTAGGATACGAGAAATGTTTTCTCCTCGGCTCAGAGCAGAGCAGAGGGACTGACAGACCCGTGTTTCAGACCAAACACTCTATGTAAGTGATTGCTGTCGGAAGATATAACTATTTAAGACTTATATTAACACAAATATATCACTTACTTCTGCTTTAATGTAATGTGTTTTTTCATTTTTTACTTGGTGCTCCTTGTTCAATTTAACTGCTTGTTGCATTATGTTGTTGTATGAAGTCACACCTCCTCCTATGAAGATTCAGTTTCTGAGTGGTTCATTCACAGATGCACCTTATTGTGTTTAAATCTCACCAGCGCATACATGTATGTTGTTTCATCTACTGTTGCATAGGTTGCTGATGGTTTAGCCTGAAACACATTTGTTGATTGCACCGTACTGAATAATAAGACTATTAAACTATGATGTTGGTTTCAGATTATGCCATACATGAGCTCTACACATTTCTTTTGGATCTGGGGGGCACAAACAATCTGCACTGAGAAACAGCAAATGTAAACAAAATGTAAAAACTTCTACAAAAAAAGATGTTTAAATCAACACTGGGTGATGAATTTTTACAAAACATAAGAAACTCCACAGGGTTCACAAGGTACCTGTAATTTTGAAAACAGTATAATCCTATAAGATTAATGCTGATGCCCAAAATTTATAGCCAATAATAGGTTTGACCTGTCTGTCTATAGTGACTGTAGTTCACATTGGTTCAGTCCTAAACCATGTTCAGATTTATCCAATTTATGAATATAAAAGATCAGACTCCATGGAGGAGGCAATGACAGTCACTGCTGTGGCCTCTGTGTTTCTGTGCTTAGAGTCCATATCATTAGCTACTGTGTCTCAGGAGACGCATTTTAGCTGACAAAGAGGAAGCTCCCGTTTATCTTCAAGCTAACACAGCACTGCTGTTGTATTTGGTTGGAGGCCCTAAAATGTTTCCCGTCAGCTCAGTAATCGTGCCTTGAAAATTCAGAGCGGTTAGTTGAAAGCCTGGAGCAGCTCTTCCAGCTCTTCAGTCTGGGGCCATATTGTGAACACCATGTTTCTCCATAAGGCCTGGAGCACCTCGTTCAGGAGTGAACTGATCTGACCGTGACTGAATTCAAATGCAGAGAGAGCTGTGCAACATGGGCTGCAAATGAGGGAGTCTGATACCACATTGGATAGAAACTGGTCACAGAATACAAAATGAGATGTGAAATATTAGATTAAATAGCAAAGCATCACTTATTCATTTAGAGTATCCTCACAGGAAGAGAGGGATCATCTGAGTGATGATCAATCACATTACAAATTCATCAGCAGTTTTATCTGATGATGGTGATAATGATGCACAATTCATTACCCATGAGCCACATTTAATTTAAACCAGGAGTAGTTTAACATTTTGGGAAATTAACTTGTTTACTTTCTTTTTAAGAGTTGGAAACGGAGATTGATAACACTCTCATGTCTCTACTCAATATGAAGCTCGAGCTACAAACTAAAGACATCCACCTGGGTACAGTGGAGAAGCAACACAGAGTCTCCACTAGCAACAGATATCCTCACCCTTTGATCCTGTCGGTCTCTGTCCGTCTCCTCGCTGACAGTCATCAGGTGCCAGTTGCTCAGACTGGTGTACTCGTCCAGGACAGACACCACAGCTGATTTAAGGTCGTCCGCGGTGGCACAGCGTCCGCGACCTTCACCCTCCAAATCCTGACTGCCTGTTGCCACGCCAATGCCTGCGGCTCCCCTGACAATCTCATTCAGAACCATGGCGGCCTGCTTCCTGTACGCTGAAGACTGGCGGTACAGGTCTAGAAAGTGATCAGTCAGCAGGTAAATGTTGCCATGGTGACCTAAAGATCAAGAGAGGAAAAGTTACTGGTATTTATATTGCAAAGCTGTCATTGGACCAACTAAACTACTCTTATCATCTTTATATTCCCTTAAAAGTTGTAGATTTGACAATTATTAAATGCTGAGCAAAGCTGTAGATGACTTTGTCTCTCTGTACTGAGCAGTGATCATACCTAAAGTCCGACAGATCTCCATGAGCACAGACAAGATCTTCTCATCAGTGAAGTAGAGAAAATGCTTCCTCTGTCTGTGAGCGGTGCAGGAATCAGGAGAGGTTGAACTAGTCTCTAAGTCAGAGTTTTGCCTTCTTTCTTCTACAATGCAAACGTCCATCACGTCCAGCTCCAGCACCTGCAAAACAAATGTGACAAAGTCATACCTCATAAAGGGTCTCATATGAAACTGGCAACTATCTGAATGCGTCCATTTAAATGATGTGTATAATGTGTTTCTCTATGACCCTGATGAAGGACACAAGCCGAAATGCGTTGGTCAAATAAAGTTGTTTTTTCACATCACAAGTGCTGCTGGAGCTCCTTTGAACATTTTCCACTGTGTTTCCACTCCTCTCCGTGCACCTTGTGGGTTGGTGAAGTTGCGCCGGAGACCACTCTCTACTTCATCTGAATGCTAAAATGCTGTATGCTCTAAAAACTGAATTCTATAATTACCATATAAATGACATGACAGACATTTTAAAGCTGTATTTGGGCAGTAATGTTACCACACTGCCGGGCTGGGTGTTTAATTCAAATTTCACTTTGTTATGATTGCCCCTTATTCTCTGTAATCTGTATAAACTTTGGACAGGACACACAGATGCACAGTCCCTATTACTAAATTGTACTGATACCAGAGAAAAAAATATGATAATCTCACTGTTCAGTTGCTACAGTCAGAGCATTTGTTACAATATAATAAATAATTTAAAAAAAGAATTGATAAATACAAAACTACAGTGGCTGAGAGCACAACACACTGTAAGTTAAGAAAATGCATACAAATGGATAAAACACCATTAAAAAAATCAATTCATTTGACATAATGACTAAACTAAACCACTAAATCGTTGTTATAATTATTGTAAAAAACAACAACAGACTTTTCCCAAGGTTTTATAGCCATAAAGTGATGATGCATAATTCCCACCTAAAATATCAAGTACACTCTGATAGCATAGTAGAAAACATTACCTGCATCAGGGCTTTGGAAATCCTCTCCAGATGTGCAGCCGAGTTCAGCACCACAGAGACGAGAGGCCCCAGGATTTTTAAATAACCCAGAAACACGTTGAGGACAAACAGTTTCTTCTGGTCGTCAGAGGTCCTCATCAGTCTGGGAAGAGACGTAGCCAAAGAGTGGAGGTTCTCTGAGAGAACGTCAGTGAACGTCTGTGCGCTGCTGTGCTGACTGGTACCATCACCGTGGCTGCCACATCTCTGATTCCTCTGTGATACGTCTCTGAGAACAGACTGACACCTGGAGCAGAGGAAAGAGGATGGGTGTTTCAATGAACATCTTATGCTATTTTTTTTGTCCTCTATTCTTTTTCCTCACAAAAAATATCAACTGAAATCAAACCTCTCTCTGACTCTGGGCTCCTCGTCATTGACCGCCCCAACCAGTGCTTCCAGTAATGGCCCCACACACTCCCTCAGTGACTGACTACACGTGGCCAGCAGGTGGTCAGCCAGCTCCACCAGCTGCAGCCGAACCCTCCAGTGCTGGTGAGCTGAGGTGCAGGAGATGATCTTCTTCAGCAGCTCGGACAGTCTCCCCGCGGTGCTCTTCACCCAGTCTGGTGTCCGTTGGATGACCAGCTGAGCGATCCTACCCAGGTCTGGTGAGGGGGTCTGGGGAGGCTTACTGGCCTGAAGCTGGGCGTCTTCCATGACAAGCCCCACAGTCCTCAACCAAACCTGAAAGAAATTAGGGGAAAGAAAAGAGATGATTATGGAGCAATTTACTGCATTTGTATAAAGATCTGATCACCTTTGCCATCATGTACACACAACCTGTTGTTCTAGTATGTTAGATATTGAAAACCGTAAAGTTTATTATCAAATATTAATGGTACAACTATGACAAATAATTATTTTGGTCTTTTATGATAAAAAAAAAAGCCTTAAAAATTATTTTTTAAGAATTTAAAAAAAAAAGTGATTTATTTTCTGTATAGTTCAGATTGTTCAGCAAAAATGTAACATAATAACATATAATATTAACTAAAGTAACACAAGTAACAGTAAAAAATAATTGCTTAGCTAGGGCTTCAATAGTACATAATAATGACTATGACAGTCAACTATCCATATATACTTCTGTAATTGAAAGTCAAACGGCGTCAAAACAGATTAATCCAGAGTCGAGGCTGAGAAAGATGTCCAATACCGTACCTTAATAGCCCTGACTGTAACTGCATGGCCTTGTCTCATGTCTCCTGTAATGATTCTGGCGACAGCCGTAGTGATCCCTGGTAAGAAAGAAGCCATGGTGCTGCCTATTAAACGTTGCTCCTCTGGCGATGGGACTACATGGTCCTGAGTGCAGTCACACTGCAGATTCAAAGCCAGGAGGCACTTCAGTGCTGCAGCCTGTACATCACGAGATTTCTCCTTCTCTCCTAGAGCAAGCAGCAGTGATATGGCAGCTCCCAGTCCAGGCAGCATGGCGGGTTCAAAGAGTCTGAAGACTATATCACCATAAGCAGCATGTAGCAGAGCATTCAGGCACCTCAGCACAGCTGATTTCAGCTCCTCTGAAGTATCTGCAGGTTTCCCAGGATCAGTTGGAGTGCAGAGGCAGAGGCACAGCTCTGAGAGGAGGCCATGTAAGGTGTCCCAGCTCCGGACACAAGTGTTCTCCAGGACATGGCTCATGGCCTCGGCCACAGCCTGCACCAGTTTCTCCTTCTTCGGCCCCGGGACTTTAAGGACAAAGCGAAGGGGGAAGAGGACATACTCCTGGAGCTGCTGCAAAGTGGCATCATTGACTTCCTTTAACTGGCCGTTCAGTGTCTCCACGTTGATCACGGAGGGCTCTCGGGTCAGCAGGACACAGGCTGGACGGAGGTAAGCAAAAGCGATCTTTGGATCACTAATCTGAGCCATGATTGGAGGCATTGCACCAGGGGTCACTTTAGTGAGGGAGCATGGAAAGAGAAATGAGAATTAGACCAAGCAGTTACATATCTATTGAACAAATGTGCACAGAATCTGAAATTAATGTGTGCTTGGTGCTACATTTTTCAATTGTTTACACTGAGAATCTTTTGTCTGGTATCCAGCCAACCCTTCAATTGTCTCTCAACTATTCCATCTCCCTTCAAAATGTAGAAAATGCACAGGAGATCTTTCTAACTCTGCACTGACATCTAGATTTAGACCAACGCTGTTTTAAAGTCTTCTTATTCTTATCAGTCATTTCCCGAAGTGACAAAAAAAAACATTCAACAGAAACAACAAGGAAGGAACGGGCACATCAGGCAAAACGCGTGTAGAGTGAGAGGAGAATACCTGCAACATCAATGTAGTCTGTAGTTAGCTGACAGCCTCCATCTGCTGCACTGAGGAACGAGCGTCAAGAAAAAGGCAGCCTACATTTACATTAGCGCTACTAAGGCGAAGACTGCGCGGAACAATACATTGAAATAATAATGATTTTTAATATATAGAGAGACATTTGAAATCCGTAAGTTGAACTTTCGCTAACGCAAACGTCATGACCCTGCGTCGACCGCGCACATCTTTGACGTAAGGTATGTAAAGGAAGACCTCTGGGTTTTGAGATTTACCTTCAAAATAAAAGAACAGACATGGGGGGAAAGCCGAGAAAATGTATGTCAAAATACTGTATGTATTTAAAAAAGGTACCATATGAGTTTTCATGATGTTACGAAAAGCAAAAATAACTTCTTACCTATGGTTATTAACTTACACAGCAAGGTGAAAGCAGAGACGTTCTAATATTGAGAAGGGTGAAAGTCAGTCAGTCTGAAGATCTGTTTTATTTTGAAAGAAGAGGCAGTTCACAACATAAGTCCACTTCCGCTAGCTTGATACAGCACTGGTTGTGTTATTCTACTGTGTGTCCATATGTAGCTGTTTTAGTTAGTTACTCTCTTCACGGCGCAAATGTTTCTTACTCAGTCACCGATGCAGTGGATATCAGACAGCTGATCTAATTAAAAAGGTAATGCTAGCCTTGTCATAATAACCTGTAAAAGTAAGCTTAAAGACGGCTAACATCTAGCTAACACTAGCTGTGATGTGCAGCTAGCCGGGTCACTGATTCATGGCTAGGTTAAAGTTGATGGTTCACGTACAAAGGCTTTACGAAAGAAGCTCGTCCATAACACACTAGTACTTGCAAATGTACAGCATTTCCCAAACTCAGTCTAAATAGTTGTTACTTGCTGCCAATGAAGGACCATTTGATTACCATGTGATGAAGCCAGACGTATCAACCCATCCCGCTTTGGTCTGCTTCATTAAATCCTTACCTTCCTCATCCTCAGATATCTTAGTGGCTTGATGCTGTCCACCCCTCACCTGGCTGGTCCCAAGCGTCAGTATGGATGAAGAAACCCTTGAGACGGCCATTGCTACCTATGGTGCCCAGCTGCAGCAGGTGGAGGCAGCTCTGTCAGCTGGCGTGGACCCTTCCCAGCAGTCAGACCTGCTCCAATTAAAAGAGGACCTATGTCAACTAATAGAGCTGACAGAGTCCAGCCTGGTGTCTGTCAGGAAGAGTCAGCTGCTGGCCAGCCTCGAGGACAGCAATGGCCTGCAGAGGAACACCTCAGAGGCAGCAACTGACACAACCGGTGAAAACGGCAAATTGGACAATGAGTTTGCTGCTTTTTATTCTGAGGTGGGGGAGTCCTCAGGTAGTAGCTCTGATAATAGAGGCAAAGAGTGGGACGGTGGGGTAAAAGATGATGAAGAGGAGGATGAGGAGGAGGAGGAGGATGAAGAGGATGCACTGAGTGGTACCAAAGTAAGAGCGCCCTACAGGACGACATGGGGAACACTGGAGTACCACAACGCTATGGTGGTGGGAGCAGAACCGCCAGATGGAGAGGAGGCACAAGTCAGAGTGCTCTATGTCTACCCCACCCAGAAGTCTTTGAAACCTTGTCCGTACTATCTGGAGGACAAATGTCGCTTCCTGGACAATTGCAGGTAAAGTACAGCTGTTTTTTTTTGTTTGTTTGTGTTTTACATTTACATTGTTGTTGTATGAAAGTTACTTGTTCATGATCTGCCTTATTTGTAATAGCATATTTTATCCACCAAGTGTCACCCATTGTCTACATGATGTAGATGTTCCCTGGCCATAGCTAAGACAACAATGTCAGCTTCTATGTTAATTAAAATCTCTAGGTTTATTCATACTGGGGAATAACTGACCATCATTTCCATTTTGTCAATTCAGCAAATTTTATTCCTTGATTATTTATGGTATAATTCACTTCACTTATCTGAGTATTTTATAAGATATTTTCCCTTTACTTTAGGTTTTCTCACGGTGAAGTGGTCTATGTGTCGGAGCTCAGAGAATTTGTCGAGTGTGACCTCAGTAATCTTGAAGAAGGCTCATCCTGCTTGGCTCGGCACGAGGACGGCATCTGGTACCCAGCAAAAATCAAAGGTACGTGTCCTGTGCTATTTTACCCTGATTCTTACAGGGTTTAGTATTAACTTAAGTTGTGCCACCTTGTCAACATGAAGCAGGAGATTTCATTCCTGAAAAATCAAGAAAGTCATCTCATTCCACTTTAGGGGTGTGACAAACCAACCAAGACAGTGACAGATGAAATTATTCCAGTTTTACTGATTTGATTGGTTTTCCCTCCCTGTAGAAATAGACAGCGGTTTCTACACAGTGAAGTTTGATTCACTGTTAATGAAAGACGCCGTGGTAGAAGCTGATGGTGTTATTCCGCCTTTGAGAGAAGATGACCAGGACTCCTCCGACTCTGACGACACTGTAGATGAAGATGATGTGGCCTATGCAAAAGGTTTGTCTGAATATGTATCATCAGATCAACAACTGACTCGGCTTATTTAACATTTTGCAAAAATCCAAGGTCAGTCATTTGTATTTTTTTTGGGCCATTTGTCTCTTATTAAGTAACTGAACACTTTTATTTTCACTTGTTACCCAACAGTTATGGACTCTGCTGTGGAGTCCACAGTTGTGTTAGATACTGCTCAGTTTGGTGGCTGGGAGGCACATACTAGAGGCATCGGATCAAAGCTGATGCTTAAAATGGGCTATGAATATGGGAAAGGTAAGTGCATTAACCAAATTTAGTTACAACTAGAACACGTGGCAATAGAAGTTACAACTTCTATTGCCACATGTTCCTTTTCCTCACCCAGTCTCTTTTGTCCTGTCAGGCTTAGGAAAGACACAGGAGGGTCGAGTGGAACCAGTCATGGCAGTGGTCCTACCCAAAGGTAAATCCCTGGACCAGTGTGCAGAGCTGACCCCGAGACGCACCCAGAGCAGGGTTGCAAAGGATGGCGCACCAACAGGTCGCCCGAAGAAACGCAGGAAGCGCCGGCGGGCTCCCAAGGGGGGGCGCCACACCGTCTTTGACTTTCTCAACCACAAGCTGGGAGGCAGGAGCGCCGGTCCAGCTGAAGGGGGTGCTGCTGTGCCATCGGCAGCGACTGGAGTGGAGGCTTACAGGGGAGATGGGAGCACAAAGAGGAATCTGAATGTAAGGCTGTTCAAGGCTGCTGAGCGGGTGTCCCAGACAGAGAGGGAGATCCAGAAACTGACTGAGTCACTCAGCAGGCAAACAGCCAGGTTGGTACTGAGTTCAGCATATGTTTAGTCTACCCTTCTGTTTGTCTGATAAGATTCCCTAAATGAACAAAGGTAAACCATTAATTGCAGTGGGACCTCAGCTCCTTGTCTCTCCACAGATGCTCAGCAGCTGTTATACACAACAATATGTTGTTGTAGAATATGAGCACTAGTTGCTCTGATGTTCCTGTCAAGCAAAATGGTTATAGATTTGATCTCAGAAATAAGCAGGGTAGTGGGAGTTGTGTGAAAATGCTAATGATGTGTGAAAAGTGGAAGTTAGACTACTTGTCTTCACGGCCAACTTTCTCTGAAAGATGCAGCTGAAAAAAAAACAACTTGTCTCCTTATCTTTCTCCACTTCCTAATCTATTTGTTTTTTGTGTGTGCAAAGGGGCACATCCACAGTGAAGCAGCTGGAGGAGAGGCTGTCAGCGGCCCGCCGGCTGCTGGCCCAGCAGAAAGCCCAGGAACTGTCCATCCAGAGAGAGCACAGGAAGGCTGACACACACAAGAAGATGACTGAGTTCTAAGCTCGGGGCTCTCAGACACTTGGAGGATAAAGGGAGGCGCTGCTCGCCTGAAATGAACTTTTGTCCCTCGCCTGTTGTCAGTTACTTGCTCTACTGTATTTTACTGTATTTTTTTAAGCATTATTTCTCACCACATTTATGGATTTGAGCTGACAGCGGAGCCGACTTTGTGCAGAGTGGATCATTTCTGTTTCTCATGTATTTTTCATGAACTGGGGAAGTGTTTCTGTTTTGGTTTTAAATTGTACAGTTCACAGCTATGCTAAAAACTGATTTTTATTTGTAATGAACACTTTGTCATAGTGGATAATCATCACTAAAAACCATGTGTTTGGAGAAGCCACTGTGCATTTTCATCTTTTTTTAACCACACACCTTCACACAACTAAACCCCACTGTAAAAACATGTTTCACCACCACAGAATTTTTGATGCTCCACTTTTCTGGGAGAGGTTTCAATCATTCTGGCCACAGGCTGCTCTGATGGTGAACGCAATACCCCTTGACTTGGATGCAGAATGGTTTCTACTGTAAGATACAACCTCGGGGGTTGGTAGACCTTTACAGAGTTTTGAAGTGAAGCCCATATCTCTTACCGGCTCATACACAGTGTCTTTGAAGCTACGACCATAACCTCTCTATTAAATAATGAATCTGGAGAGCAGCTTGTCTGCACAGAGCTCGGACACTGTGGGCGGTGACTGCATCCACCTTTGCTGCCTATCAGACTCTCAAGTAAAAGGTTGAAGTCGTGATGTTGGGTAGCTGTAGATGAGGTCTGCATCCTTTTCACGCCTGCTGTCATCAGTTTTTAATCTAAAATTGACATGACATGAAAACATAGTTAAAGATTTAAAATAAGAAAATGAGAAATTGTATTTCCTGCCTGCAATCAACCTTTTTTAATGACTCAAAGTATCAGGCTAGCAGGAAATAATAAATACACAAGTTTCAGTGTGAGCTGGAGTCCATGAAAGACAGCTAGAAAACCAGAGACCAACAGCATGTGGCAGTGCTTGTGTTATCCCCGAGGGGAAGGTGATAGTAAATACCTCATGTTAAAGCAATAAGACCAGCAGAGAGATACAGTGCACTTTGTGAGCCATCAATGAAGCCTGGATGGACTGTGGTGGAGCGGAGGGTGGCTGCACATACAGAACTCATGAGCCCTCCATTTGGTGCCCTGAGGGATCGCCCGCTCTGATCTGTTGAGTGGCAGCACTTTCAGATTGCTTGTGACTGGAGGGATCAGACTGAATTTGCTGATCGTTGGGGAAAAATTGTGAAATGCGCCATGTGTGTTGATTTAATAGGCTCCCTCGGGGGGTCTGTGCTTCACGCTTTACCCCATTTATAAGCCTCAGGTCTAGAGGGTGTTGCTTCCCAGCCGCTAGCAGACACATTTTTGTAGGTGTGTGTGTGTGTGTGTGTGTGTGTGTGTGTGTGTGTGTGTGTGTGTGTGTGTGTGTGTGTGTGTGTGTGTGTGTGTGTGTGTTCAGGTCCAGGTGTGCACACTCCTGTGGACATCTGTCTCCTGGATGGATTCAGACTGGCTTGATGGGGGAGTCTTAGCTGTTAACTGGCACTTCATCAGAGCCAGGATTATGTGATTAGGGATGTGTGATTGGAGAATTGATTGGGAGGACACAGTGACAGATGTCTCAGGAATTCATGCTGTTGAACTAGGGGCTGCCAGACCTGAGAGGTCGGCCTCTGTGTGTGTGGAGCAGGGTGAGCTTTCCAATGGTGTTTACCTGTCTCCCTCTCTCTGGCACAAATTTGCATCTGATTTTCACACAGTATTGTGCAGGCATATACGTTTGTACTATTCATCAGTTTTTATGTCATAAGTTGTCTCTTAAAGTTTCAGCCGTTGACTTATGTCATGTTTCACTCTGTTAATAAATTCTGATAAAACAAAATCAAACGTCACTGCACAGCTTTCTCGGTTAATTTAGTTGTCATGGCAATGAATCAAGCGATGCTGTGGCTATTGTGTTTTTTTCCACAGGACATGTTAGCTCACACAAGCTAAGAGTGATACACCACTCTTGATATTTGATGTGTGAAGGTGACCAGTCAGCATACTGACACACTGCTGTTACCCATTTTGGATTAATGTGTTACCATGCTAACATTTGGCTATCTCTGCTTAACACAAAGGTGGATTTTGACTAGAAGGGGATTTTTTTTCTTCTTCTTCTTCTTCTTTTTTTTCTTATCACAAATGTTGTGATAATTCATCTTGAAGAGAATAATAATATCTGTGCAAAATCCAATGGAGTTATTGAGACTTCAAACCAGAAAAGTAACCTCATGGTAACGTAACATCAACGTTATAAATTTGAAATAAGTGAGTAACCATATTGATACAAATATAAAACATTTTTTCCCTATGAATATATCTGAAAAAGTGACGTTGGCTTGACAGATGGAGGAAAAATACCGACCATCCTGAAAAAAGTGGCTCCTGAATAGGGCAAGTTGATGAACAAAGTATGATGCAAACTTTAAGATGGCAAAGACAAATGAAGCAGATTTTACAAAAAAAAAAAAAAAAGAACGCCATAAACATATATGGTGTCAAAGAATGTAATATGGAGATGGCCATTTTAACCCTTGATGTGTTTTATTATCTTCAAATAACTAATTTTCTTTATTAAAACAAGATTTGATTGTCAAGGTTGTCTTTTATATGAGTCCATATGGTATACAGTATAATATGACATATAATAATTTACCCCCCATACAGTCGACATATAGGGGGAAATTAGCTGTAGAGATGATTTTTTTCTTTTGTTCCAGGCTGTAAACATGTTTATTTCTGCTGCTTTCTGCTTAGAGAAACTGCAGTGTTTGGTACTTGCTGGCTCATTTTTCAAGTTAAATAAGATATCTCACAAAGTGAAAACTTTAACTTCTAGGTGCCACTAGACGAAAAATCTGGGGATCATGAACGTCTGAATAATTCAGAACAATATATCCTGTCGTTCAGATATTTCAGTCTGGACCAAAATAGTGGATTAATCAATGGAAATCTCTGTCCACAGAGTGAGAAAACGCCACCAGCAGGGCATAAAAATCCCATCAGATGGATCCTGGTGGAAACACGAGAACATTTTGATATTTTTGGAGTCCGAGCCACATCCATATGTGGAGGGACTTTTATCGAAACCCACTGAGATTGTCCAGGTCATTATAATTCGCCTGGAGTGTTCCTCTTTTCCCCCCTCAGTGGTGTTTGCCAGCGAACAGAGATTGGGAAAGCGCTAGTGGAGGACTGCCAAGGGCTACAGGCACCTGCACCTGCCCTGGCTGATCTTAAAGCCCCAGAGCTGAGCTCCAAGCCTCGCCCCTGACCTCAGCAGACCCTCCAGTTTGAATTTCTATCCCTGTCATCTGTCTGTTTTCTCCTCCTGCATGAGCAGTTTGAGCTCATACTAAAGATTAAAGATGTAAACACAATTCAGTATATTTGCAGCTCTGTTTGGCTGTATTTTAACTTTCTCCCTTTACTCTGTCAGATATCTGTCAGTATATTTACAGTCATTTTGTTATTGGGGGGGGGGGGGGGGGGGGGACTGGTTTATTAACGCATCGGTTTGCCAGTCATCTCTGGACTGCACTTTCATAATAAGAGCACAATGTTCTTTGCCAGGTTGGCTTTCAATCTTGGATGCAGATACTGTTCTCTTATAAAATTGTTGGCTTGACACACAAGACTTTCAGATTAGGAGTTTTACTTTAAATGAGAGTGACTTTGTGGAGATGTCTCCAGTGTGCTAGATGGACAACTACAGCAATAACAAGATTTAAGAGTTTGGAGGGTGTGGCACTTATATACCAGCAAAAATAGATTGTCTTATCTGTTGTCTTGTGGAGTTATGGGAGTATGTTGGAACAATTAACATTTTGATTACATTTTAATAATAAAAATACATGTTAATACAAGTTGGAAAGGAAGGTTTGACAGGCGTAGCAAGAGGAACTAAAGTAGGATACATGTGGCTGGTTGCTGTGGTAACAAGAACCTGTTTCAGCATCTCTATAAATAAACATACAGTATGTGCTATACATGTGTGTTTGTAAATATGTATCCACATTGATATAGGTCTACTTTCTAATAGCCTATGTGTCATACATATTCTCATCCTACATACTTTAATAATATAAAATATTTATTGAAAATGCATATAGATTTGTATTTGAAAGTAGAAATTATGTGAACAAGCCCAGAATGAACTATGGCTTGCATATACAGTACATATTTAACCGTGCAGATTGATAGTCATCTAATCCAGATAGTTAATCGGAGACAAGCTAGCATTAGCATAAGGTTCATACGCTGCATCTTATCACTGGATTTAGCCAGTGTTATTAAATTACAACACCTCTCACTGTCTGAACTAATTAACAAAGCCCCAGCGCATATGTCTGCACATTGCATCACCTAATTGAAATTAGCAATGAAGGTCATTTTTTTATTAAGGTAAATGTAATAGTCATAATAATTTGATATTCAGATGTAATTAATTACTTTGTATACTTGCGTGACATTTTCATTGCTCTATATTATCTGCGGTCTTTTGTGCAAGTGTTTAGTAGTGGAATTATGAATATGAAATCCCTGCTGAAAAAGCCACGTCTTATCATTTAATGGAAATTAGTTTGTAGTTTCCATCCTTGTTTAATTTCTGAATTCAATAGACAATATACCACCCTATTAAGTTTCCAGAGAAAACTTGGGGGAGACATGAATTCAATATCCGTTCATAATGTGTATGCAGACAAAGACTAAATTCATCTAGCCTTTTTTTAAATATATAAATCTGTGTTTCATTTGGAGTTGCATGGAAGGCCAGAGAGCTGCTTTAGGTTTCAGATTATCATCCAACATTTTTTCCTGCAGATTATGAGCTAAACTCTGTGAACAAACACCGCACTGCAGGTATTTTACCGTGTTTACAGTGCAGTGTTTCCAAATTATGCTAAATTGCCATTTTCTCCTGTTGGTGATTTTACACAATGATCAATGGTTTTGTGCTGAGTGAGGGGAAATACAATAGTTTGTTGCCTGAGGTCATCACTTTGGGCATTCAGGTGTAACGTTAGATGCTTTTAAATCTAAATAAATTGGAGGTTTTCCTGGGCTGGAGCATCAGGATGCAGATGTATGGGAATAGGATTAAAGTGGGAAAGAGTTGGTGACCGACTGGTGAGCAGTAATATAATATGATCTACATTGATAATTTCAGAAAAGCAAAGCAAATCAATACGGTATCAGTGCTAAACCTCAGGTGTTGCAAAGCACTGGTGCTTGTTGTTAGTCAACTCCTTTCTGCACATTTACCATCACAGAATGTGAATGATTTGAATGCGAAGAAAGAAAAGCACAATTTTGAGCATCAAAGCTTGAACTGCATTGACTCATCCAAGAAAAATAAAACACTACAATTCATACGCGTACTCACAAATACTCATACATCTCCTTTTCCACTGGAAGTTATTGATGGAACTTGATGAGAGAAACTGAAAGTATTCATGTCTCATCATTGTTTCATTCTCTATTCATTCACTGATGCATTTATCACTGTACTTGTTATTTATTTGACAAATTTGTCCATATTTTACAGCTTAAACAGCTTAATTGAAATCAATGTTTAAACATTTCAGGGCAAAAATGTAAATTTCAAAAGGGAAAATGTAAAAATGCTCTGTCCTTTCATATCTTATTAAACAGTTTTTGTTCTTGTATCTTTATTTTAATTTACATTATACATAAAATTAAATTTAAAAAAAGGACAAAACATGTAACAGCTCAAGTGCATGGGACTTTCACATACCATGTCAGAAGAAAAGGAACAAAGAGACATAGACACAGAAGTGTTTAGCACAAAAAAAAAAAATCTAATCTCTCACATGGTGTAAACAAAAAAGAAAAACACACAAAAAAACTGCAATAACAATAACAAATTGAATGTACTATTTAAGCATCTAAAATAAAAAATTGTGTACGTTTTTCTTTTCTTTTTTTTTGATAAATACCTTATGTACATATCAGACAAAAAAAAGATTTACATGTTTCTCATAGACTGGTCCAAAAACTGTGTAAAATGTAATGGGATTCACAATTGAATACATCTTAGAATAAACTGAAATTAAAACTCTGACAGGAAATAGGAACTTAAAACAATGGTATTTTAAAATCAGCTGGTTTGCAGATTGCAAAGTGAAACAAATACTAAAAATGAGCCTTTTGATCTATTTGTGGACTTTGTGTCAGTGTAGACAAGGTGTATGTACTGTATGTGTTTGTAAGGGTCTTTTTATTTTTTAGAAACAGAGCAACAATTGTTTGAATGTTACCTGATTTTTTGTTGGGAACTCAGTGTTATCATACTCATGTTTAAAAGGAATAATGTTATGTTATGTTCTTAATTTTAGTTTAACTCAGTCTCTTTCATTTTATGTTTTGTTTTTATTTGATTCTTTGTTACACATCACAATTCCTCCTGAGATCAGATATTGAAAAGACCAAAGCAACAGCTGCAAAATTCTACGCAAAGTGATGCTATTAAAGGAGCAGTGCGTAGAATTTAGTGACATCTAGTGGTGATGCTGAAATCTGCTGCAGCCTGTTGTTTATTGATGATCACCTTTAACCTTGAGGAGCAATGCTTAATACAAACCTAAAGAAATTATATTCACGGCAGATAATATGTTATTTAGAGGCAGCATTGCGCTGCCCTGTGCACTCACATTATACGGATATACGCGGCTCTCGGCTGGATCTAATTTCGTCGGAACGACTTGTAATGACACCAAAGTTTTCTGGGTGAGTAAATGATCGTATTTTATGCTAGAAATAAGGTCCAGATTGTAAAAAACTGCAATTCCCCTTTAATTCCCTCTGTTAAATCACCAAGGTGCTGTGGGAGTGACAAAAAGAGAAGGGCTAAAGTTTATTTAACTGCCAGGATTAGATAACCACAGAGATGTGTGTGTCCTTGCGTTAATGGAGACCACTGAAAAGTGTTGACAGCAGAACATAAACACACACACACACACACACACACACACACACACACACACACACACACACACACACACACACACAAAGACACACGCACTGAATCGCTCTTCTTTGTCACCTGTGCTGTCGTCAAGTGCACGAACACTGAC
This sequence comes from Trachurus trachurus, assembly GCF_905171665.1. Taxonomy (NCBI): domain Eukaryota; kingdom Metazoa; phylum Chordata; class Actinopteri; order Carangiformes; family Carangidae; genus Trachurus; species Trachurus trachurus. The sequence goes on from NC_139901.1 coordinate 11,473,008, forward strand.
ACTGTTATTGGAATGTAATGTAAAGTCTTGTCAATATCTCACAATGCCTTGGTCGTCCTGTGGTCCAAATCTTGCTCCATGTCAAAACAGAATGATGCGGATGGATATTTCCACTATTGGCATTTCACCTCATAAAAGATTTATATACCCAATGGAACCAACTATAGATATTTAATCTAATTTCTCCATGAGTGACCTTATAACCCGGAGCAAGGACAAGCAGTGTGACCTGTAGCTCCTTTAAAAAAGTGAAAATTATAAAAAATAAAATAAAATAAAATAAAATAAAATAAAATAAAATAAAATAAAATAAAATAAAATAAATGAATCTATGTAAGATAGAATAGTCCTCCTGTCAGGGTTATTGACTTTTTCCTTGAGGGCGAGAGTCTAGATCATTCCAGCCAGCCAAGGCGGGAGAAAGAGTCCCACAGATCCCAGTATACACACCAGTACGAACATCCAGAGGAATATCCTGTCGATGACCATGGCCACATACTTCCAGTCCTCCTTCACCTAGCAGAGAGGAGAAACAGCAGAGAGGGACATTTCAAATTTCACACCTAACCACCTTTCATTTTACCAGCTGTCACTTTTTACCCCTGATTGATTTCTCTCGACTGGCTGATTTTTTCATTAAGAGGCAGCTCTATCTCCTAAATGTCAGTCAATCCGTGCTTGTTTCTCTTACAAAAAATTCAAGGTGAAATAACTGAGGCCCAATTGTTTCAGGTCTTTTCCGGCTGGAGGTGATCATTGCATTGTAGTCCTGACACTGCTCGATAATAAATACAATAACTCGTTGTGTTTTTCTGAAACTCAGGGTGAGCTGCTCTGCTGTGGCCATATTGTCAGCGACTCGCTCCACACCCACCTCCCAGCTAATCTGCATTTTAACATGGGAGTCAATGGGGACAGTCTCAGTTTTGGAGCCAGTGGGAATTTGCAGAACTGCTACTTCTATGTAGTCTCTCACACACACCAATTATGTCATATAAAAAAGGTTTCAATGTTAACTTCTTGTCATAATCTTTACATCAAAATGCTCCAACAACCTGGCCAATTGGGCAAACTTTAACATTTCACTTCTTTTGTTTGCCTTACAGGGATAACACCTACTCTATCTCTCCCTTGATGAATGGAATCTGAAAAAGCACATTGATTAACATGGAGCTCTGAAGCTCTTTGAGGATGTTTTGAGCACTACATAAACAATTAGAAATGTTTATTCAATTTCCAAGGCTTAAGTAATTGACACAATTCTGTTGACTCACTGAAAAGTCTTCATCCTCTGCCCTGAGATGATCAGCGATGTACTGAACTCCCTCGATAGCGCCTCGCATAGCTGGAGAAATTGTTGTAACTGCCGTGTCCTGTTGGGTACTTGCATCTTTTGTCGACTCTGTGTTGAGGGTTTTTGCTAGGTGATCTCCAGGGGCTTGTTTCTTCACCCGCCCTGTAATTCCAATAATCCCAGGGCCTTCATCGTGCAGGCAGCAGTACTGGAAGCTGCGGGAGCGACAGCGATGCTCAGCTCTCTGAGGAAACTCCTTCTGCTGGTCACACATTTGCTCCACACTGAGGGAGCGGCCATTTGGGGACAATTCTTCCCTTGACAGGCTGCGAAGTGGACCTAGTGGCAAAGATGGGGGCAAGGACAACTGGGAAGAAGATGAGGCTGCAGAGTTGTGTCCTCTTAGGGTTTGTTTCTCTGTGAGAACTGAATACTGACCAGCTGTGGACCGGCAGAAGATGTTGCCCTTCAGTGGGTGATCTCCACTGGTGTCGTCCTGAAGAGGGGAAGATGGCGGAGAAGGTGAGCAAACAAGGATGCCTGGACTGTCAGACGGAGTCTTTGGGAGTGTGTTCTCAATCTGTCTCATTTGTCTCAGTCCTGTCTCCAACCCCATCCAGAAGGACTGTGAGTTGCCTGTTGTGGATATTGTAGTAGGACGGTGCATCATCTCAATAAGCTTCTTGCAGTTCTGCTTTGCTGTGCCTGGCGGACGCTTCATGAACAGGACTCGAGGAACCCAGTCCAGGAATACTCTCCGCACCCAGTGAGGCATGCCGTGGGTTTGTGGCGAGCGGTGGTGCACGTTTAACACGAAGACAGTAATTATGATTGAAAGAGTGACAAAGACCATAGTGAACAGCAGGTATTCGCCGATCAGTGGAATCACCAGCGATGTGGACGGAATGATCTCTGTGATGAGCAGGAGGAACACCGTCAGAGACAGTAACACAGAGATACACAAGGTGATCTTCTCTCCACATTGTGATGGCAAATAAAACACCAGTACAGTCAAACAGGAGATCAGCAGACAAGGGATAATGAGGTTAATAGTGTAGAACAGCGGAAGCCTTCGGATGATGAAGTAGTAGGTGATGTCTGCGTAGATCTCTGTGCAGCACTCGTACTTCTTGGTATTGTACTTGCCCACAGCATTCATGATAACCCACTCGCCACTCTCCCAGTAGTCCATCTGGTCCACGTTACTGTCCATGTTGATCAGATCGATCTTGGCACGGTCGTAAGTCCATGAGCCAAACTTCATCTTGCAGCTTTGCTGGTCAAAAGGGAAAAAAGTAACATCTATGCTGCATGATGACTTATAAATCGCTGGTGGCATCCACTTTATCCGACCGTCATAGAACAGGTGTGCCTTCGTGAAATGAGTCACTGCAAAGTCACCATCGGCACTGGAGATGAGAGACAGGACATAAAAGGGGGAGAAAGGTGGAAACACATTTTTCAAATGTAATCTATATCTTAAATTTCATCAGAAAAGTGTAAGACTGTAATTCTGGATTGAATGATTGATTGATCAATCAATGTCCACTTCTTAGCTTTTCCTTGGAGCATCCATCAATCATATAGTCATTCTCAGAAGATGGAGTTTGGGGAACCATCACAGAGATAGCGCAAGTGACTGGTGCTTGATTCAAGATTTTCTTTCACTGCTGTTTCTAAGTTGAAGAGGAATAAGTCAATAAATTGAACATTTTTGTACCTTTGACTAAACAGTTACATTATTTTATCCATTGAATGAAGTGTTAAACTATTTGTACATTTTCTTTGCCACTATATTTGGTTGAACAATTATCCTTAGAACTAAAGATTTTGAGGAACTACAGCTAAAACCTAAAGCTATAAGATATTTTTATACGAATGATTAATTGACCCAAGTGAAAAGGATTTCTTTTCTATATACTGTAGCATAATAATGCAAATAAAATTCAATTATTCACTGATTCTAAGTTTAGCTAATTTGCCATTCACCTCTATATCCTTGTATTAGTTCAAACCTTTTAGAGAGCTTTATTTGTTAATAAATAAATACATTTCTGTATCACCAAGCAAATAAAGGATTGAATGCATTTTCTCAGTAAATAATGATTAAGCCAAATAAATAGTTTTTTGTGAAAAAGAAGAAACACAGGATTTCGGTGCTCCAAACATAACTGACAACTCCTTTTCTCTTTCGTCCTCTCTGTCTCTACTTAACCCGATTAATCTCTGTTGTGCATATTAAACCTCTTACGTACATCACTCCAGCCCTGTCATCACACACCTGAGCACCACTCATTACTTCCTTCCTCAGCCTCATCATCTGACCCCGTCGTCTGCCCACCTTGCTACAATTAGTCTCAGTGCATAAAGAGAACATCAGTCAGTCATGTGATTGCCTGTGTCTGCCAGTCTGATACAGCATGAAGACGACATACGACGACGTCACTTAAAATGAGGTTAACCCCGATCTGAGAATAGTCATAGATACAGACCTAAATTTGAACATCTGCATCAAAACAAAATCTGAATTAGCAACTCGAGAATCTTCATGTCCAAAAAAGACTGAGTTGACACTTCACCTCTCAAACCCTCCAAACTATTGAATTTTACAGCCTGTTATTCTTTTCCTAAATCAGAAAGTGGGTTAGGATCAGAACATCTCTCTGATCTTTGTTTCTCTTTTTACATGCACGTTATTCATTTCATTTCATGTCATGTTGTTGTTTTGGTCTCAGTGTCTCATGTCCACACCTTTGAAATATCTATGAAATGTGCCTGACAAATGAAATTACAGTACCATGGCACACTTTGACATCTCAGCTCCCACAAATAAAATGACTGAGAAAGCAGGACCATGTCTTTATAATGATCTGAGTTTGACAGTTGTATTGAGCTAATTCTGTTTGGCCTGTTTCTGACACAGTTTCTCATATTAGCCAATTTCCCTTGTTTAGAGTGAAATAAACACACGTCCACCTGAGTCACTCACACTGGATGCATTTTCATGTGAGATCCTTTGAAACACATCCAGTCAAATTTCAGCCTCCAATTCCCTGCCTTAATGTATTGCTCCTCTGTACGAGGTACCAAGCTTTGTTTGTAACTGGATCCATTAAGCCTGACCTTGTTCACATTTACTTCAGCTGAATTGCATTACGACATTGGCATAGGGAGAGATTTGGCACTACAGCAGAATCTTCGTGTTTTCCCTCCAGTCATACCATCTGTTGGAATTAAATCATCAAATTCTGAACATTAGTTGCCGTATGCTTATTTTTTTTGCCCTGAAAACAGCCACATCTGAATCTCAGCAATTACCCTGTGTGACACGAAAACATACAGGCAAATTATATAGATCCTCACTTGTTGTAAAGGACGATGTCAGGCCTCCAGATGATCTCTGAGGGGATTCGGATGGAAGTGACATTTTCGTATTCCTCTGGGTTCCAGCGGAGTTTGTAATCGTTCCATTCCTGTAGAACATGAATCATATTTATGTACTGTACCTGTATTTTGGACTGTGCCTTTAGCATGCATTCTGTCATTCAACATTGCATACTTGCTTGAGCCAGACATTTGTAGTCATCATCTGGTTCTTCTCATCCTTATGTCATGCAAACAGAAGAGTGACATTTATCATCATTTCTCTGAACATCTCATTTTCTAGTGGTCTCTTTTTTCAAAGTTGACACATACAGTTAGGATATAAGACAAATTCATATCCTAAATATTTTTTTAAAGGCAGATTAGTTGTGCCAAGTGCAAATGCAAGGAAAATTCTTTAGGCTGTATACCTCACTGCCTTACTCTATCTGTATCTATTACGTTGTTGGCAAGCTGCTCTCTCCAACTTTTCCTCTAGCAACATCTAAGGCACAGCAGTCGGTGAAAACACTCTGTAGGAGAGGACAACTTCACCCAGAGCTGACGCTCCCTACCAGGCATGTGAGGCAAGCACAGTTACCTAATTGCATGTCAAAAACCTGGAGAATCATCCCTACAGCAATGCCAGCTGCACATATTCAGTCTTAAAGCTGCAATAGGCGACGTTGCTTGGCTCAGAATGGCAGTTGGAGGCGTTTCAACTTTAGTCCACAGACACCCTGCAATTTAATTTGTGGAAAAATTCCCCCAGTTTAAAACTCCAGACGCATTTAAAAACATCAATCAGACGGTCTGTCGAGACCAGCTGTGTCTGGTTTGCTTTTTAGGAGACACTTTTGAATATTTACTGCTGCTGTTAGGATACTTGACACCTGAATTTAATTTAGGAAAATAATTCAATCTCTCCTGTTGTGGTTTCATTTCCGCTGATAAGAGATCTGTATATCTAAATTCATCTCTCTTGTCTGGTGATGGCGTTGAGCTGGTTGCTATTGTGATCGTATGGATATAATACGTGTAACAGACAGGACCGAATTGAAAATGCATAATTTACACATTGTAGCAACACAATAACAATAATAAATTCACCTTTAAGGAAGATATATGTGTTTCTGTTATTGGTAAAACTTAACAAGGCCATCAGCTTTTACTCACCACATCAATAAGCTGAGCAATTGACAGTCCAAAGTGGACCAGCACTGTGTCTGAGGTGTTTTGCACAGGCCGGGAAAGCTTATTGTAATGTGCAAACAGATCCTGGAGCAGCCTCTCTTCAGCATGGGCACGAGGTCCGACCTGGAAACAAACTAAGATGGAAAAAGGGAATTAGATTTGTAATTACTTTTGTAGCCATTGTGCATGTGCATTTTTAAATATTTATACAAGTGCCATTTCAGCAAACTTTGCACATATACATATGAAAAAGCAAATATCATTTCATATTCATAATATTGAATATATCTGCAACCATCTGCAATGCACTTATCTAAACCGGATTTAGCTGATGCAACCACGTCACCACAAAGAGTCCACCGTTGTAGATACAGAGTGTAATCCAAAGGAAGGGTGACCTCTATTATACAGGTGGCGTATGGTTACATGAGACTGTATCTGAGAGATGAGACGAATGAGGAGGGAGGAGGTAGAGAGGGAGGGAGGAGGGGGGCGAGAGAAGTAGGAAAAAAAAGAGGAAGGATGAATCTGAATCTGAGGACATCCGTCGTGTCTCGGAACAGACGTGCTGATGGAGCGATCCGTTCAGATGTCTCATCCCTCCTTCAACAATCCCCTCTCCACACACACACACACACACACACACACACACACACACACACACACACACACACACACCCTTTTGAGAATCAGCTCACATAGCACTGAGGATGACCTAACGAGGTCTGGGAACAATTAATGAGACGGGGATCGTCCCGAGGCCGGTACAGTACAATGTCCTTTGTATTCCAGTCCTTTTTCCATATTCACTTAGGCTTCTCTCTATTCTGGACACTGTGACTCTGTGCAGGTAATTCAGTGCCACAGCAATACATCAAAGACTGTGATTTATTTAACCGACCTAACTGATATTTCATTATGCCTGGCACTCCTGCATACTTCAGTGTCTCTTTTCGCATGTGAAGCATGATATTGTTTATTATATTAATAATCATTATAATAACTTATTGTGCAATATAAATTATACAGGAGCTGGGAGGCATTTGTTTATTACCTCATTATAACTTGGGGGAAGTGGTTGCACACAAGGGAAAAGTTTGTTATATTCACGCTGCACCTTACGTCTCACCCACTATGAGCTGGGATTGGCTCCCAACCCTCAAAGTGTGAGTGCTATAGCTAATGGATGGATGTTTCAAGAGCACCAATATCCATCTATCCATCTATGCACTGCACGTGAATTCTTAAAATAGGCACGCAGGTGTTGTTGTCATGCTGCCGGCCTTCCTCGCAGGTCCTCTTACCCACTCAATCACAGTTGATGGGCTGTCCTTCAGTTGCCTCAAAACTGGCTTCCATGATCTTTAAAGGTTTGGGATCAATACCTTATTAAATGGATAGTGTTTCTTTTCTTTTTTTCCCCCTCCCTCTTCCTGTTTCTATCCGAGTCTATTTGACGAGTCCAGACTCCAGACAACCTTGAAATGTCTCCGAGTTTTCAGATAGAGAGAAATTGACACAGCTACCTTTTGTTTGATCACATCAGCTCAGAGTGACGTCTGTCGAGTATAGGGATATTGAATAAAGAGGGATGCTCCGGTTGATGTTGGAGCAGCCACGGAAGCTAATGGGTTTAGATGGGGGAGTTTGCAGGATATCCTGACTTTGTCAATGTGAGGGTCAGAGCAGTGATAAAAAAGTATGGTAAGGAAAGAAGGCAACTGTTGGACGAGTTGATGGCTTCTGTTTGGTGTGCTTTACAGGACGCTATGAATAGCACCAGAGCAGACTGTGGTGTTGCTGCTCACTTAGGATGGAGAACATTCACTTCTCAGATGGAAACTTTCCAATTTCCTACTTGGCTGTCACAATAATTCTCAATTTCTATAAAGCTCCCTTCCTTTAAACCACACCACGTCCTCCTGGATGATCTCACTATTCATTTACCCAAACATTGAAAATCAAATATGATGAATTTGTAAATCTCAGAGAATAGTTTAAGAATCCTGCGCAGAAAAAAATCTGGCAAATATCAGATACACAACAGTTGCACCATGGTTAGTTATCTCACAGCTACTGGACCCAATTCTGTCCTCTTTTGATCAATGTACTCTCGTGAGCCAATAATGTGCGAGCAGGAAATGTCACCTTTTTTTTTTAAAATTCAAGTAGAAACTGCTCCTGGACTAAACAAAGCTTGTAACCAGGTCTCTAAGCAACCATGGTGGTTATTCAATGACACTACACAAGTTTGCCTGTGTGTGCCCTGCTGAAGGTTGTGTTTTTGTTTTGCTCACCTTGTCATATTTGCCTTGAAAAAGAATCCTTACTTTTCTCATAAATAATGTGACTAGAGCTTCATTGTGGACTGCAAACACATGAGTAGGTAGGGGCTGAAAAGAAGAAAAATGTATTTTCCATATTTCTCAGAAGGAAAAGAAAACATTAACATTATGCATGTATTTATGGAATAATAACATGCAGTAACTCTACTGTATGTTTGACAAAAGAGTAAACTCTTACTCCCTGATGCACCTCAGTACCCTACAGTACATTTTTGCCTCACAATGAATATACAATTTTAGATGTAACGGGAAAAATACTTTCCCCTCTCCCTTTTCTGATGACATCATTTTCACACAGTCCCTTGGACTTAAAAAGGATGGAGTGACTGCAAAGACAAGAACAGAAGACGTGAAGTGATTTACCTTGTGGAGGAAGAGTGAAGAGAAGTAAACTCAAACATCTGTACACATCCATTGCGCCTCCAGTAGAATCCAACTGTACCAGTGAGCTCCCTCCAACTTCTGCTGGACCTCAGACTTGGCCGGGCATCCCCAGAGCGCCCAGTTCTGCCCTGTAACAGCGACTTCTTGAGAGGTTCAGCTCAGGTAAAAACAGCCAGATGGAGAGGTTGTGTCAGTCCCCGTCAGCCCCGGGCCGCATGGTCCCCTCGGTCCCATTTGTCCATCTCTTCACTTGCAGTTCTGTCCTGTGGTCTGGTTTTTTCCCCCCTCATCCAACACTTGAAAGTCCCTCCTCACTCCACTGGAGTCCTTCATCCAAGTGTGCCTTATCCCTCTCTTCTCCACCCTCCCTGTCTACATTACTCCCTCCCTCGCCTCTCATCTCTCCGCCTCCTCACCTCATCTCCCTCTCTCTCTCTCATACACGCACATGAACACCTCATTCCTCTCTTTCCCTCCCACTTATTTTCTTGTCTCCCTGTTCCAGTTTTCTGTCTCTTTCTCACTTTTTAACATAAAAAAGTGTGAACTTTTCTGTCAGTCTGTGTGTCTGTGTGCATATGTGTGTGAGAGAGAGAGTGAGAGGGAAAGAGAAAAAGTATCGGTGGAGATTTTTTTCCCAGTATATACAGTATACATGAGCAGAGCTGCGGTTTTCATGCTTGTGTGATTTACAGACCGCTTATTTGTATGGAAACTGTGTCACATACAGCTGTGTGAATGCGTGTGTGTGCATGCATGCGTGTGTGTGTGTGTACAGTAGATGCCTGTCAAAGTCCAGTGTAAGTGCCGGTGAGTCAGTGGACCTCTGGATACTCTTCAATCTCCTGCCTGCCCCCGTTTTCCCATGAGCACTTCCTCTCCAATATCCAGCCCCTTTATCTTACCCCCCTCTTCCCACTTCTTTATTTAAACACCTCTGACCCTCATCTGCTGTCATTTTCTTTTCCTTCCATGCACTTTCTTCAACACAGACAGAGTTTTCTCTTTCTTCACACTCTGTGCAGCTTCTGTACGTCAGCAGAGTTCAATGCCGAGGCTGGCCATCTATGGAGACAGCTGCATCTGCTTACTGTTGTTGAATGTCTTTCTTTAATTTTCCTCAGCAATGTCATGTTTTGATGACACAAAGTAAGAGAGAATAAGTCGAGACTCATAAGAGCCTTGACATAAAAGTCATGTTTACTTGTTTACTTTCTGACTGTTACAGTACATGATAGTGTGAAAAAAACAGGTCCGGGCGGAGATATATTTTGCTGCTGCAGATGTCTTTGTCAGATATGATTCTTTTCAATACACTATGAGCCCACAGAGAAAAGCCTCCGCAGTGCACACATTGATTTTTTCTAATCAAAGACACGGCTCTCTTGATCCGGCGATGACTAACGCCGACTTGACAGATGAAGAGATTCCTCTCACCAGTCCTTACACCATCAGAGAATTGATAGATTATTATTTAGATTGGACCGCTGACATTGGTCCAGCAGGAATTAGTAAGTGGGACAGTGCAGTAGTTGAGGGGGGCACACTGGAAGAGCAAATCTCACTATGAGGAAAAGTGCAGGGTCCACAAATAGGTCTATTGCAGCCTGGTGGATGACATATACATTAGTTTATCTCACACCCACACACAGACATACAGTATATAAGCTCCCTCTGTGGCCACCTTAGCTGATGAGATGGACCATCTGTGCACTCTTTCCAAGAGTAAGAGTGGTGTTTGCCTCTCATGGCCACCTCCTTAATAATTAAATTTGCCCTTACATTGGAAAAGGCATCGGCCACCCCCAGACGTTGACCTCTGCTTCAGATGGTCGCAGCCCAAACACACAGGCTGACTCTGTGGTCATGTTTTTAAAGCAGTTGGGAGTCGTTGTACCTGCTGCCTCCAATGCTGTGCACAAACAAAGGATAATCAAACTGAGCTCCTGCACAATTAATATCTGGCACCAAGATGAAGTACAAGCTGTGCAGTGTCCTGGCATTTCACAACCCAGATTTAAAACTAGCTTGTTTGTATAGGAGTCGCTTTCGCTATGTCTACACCACAACATTTTCACCTGGAGTCCACTATGTTAACTTTGCTGGACCTGTTTTAGATTGAAATCTATGGGTTTGTGCTCAGTGTGGACTGGCATAAACTGACACCTTTGGAAACAACATAAACACCCACTCTCTAACTGTGTGTCATCTAATTAGTTTCAACTACCAGTGGAATACAATTGTCAATGACCTTATTGTTATTTGCTAAGTTCTGTATTTTAACTCTTTAGCTCTTTGTACTTCCTGCATACATCATCTCACACATGCTCAAGCATGTATACAGTGCAATTGAATTTGGCAGTGCATATGCCTGCAGATTCATGATCCTTTGATCCAAACACACCCCATAACCCCGTAATTATGACAGATAAGACTACACAAATACACAACACATTGTAACATCATGATAAATAACATTATCCACTGGATTGCTTTCTCGCAGGCTTCGTTGAAAACAAATGCTCATGGTTAGTAAAACAGCGGAAAAGCGACCAGACTTGCATAATAGTTCTCCTTTAAATGTATCCTCTTTGTAACTTTGGTCTTTCCCCTTTCTTAGAAATCCTGACCATGTTGGTAAAAACTGTCCATCAGCTCTATCAACTCTCAGCCCATTCATCTGAGTGAAGATGAGATCAGTGTGGTTAGTGGTGCCCATAAAGTTGCTTCTATTTCCTTCATGTATTTGCTTCAAATGTCTTTGAACTCTGCAGTCAAAAAAACATTTCCGTAGTAACACAATTTTCCATTTTGTTGTCTTGATATACATTTTCCTTTGTGTGTTTGTGCATTCAGACTCTATTCAACAATCTCAGAAAAAAAGAAGACATCAAACTCTTCCTCAATTCAGAAAATGACTCAGAACTCCTCTTAAGCTTTAGCCTTGACACAATCTGAAATAACACGTCAAACCCTTCATTACAAACTGTGATACTGGTTGTCATTCTCTCACAGATGTGTTGTTCTCACATGGAGAATGTGTAGAAGACAGAAGGAGAGGAGCAACCACACGATATTACTGTATGTACCCTATATGCTGTGTGTGGACTGTAGTGTCAGTCTGTGGTTGCCTATTTGCCCTTTGTTGGGTAAGAGCTGACGAAATTAATCATTAAGCCAAGTTTGCATAGGTGTGGATGAGTTGTGACTTGATCTTAAAGCTGAGTCAAGTTTCTTTATGACCTTAAAAAAAAAAAAAAAAAAAAAAAAATCTGTATTACAAGCTAAATTTTGACCATTGTCCAGCAAGAAACTGATTTAACGAGATTTCAAAGACCGATGTGAGTTCCCTCCCTGAAAGATATTTTGATCATGAAACAGATTGGCAAACAGTAATATAATGTTGAACACAGCTCTCTTTATTGAGACCATAGCTTTTTGAGCCTCAAACACAGTTGGTGCATCAAAGATTGATAGATGGCTGGCAGGCTGTTGGTAGGCTTGTTCTTGTCTTATAAAATCAATAAACAATCAGAAATGAAATCTGTGATTGATACACGTACATGTCCAGAAAAAGGCTAACTTCACTGTTTCACCAAAAAACATGGATGTGTGTTAACTCAAAGTTTAGAATCTGGTTTCTGGTTTCACAGAGTCAGTTGATAATGTTATGTCACAGTAACAACAGTGCCTCAAGATTAATCCTAATTGTTGCAGTGGTTACTAAAGACATTTACAAAAAAATAAAAGAAAATCATATTAATGCCTGAAATACTCAATTTTATGTTAATGTTGCTCCTCCGGCCATATCATAAAAATATGTAATCTACAACTTTCAACATTAACATTACATCTGAACCATTTGGCAGCAGTTCCCACATGTCGATTCAAGTTAATCTTAAAACAGAGAAGAGGATTTTTATTCCTTTTCACTTGAAGGTCATGAAACCTCATGAGAGAATGTGTGATAAAATAAAAAGGTTTTACTTCTACTTTGCTGCTAATCCTGCACAGTCAGTCTGAAGTATTTCTCCCTCTTTACATTTGCATTAAAGTCTTTCTATGATAACCCCAATAATAATAATGATAACCTAAAAAAAAAATCCAATATTCCTTATCACAATGCTTCTTGTAGTCATTTGGATGTAGAGAGTCTTCAACCTTTGACATTTTGTGAATGAACCAGGATTTCATTTGGTGGAGTTTCTTGTTGTTCATGACTGTGATTTTGCCGGAGGAGTAGCCTATTGCTTTACCTGCTTGACCAATTATTTTCCAATTATTTTCCTTTTGGAGGAAAAGTTGTTTAGACAGCCAAAAACCCACACTGCACAAACAATATGCTACCCATGGCTACTGATAGTGATACGTGGTAACACAGCCCTGTTAGCGGGGATGCATACATGTATCTGACATGACAACAACACCAACAGTGGGAGTGTGTGCTATAGATTTAACTTTAATCAGATAACTGTCAGAAGTCATGAGGGAATTGAATCATACGTGTGAATAATAGCATTATTGATGGGCTCCCAAAACCCAGTGAAGCATCTGTAGTATTGATCAGATCGCAGCATGTTCCCACTGAGGCCGGCCTCTGTGAACAGAGCTCACTGGAACTGGGATCACCGGGTTGGCTCACTCTCCACAGTGTGTGTTTCGCCTTAGTGATTCACACGGCTTCCTTTGTTACTCTCACTCTAACATGCATCCACCTTCACAGACACAAGCCCACACAGAAGCAGGGATTCATCCCATGCATGCATAAACACCTAGCCCACTAGGGTTGCCAGTATCACCTGTCAATCATAACAACTGCCTCTTTAAAGAAAAGACAAAAAAAAAAACACTCTGCACCCTTCCCGGGATATCTGTGTAAAACAGGTTTCACAGCTACTTCTCTGCAAACGATTGTAGGTATGTGAACCAAAGTTAGACTTAAATAATAATTTATTTAAAGGTTTATTTGAAATGGGACCTCACATATTCATGAACATACAAAAAAACAACAATTAATTGTAGTAAATATGTCGGATTTAGCTAGGAGCTAGTTTCCATCCGTAGTCCCATGACACTTAAATAAATAGAATTACAATCAGACATTTAAAAACGATAAACATTTAAGACGACAGGCAATAACCTCCGTAGGGGGTATAGCAGCAGTTATAATTACAGTATTGCAGATTACTCAGCAGGTGACAATGCTAGGCGACGCATTGCCACCTGCAGAGAGAGAGAGAGAAGAAAAATAACACAAAAAAAAAAAATAAAAAAAAAATAAAAAAAAAATAAAAAAGAAATAATAATGAATGAACAAAATAAAATAAAATAAAAATGGATAGATAACAGTGCAGGTGATAATGCTAGGTAACGCATTACCACCTGCAGGGAAAGACAACAAATGTATAAATAATGAACAAGAAACAATGATAATAATAAAAAAAAATAATAATAATAATAATAATAACAGTGCAGGGGACAATGCTAGGCGGCGCATTGCCTCCTGCAGAGAAAGAAAAGAAAAGAAAAGAGAAAGGAATAAAAAAAAAAAAAAAAAAAAAAAAAAAAAAAATATATATATATATATATATATATATATATATATATACATATCTGCATGTACATACATACACACATATATACATACATACATACATACACATAAACAACAATAGTAACAATCACCGTGGTAACAGAGGTAGTGTGCAAAATTAGCAGCCATTTTAACAATAAGAAATGAAAGGCCAGATAATGATATCTGCCTCAATTTAAAAGGGGGAGCTACACAATAATTTACAAAAATGGATATGCTATAAGAAGAAATAAGAGCTACAGTGGTACTGTATGAAAGTGCTAATTAGTCAGTATTTCAGACGTGGGTGCAAGTTTGGTGGGACAGTAACCATGTTTTGAGCTGTTTTTTGAATGCATTAAACGTGGGGCTGTCTCTAATTGGGGTTGGTAGACTGTTCCAACAAGTACCGCCCTTCACAGTTAAAGAGTTTTGGCCTATTTGGCTTCGTCTAAATGGCACCTCGCAGTCCCCTCTGGAGGCCGATCTGGTGCTAATAATGTTAGTGCCTTTGCCTTCACATTGTCTTCTTTTTTTCTGGATCAAACTGCCACCCCGAGGAAGTACAGGGAGGTTGATGTTGTCCTGAACACTGTGGGAAAAGGCAAATATTGACATAAACAGATGCCAACCATGAGCCCACCTGCAACAGCCCAGGGGTGAGCCGAGATGGCCACTGATCAGGTGTCAACAAAGATAGGGCACCTGCAGCATCTGTGGGGGGGTGGACACCATCTGTTAGTCATAAACACAAAAACCTAACAAAACATCACAGTCACTCTGTTGGAAAAATGAAACATGGATTCATTTGTTTTCTCATGCACACAATGTCTCCATAACACCTTAAGGGAACTTCTCAATTAAAGGATTAACTAGATCTTGTCGGTTAAAGGTCAAAGTCATGATTACCACAGAAAACACACTCATTGGCCTGACACAAACTCTAACCCTGGAACCTGGAAAAAAAAAACCTGGAAAACCTTCAAGATTCAATGACAAACTAATTAGATTTTGGTGGCTAAAGGTCAGTGGCTAAGGACACAGTGACCACTAGAGCTCCAACAGTGGGTCAGTTTCCCAGGCAAAAATGGAAACTGCACATGGGGGGAAATTTTAAAATTATTCAGTCAAGATGGAGACGGCAGAGCAGTTTACTCTAAGCCTGGGGTTTTCAAAGTTTGAGAGAGTGAGCCCCCTCTGTAACACACTCATCACACAAGCAGCTACATGCTCTCCCTGTGTGATAATCTGGGAAGCAGACAGTAGACTGAGGTTGAAGTTTATATTAATGAAATGCACCGATGACACTGTGACAGGTCTCCACTGTACGTCTTGACCACATGTCAGCTGAGGAAAACTACGCTGTTTTCAGCTCTGCTGCAACGTGCACCTTTTTTTTTTAGGAGCTCTGTTTTATTGCGGCTTTATGCGGGAGGACACGCGGTAGGCTACCGCACCGGGTCGCTTTGAGCTGCATTCATATGAAGTTATACCTGATGCTGTGCAGCACACCTGACGCTCTTCTTTTTCCAACCAGAATAGTTCCACAGCCAACGTAGCGCTACATTCAGCCGAGCCTGAGGCCAGCTGAGCTCCGCTCGCCCTGACACAGTCGAACATCGCAGCCTGTGTGTTACAAGATCGTGTTCTATCATATCGCAGTATACTGTAATTGCAAATTTTAGGCTACTGCAAAAACATTAATCATTTAGCCCAATGTGCAAGTGACATGTAGCCTACCTCATCTTTAGTTTGAATGTTTACAGTTTTTCTTTTTTCTTTTTCTCATGTAAACCCCCCCCCCCCCCCCCCCTCAAACTCTCTGGTGCCCCCCAGGGGAGGCGCGCCCCACAGTTTGAAAACCCCTGCTCTAGGCTATCACAAAGGCTATGCTTTTTGTTTACAGTCTCTGTTTTGACCTTGTGAACACCGGAGGTCTTCAGAGAACTCAAGGATGAACTGATCAGATTTTGGTGGTAAAAGGTCAAGGTCAGTGTCACCTCACACTATTTAACCATAACTTGAAATTCCACACCACAATTATGTCACATAAATTAGTATTTTATCTGACTCTCTCTCTCTCTCTCTCTCTCTCTCTCTCTCTCTCTCTCTCTCTCTCTCTCTCTCTCTCTCTCTCTCTCTCTCTCTCTCTATATATATATATTATTTTTTTTAAGTATATATTTTTGGCTTTTTTGCCTTTATTTGATAGCACAGTGAGATAGACAGGAAAGGGGAGGCAGAGAGAGGGGGAATGACATGCAGGAAAGGTCTGCCCGACGCGGGGACGCCTGCGTTGAGGACTGTAGCCTCTACATGGGGTGGCTGCTTTAACCACTGCGCCACGCAACGCCCCATCTGACTCTATATTAACATGGATGTGTGACTAGTCTGAGTGGTGGAGACAGACGACCACAAGGAGGTGATTCTAGTGTTTTACATCTAACAGACATCTTACAGACAGTGTTGACAATTCAATGCTGTCCTTTCACACTGGCTCATGCCAGATGATGGTATCACTGCTGTCTGAGATCAATATTATTTTGATTACAGTAAGAATCAATAAAGGCATAAAGACCATTAAACCAAATGATGTCCAGGAACAGAGGCGGTGGCACCTTCATGTGACTGCTGCTCCTTAATTGATTGATCATCACTGTATGATATGACAGAGCCATTAGAACTACATGCAAACGTGTTCATTGATGTCACAGGTTAGTAAAAGTAAGGACAGCTACATTTAATGTTTACATTTCAATGTCAATGTTGGGGTAGAGAACATTGGAGAATATTATTGAGAGAAGAAGACATTTTGTTTAGAAGACAATAAATTGATGTTCTCACATGAAATAGAAATACATGTCTTAATCACATAAAAGCAGTTGTTTCTCATTTGCTGCTGAATCATGATGGACAAATAGAACATCATATAGAAAATAAAGAACTGGAGGGAGATTATTTCATTTTCACTAAAGGTCACAATTACACTTTTTGTGCCACTGACACTTTTTACACTCAACCCAATAGACTCCCACCCCTACCATCCCACACTTTTGGACATGTTTTTTTTTTTTTTTGCAAATCCTCCCTGTCTGTCTTCATTTAAAGCAGTTTTTAGAGAAAATTGGCTTGATCCTTATGGTCGACGACTCATGCAGGGTTAAAATTGGGCTTAGTCAGTAAAGTGTCTTCTTGGCATTAAAAGTGCTTTATAAATTAAATGGGTTTGACTGGTCATTAATGTATTAGTGGATATATTTGCGCAGCACTGGCCCAAGACTGGAGTTTCTGTTTGAGGAGTACTGTTACCAGTTCTCAGGAGAAAGTCAATCAAACAGCAACGAAAAGCCACAACATCCAACTATCTGTAAAGCTTGGTTGTGTTGGTTGAGACAAGCACATTAAAATATTAAGGAAAACAACACAAAGGCAGCATTGCTGATGGATTTTAAAATCGATCTTGTAGTTGAAGCTTTAATTACGAACTCTCAACACTTCTGCTCTTATTTTGAAACATTTCATATTGTTTTCATGTTGTTGTTTGTTTACATATGAGATAAACTGATACACTACACGGATTTAGTTCTTCCAACATCAAAAACAAATCAAGATATGGCCTTGGTAAAACCTTGCAGTCAGAACTTTTGCAAGGAAGTAAACAACCAATCACAAGTGTCTATACTCTATTAACTCCATTTCTATGGTAATGGGGCATGCACAGTATGACATTCATGCTGGTGAATAGTTAAACTGCAATTAAAATGTTAAATGCAACAAAAGGTAAGCTAATAAATCAATCAATCACTGCAGCCTCAGACAACAGTGGCCTTCATAGAACAACAGGGGAAGTCACCATGGTAACCATAATTATTGACAAAGCTATATTGCCTTAACACATTGTCATTGCAACTGAGCTTTCAGTGGTTACGTTGAGATCACACAGTGTGTATATTGGACTTGATTAACTGAATGGCCACCAGAGGTTTAAGCTAATACAGTCAAATCAGTGGGTACACAAGGTGCGGCCAAATTCAATTACAGATTAATTACTATACACAAAAGATTTGAGCCCCACAGTCCTCTGCTGCCACTGCTGACATAGCATTTTTCCATGAAGGGGCATGTACTGTAGGTGCCATTAATTTCTGCTGAACTGCACACAGAGGGATGCTATGTGTCAAATAAAAAGCTCCAATTTCAGTTTCAAGACTAATTCAGTGGCATTGTTGGCTGTTCTCATCTATGGAGTTTAATTATAATATTAATCTCCTTGCCCCCTGCCCCCCTCCCACTTCCTCCTGCTTGCTCTCTCTTTTAGGTATCAGTATGGTCCTAGAGGGAGGATAATCTGTCTAAATATTGCTGTATATGACACATCAGCATCATAGCAAGCACATGAACACTAGAAGCACAGAATAATTACAATTGGGAAATAAGCAGCAGCTGTAAGTTTGCCACTATTGCTGTACAGTAACCCTACAGATACACATTCAGCTTGTACACTCTTTGGCTCTTTGACTGATGGAGGCATCCTGCTGGCTCACCCTGAAAGTGTATACCCAAACATAAGCGAAACCCTACTGTCTTTTTCTTTACTATGCCTCTGTGTCTGCCTGCAGTGTATTATAGGCTAGAGATCTAAAACTACTGCCTTTTACAAACAAACCACTGAATAATGGTCAGTATTGTCTCCTTGGACATTATAATGTCAAAGTTAAGTTGACCTTTGACCAACTGGTTATACAATATTAGCACTTACTTGTGTATATATATATATATATATATATATATATATAATGTGTGCAGATGTAATGAAATTCACTAAATGTTTCTTACATTGTGGGACATAAAAGTCATTCTGACCTTGACCTCTGACCACGAAAACCCGATCAGTTCATCACTGAGTCAAAGAGTGAATGTTTGTACCCAACTGGAAGAAGTTCTAGGTGGTACTTAAATAACAGGTCCACCTTTAACAGTTGGCTTAACCCAAACCCTAACACTATCCATACCCCTCCATTCGATCAGCACAGTGTCTGTGTTCCTGATTTTCCAGAGTTATTGTTAAAAAGGAAAGCTGAAACTGATTAAAATGCTCAAAGTGAATCATTGTGAATCATTTGTAAAGTGGTGGAAGGACCTTGTCCAGTTACGTTCAACACTACAGTTTATATTCTTTTACACCTTCTGGTCTTCATGGTGCCTGCTGCACCTGCTTTGGTTTACAAACCATAGAAATACTCATATGAAACTTAAAATAAACAGGCAAAATAAAAAGCACAACAACAATAATGGTGCAGAGCATATTACACGGGTTCATCGCTTCCAAACATGTACAGATCAGTGGAAATTTTTTTTTTTGAATTTGTAGTGTTCTCCAAGTGAAAAACAAGACCCTCGTGTCATTTACCACTGCAAGTTTCACCCCGACAAAGAGAGAGTACTAACATACAAATCTCCCCCCAGCACCACTTTGATTCAAAG
This sequence comes from Trachurus trachurus, assembly GCF_905171665.1. Classification (NCBI taxonomy): domain Eukaryota; kingdom Metazoa; phylum Chordata; class Actinopteri; order Carangiformes; family Carangidae; genus Trachurus; species Trachurus trachurus. Next base: position 11,492,644 of record NC_139901.1, read on the forward strand.
AGGAATCCAATTGCAGTGATTACAAAAGCAGAGGCAGCAGAGAGGAACACCACTATGTGGGTTACACATACATGTTTCAATGTGTAGAGATTCTGCATGTTTTTCTTATGTTTCTTTATTGCCTTACAATTTAATAAAGCCAAACATTAGCCAACAATGTGGCCATAAATCAACTTGGAATGATCTTCACCCAGTAAATAACCAATGATAAATATTTGCTCCATGCATCATCTCAGTGATACGGCTGCAGACTGTGATATATCTGGACTGGAGGGTGTCTTCAGAGGGTAGTGTTGTATGTGGGGGAGTGTGGTATGAAGTCCCTGGCGTGTCAGCAACATATCAGTTGAAATAGCTGAGGAAGTCCCTCAGGGAAACAGTGTATGGGCACCAATTCCACCTATTCACTTTTTTTCTGGAGGGAAAACTCGATTTTACTGAACCTGAGACTCTGCTCTTTGGATACATATTTCAGCATTTATGTTTGTTGTGAAAAAAAAGGGGCAAAACCTCCCCACATGGTACTTACAACCAACAGTGTTTAAAATTGTGCAGTAGACTGCACAATTCTATCCCTTTATTATGAGCTCTGTGTATTGTGATTTCCTAATTAGGATAGTCTCCTTTGGCTGAGGACTGCAATAATTAAAGCAACAATATCCTATGCAAATTACATAAATGTACACACAAATGACAAAACAATAAAACTGTCAGCATTAACTACCGCTATGAGATGGGAAAGAAACATATGGTGTTCCCATGGAAACTACCCAATGAGTGAAAATTTCCAAGATTTATGGGAAAGTAAGGATCATGCATCATCTGCCAGTGTTACAAATGTTACCCAGGAGCTACACCACTAACTTCTGGCTCTAAAGATCTGAGAATTTAAATTTCCATCTGAAACATTGAGACTGTGCAAGTGTCACCCATAGGATCCTAAAAAGCAAATTTGATGCTGAGAGTGGGCTGCTCGGCAATTGCCATCTTGGCAATGCCTGACTCCACCTCATTCTTGGCTTATCCAAAGATGGGCATAGAGGAGGGGCATGTGTGGAGCTGAGCTGAATTGTGCACACAAGTTTTTGTAAAGTATATGCTCATTCATCTATTGTAGGTGACACCCTCAGTTATGCAAAACTTGGGTCTTAATAAAATGTTAACAGTAATCGTGACAGAGGAAATTAGCTGTCAAAACCAGGACAATGAGTTCTTTTGATTTCTCTGAGAAAGGCGCATTGGTTTGGGTGATCAGGGTAACCAGAGGCAGTGTAAGACATGTCAAGTCCTTTACAATCCTATTAAATTACCTCAATAATAACACAACATATTTATGCACATGTATTGATAGTTAAAGGGACAACGAGGAGTTTTGGAAAGCGAAGTGTTTTCACACCACATTTCCCATGAGCCTCCGCACACACGGTGAAATTCTTGGACCGGCACAAGACGGACAAAAGCGAAAACATTTGCCAAGAATGTTTTCATTCATCAAGAATGAAAGTCGGAGGTTCGAAGACGATCAGGTAACGCTGTAGTTCTGACCATAAACTGTGATTCAGCGGCGTTAATCCCATTCCGCGAAACCGAAACTGGGAAATGCTGGACGAGCCGAAATCCCCGAAATCCCCATCATTAAAAAATGTGGTCTCAACACTGACAATCCAAGTAACTTCCGCCCCATCTCCAATTTACCCTTCCTATCAAAAATCCTAGAACGTGCTGTAGCCTTTCAACTCCCACCTCAACTCCAATAATCTCTTTGAATGCTTCCAAACTGGTTTCTGATCAAAACACAGCACGAGACAGCCCTCCTCAAAATTACCAACGACTTCCTCCTCTCCTCAGACTCCTGACACCTCAACATCCTCATTCTCTTCAACCTCACAGCAGCCTTTGATACCATCAACCACTCCATCCTGCTGAAATCAGCTCACATTACTGGCACAGCACTCACCTGGATCCACTCCTACCTCACCAACCGACACCAGTTCATCAGCGTTAACAACTGCACCTCCACCACTGCTCCTCTGTCACAAGGCATCCCCCAGGGATCGGTGCTTGGTCCCCTCCTCTTCATTCTATACATGCTCCCCCTTGGCAAAATCATCCATCATTACAGACTCCCGTTCCACTGCTACTCCGACGATATCCAACTATACATCTCCACCAAAGCCATCACCAACACTCCACACTCAGCAACTGTCTTACTGAAATTAAAAAATGGATGCAAAGAAACTATCTTCAACTGAACAGTGACAAATCAGACATTATTATCATTGGTCCCACATCCTCTGCCGCTGAAACCCTGATGCTTTTATAACACTGAGACTAGATTACTGCAACAGCATCCTATATGGCTCATCATCCAAAGTCCTCAATAAACTCCAGTGCATTCAGAACTCCACTGCCCACCTGCTCACCCAAACGTCCCCCTGTCCCCAAAAAACTGCACTGGCTACCCATCTCACACCGCATACAATTCAAATTTGTCCTGCTCACCTACAAATCACTTAACAACCTGGCCCCCACCTACCTCACAGACCTGCTCACCACTGCTTCCCCCCCACCCACCCCTCCGTGCCCTCCAATCTTCAGAAGGAAATCTCCTCGCCCTACCCCTTCGGACCAAGCACCAAACTTGGGGGGACAGAGCTTTCTCCGTTGCCGCCCCCACCCTCTGGAATTCACTACCCAAACCCATCAGAGACTGTAGACCCCCACACCTTCAAATCACTCCTAAAAACCCACCTTTTAAAACTGGCTTTTAATCTGTAATTAAATATGTCTAATTTTCTGTTCTTCTATCCTATCTCATTTCATCTTCATTCTCTTTTTGATCTTCTACATTGTTTTTGTATTTTAATTGCATTGTTATTCTACATTGTTTCTGTATTTTAATTGTGTTGTTATTTTTATGTAAGCGTCTTTGAGCACTTGTCAAAGCACATTATAAATAAAATTGATTATATTATCATTATTATTATAAACAGATCATATTGTTGTGACTTACTGTAAGGTTACACATATCTAAAGTTTTGTTTTCATACTGGGATATCCTCACTTTTAGCTTCACTATATGAAATTTCCATTACTTCCTCCATGTGCACTGAACACTGCTGCCAGGCATAAATTGGTATCGCACGATCGCTGCATATGAATGTAATTCATAGGAGATGGGGTGGAATTAACAAGACGTCTTTTAAATGTCAAGTGGATTAGGGGAAATCTCCAATGCATATTAGGAGTCATTTGTCTTGGCCACAGTGAGCAGCCCACATGGAGATGCCTGGCACCTGAACAGTCTTCGTTGTCTCTGGGATGTTGCAATAGGCTCCCTCATCCATCACAAGTCAACAGGACAGCGCACAATGTGCCGGGATGACTTCTACGTCTATTAGCCCTTGATCCCTCCTTGCCCATCCCACTGTGTTTCCCAGCAAGCCATGTGTGATTTATCTTTTTTTTTTTAACAAATGGTGATCCATCAATGACATTATTAGTACAGGTAATGTATGTAATGTTGACACCCTTATTGCTCTTACTTCTCTCCTGCTTCAGCCGTGCACTATGGCAGCAATTGTGCTGCCCTCTTCTGTGTTGAGATATTATCAAATTATTCTCAGGCTATTGTAGAGGACTGTACCTGTCCTCTACTGTAGCCCCTTATGGTTCAGTACAGTAGTCATCATGCACACTAGTATCCTAGTCCTATAGCCATGGCAGTCTAGGTGTGATTCCCAACCCTCTCCTACATGTCATGTCCCTTCACTCTCTTCCTTACTTTCCTGTCACTCTCTCACTTTCACTGTAACAAAGGCATAACAGAAAAGATAAATGAAAAGTAAAGAAATGCCCCGTTTTCATTCTGGTAAATTTAAAGGGACAGCGAGGAGTTTTGGAAAGCGAAGTGTTTTCACACTACATTTCCCATGAGCCTCCGCGCGCACTGTGAAATTCTTGGACCGGCGCAAGATGGACGAAAGCAAAAACATTTGCACAAGAATGTTTTCATTCATCAAGAATGAAAGTCAGAGGTTCGAAGACGATCAGATACCGTCGTATTTCCGACTATAAATGGCGATTCGGCAGCATTATTCCCATGACCCGACAGGCATCGTCCGCAAAACCAAAAGTGGGAAATGCTGGGCAAGCCGACCACTAACAATAATAACAAAATAACAATAAAGACAAAGTGATACTGAAAATGGACCCATTAACAAGTGTGGGTAACGTAGATTCATCCACATTACTGTAATATGAGACTTTTTTATAACCAAATAGCACAAACTCCTCGTTGTCCCTTTAAAAAGAACAATTTGTTCACGTCATATTAAAGTTATGCTGGTGATGTTTTATTTATATAAAATAAAATAAAAAATGTCATTTGTCATTCAAAATATTTTGGGATATAACTGACCCACCAAATTCAAGTCATTAAGAGGATAGCGCTGGGTTATCTTCTGTCCACTGGCTACCTAGATGGACAACATTACATTAAAATCAGTTAGCAAATCCGCTGACAACACTAAAAGTACATTTGAAAAAAAATCAAATGAGAAAAAATGAGGGAAAAACTGTTCTAATGTCAAACCTCAAAAACTTTTGTAGTTATGCTACCAATCAAAAAAAGTATAGACATGGCCATCGATCATTGTCACTGTTGTACCTGTATTTCATACATTTACAGACCCAGGATTGGATATGGTTTTATTTGAAACTAAGACATTCTAACATAGATCTGCATATTTATAGAAAAAAACTCCAAAACAAAACATAATAATTCATGTCCTTGGAAAAAAATAATTTTCCAGGACAAAAAAAGAACAAGTGGAGAGGAGGAGACACAGTGCTACTGCTGACTGAGATCACTGTGTGTGTGTGTGTGTGTGTGTGTGTGTGTGTGTGTGTGTGTGTGTGTGTGTGTGTGTGTGTGTGTGTGTGTGTGTGTGTGTGTGTGTGTGTGTGTGTGTGTGTGTGTGTGTGTGTGTGTGTGTGTGTGGTAGGGATGATTACATTTGCCATAAAACATCTGGTGCTTGAATAAGCTCATAATTTATATTCATATTTTGGGAGTGAAAAAAATACGCAGTGCTGAAGAAGAAAGATCCGCCCCTGTCAGAAGTATTGGTATTGTTGGGAAGTGTGGGGGTGGTTCTAAACACTGAGGCTGTTTCTCCATGTGAATTTCCTCTTTTTACTGTTGTTTAAGTTTTTGTCATGCTCTTATAACTTTAATAAACTTTTAAAAATCCTTAAAATCTAATCTTATACATCTGTATGTGCAAGCAAAGTTTGGTGGCAGTAAGTTAGTACAGTAATAATAATAATACACTGTTTTCTCATCACAATCTCACATCCTGCTCCACTGACACGTGAAAAAATAATCCTATCCAGCACTGCTATTATTACCAGGCATGTAGCTAAAGTAGGTGCCCACCAGCTGGAGCAACAATAAACATAACGGAGCCCATCTCATTTTCTTGTCGTAATAATGGAGGAGGAAGAGGCCAGTCTGACTGCAGGCGCCAAGGCTCCTCAGATTGATTAGCAAGTCATTTGTGCTGCAAAGCTTTCTGGGGTGTCAACAGCCAGAGGGGACTTGTTGTCTGAAGTCTCCATATCCACTTTATTCAAAAGTAGGAGACAGTGGTGGAAGTTCAGCAGAGCACATAGGAACCACGTCCTCATTCAAAGTGTCCTTGTCTTCTAAAAAAGCAGCTGAAAACACAATTACTGAGAGAAATATCCTACCTCCTTCTTTTTGCATTAGAAGTCTTTAAGCTTTTGAACCCAATCAAAGAGAGAAAAAAAAAGAATAGTTTTCCTCTGAATACAAGACTTCAACACTGAGGCCTTGACTGATTATTGACTGTACAGCACTTCAACTCCCATATATACCCAAACCTTCGGCAACAAAAACTGAAGAGACATTGACTCAAAATCTGCACGTTATGTGTGCTGGCTGCAAAATTTTGCTTCCTGTTCTCTGGCTCTGCGTTTTTCCTCCCACTCTTGTCCTAACTTTTACCTACAGTACACTCTCGCTTTATTTCACCGTCTGTCCCTCTTTGGGTCACTATCCATCTCAATCTGTCCCCTCAAATCCACCTGCTGTCGTCTCTTCACTATAAGGAGGGTCAGGGGAGTTTGTGCATAAACGTGTGTGCGTGTGTGACCTACTTTAAACAGTGTGTGGATGCCTACAATTGCTGACATGGCCAACTGTGAACATTTTCTCATTAGTGAGTGTTAGGGGTTCAACGGTGGTCAAACTTAGATATCTAAAAATGACAGTTCACCTGTGACAGAGTTATTGCTGTGAAAGTTGTTGAAAACTGAAGAGAACTACTGGTGATTTAAAAGAAAAAACATGACTCACACTAATTTTTTTTTTTTTTTTTTTTTTTTTTTTTTTTTTTACAAATTACAGACATGGTGCATTCGCACAGGATCAAGATCATCCTCCTCAATTATTACAAATTACCAGAGGTCCCCAGGTAATACTAATCCCGTGTGAACAGGGCTTATATTAAGGCTGTCTTCTTAGGGCATGTTTATGTGCAGTAATGCATTGAAAACCTTCTCCATAATGAGTGGCACAGCAAATGTTAGTGTGTGTCATATGAATGTTTGCTGCAAGCAAACTTTGTCTTTTGTCCACAGGTGCAATTAGGGTCTGATCACTTTTCTGTTTTGGATTCTTTGTTTGGACTTATGGTTTTATTTCAGAGTATATCTTTGTTTTAAAGTAGATATCTTTGTTTTAATTTTGGTTCTTGTCTTTCTCCTTTTTCCACCTCTGTGATTTGATCCCTAATGTGTTTTTAATTACCTTTGCCTCTTTTATGTGAATTAGTGGTGATTAGAACCAGCTATTAGAAGTATTGTGCAGCTTATACCTGTAGAGGTGTTATGTTGCTTTCACATGCAAACTATCAAGTCATGGTGTGTGCGTTGTTATCAGTTGGTATTAGCCAACAATGCTTACAACAACAACAACAACAACAACAACAACAACAACAACAAGTGCTACCAAAAAGATGACTTTTCCAACTTGTTAGCAACTCATAACAGGAACACGGTCAACCTGGATGGACATCAGTCCCTGCGCTGCATGCTCCCTGGTGTATTTAGTCTACATTTTAGTGGCCACAATATCTCAGTCCTCAGAAACCTGTTCCAATTTGGCACAAACATTCACTAGGAGTGTTAAAGGGCAAAGGGCAAAGGTCATGGTCATATTGCCCCCAAAAATCCCTTGGGAGAATCACTTTAATCATTCTTTGGGACTCAAGTATATAAACTGATTACATTTTGGTGGTCAAAGGTAGGTTGACATTATAAAATTTGATTTTGAACTTTTGAACACAATACCTTGAGAACTCTTAAAAGGTATCCCTTCACATTTGGCACAATCTTGGACTCAAGGATGAACTTGTTAGATTAGATTTTGGTGCTCAAGGGTTGTGGTGACCTAAGGAAACACCTTTTAGCCATTACTCAAGATTTAGATAACAGCATCAATTGAAGATAAGATAATTATCCCATGATCTCAACATATCAAATCCCCGCAATCTCATAACATGACACAAAATTCCAGACTCGCACTGTATGGATGGTGTTGCACTCAGTTGCTCAGTGCGATTAGCTGTGTGAAAAATGGATAAAGAAGCCTGAGAGAAAGTTCAAACTGCATCCTAAAAAATTCTGCCTTCTTTCTCACCTCTGCATGCCTGCCCAGTTGTTGTATAGAGTTGAAATACGTGTCAAACTGTCTTTTCAGAAAACTTAGAAAAGTGGTGAGACATCATCCCGCATTTCAACAAATGAAAAAATGCAGGATGTCAGATGATCCATCAATCACCTCATTTAAAGTACGCGGAGGCCTTTAGTTGTTGTTTACTCTAATGGCTTTGTCTCTCTGTCAGTCCACAAACGTCACCGCCTCAGCAAACAACAATCTGTATCTATATATCTATTACAGTTTTTAATAAAGCTATTCTCACTGCTTGCAGGTTGAATTGTCAGTGTAACTGGCTCCACTGCAGCACTCTGTGACAGAGCTTACCCCAACAACTCTGATGCCTCAAGTATTCATTTCAACAGGCTCCACCATGGAAGTTGGAGATACTGACCGGTGGTGCAGGAATGGTGTGTTTGTTTGTTTTATTAATGGTAATATTTTATTTATAAGAATGAATATCTCTGGAAAAATGTGGGGCTGGTCCATTCTGTAAGAAGAACAATTGGCCAAAAGAAAAAAAGACTGTAGTGTCCTGACTCTGAGAAAGACCTCAGTGCTGTAAATCCCCTGTGTGGTATGAAGCCAAGTTAAGTGGATGCTGCTAGCATTTTACATGACTATGATTATTTAGTTATTATTTGTTTAGTTTCAGAATTCTGAATCAAAAAGCCAACACACCACTGGACCCTAATGGAATAAAAACAACCTTCACATTTTACCTAATTAGCAGTTCAAGTTACTTCAAAATTTTTTAATGAAATGGCTCGTGGAAATCTCACATGCTGTGCTCCATCAAAAGTAAAGTGCACTACCCCGATGGTTCAAATCAACTCAAATATAGACTTTTAATCTTGAATATATATGATCACAGATGGGCTGCAGATTTTTGAACAACTGAGAAAGGACATGTTAAATACCATCTTCACAGATGGTGATGTTTTCTAAAAGATCTTTGGCCTAAATGGGTGAAAATGGAGAAGGAGATATAGGTTTTTCTGTGACTGACAACAGTTACTGCACTGCAGAGGAGTATTTTATTAATATAATTTTGTAAATAGCAGATAGAATGAGCATTAATATTGTTTTCTGCATAGAATAAATTGTTACAATAACAAATACCTGAACCTGAACCAAAACTGCTATGGCACCGCAGCTTTTTAATGCTAAATCTTTCATTTGGCTTTTGTTATGAGTCTTTCGTTAATGCCTAATGACTTCTCAGTTTAAAGAGCATCCCATTTTGATAGCTTTAATTAAATGGGGAATACTTAAGTGCAGCCTGAGTGACTAATGCTGTTCCCCTCATGTTAAGGTCACCATCTGAGATCCAGTGGGGGGGGGTGAGTTCTTGTCAATACATCAAAATATCCTCAATAGATAAGTGCTAGAATTTTGTCCCCTGGGACACAGAAACATCATGTAGTGACAAACGACCACGAGACCAGCGCAACAGCTCCAACCTATCCCGACTTCTTTGTCCGAGCAGCAATGCTCAGTGCAAACCGTGAAGGCAATTAGCTTTAGCCAATCGGCCCATTTTTGGTCAGCAAATGCTTTACAATTCAGTTAATTTAGAGTGCTGTTTAACCAAAGCTCTCTGTCTTTATATACACACCTTCATTCATTTGATGAGACTTGGTCACTCATGCCTTCAGGCCCTTATCCAGTGGCTCTTTTAATTTAATGGAAGTTATTTCAACAGTGTCCAAATTGAAGGGCTGACTATTTTATGCTTCTCTTATTCCCACAGGGGATCAGCTAACCAGTTTTTCATTCTGGTTCAAAGGTTTGGAACAAAGGTTTAATCTTTGCTGCTCTATGTAAGAACCACAATACTGAAAGTTATGAATCACTTGGAAGACAGTAAGATATTAAATGCATATAATCTAAATTTCTGCTCCAGGAATATTAGACTATGGGAGTCAACAAATTAAAAAAAGAGAAAAAAAAACTTTTTAAAAGCCAGAAGTAAAACTGTGATAAGGGACACTGCAAAGGTTGGTTGTCCTTTTAGATTTATGTTATGTTGCAACCAACACTACACAAAATGGGTGGGTGTGTTCACAGATGGGATGCCAGGGTTCATGTCCTTGCAGCTGCTGTACTAACGCCAAGTGTCTTCCTAATAAATGTAAGTACAGATTTATGCTTCTTCATCAAAGTGTTACCTACCAAGATGCCTCAATTGCACGACTGAATTTATAGTTCAACATATAACGTCACTTGTTGACTGTCATTTGACACCACTGAGTCAGGAGTGTGTGTCGTACATTATCCCACCATGCATTCCTTTTATGCCAGAAGTAATCATCTATCCTTTCCCTCAGAGTGTCACCAACAGTGACAGCAAGGTAGGGCAGAGCACAGGGAAGGGCACAAACATGAAGTAAAAAAAGAACACTCACAATCTCAACATTCATACCTACTGTATTACATATTTTGCACAGCCATGCATGATGCGTAGCAACAGGTCCAGCGGTTCCTAGAGCTGCCATTTTCCATGATTCCCTAATGGAGAAACATGGCTACTAGGTTGTTTTATGTATTGTAGTTTTTAATGGAGTAAAATAAGAGAGTTGAATCAAATAACATAAAATACATTATGAAAAATGTTTAGCACATACAAACTAATGAAGAAGGAACAGATGATGAACTGGTGATGACTTCAGTCAGTCTTCGTCAATCTTAAACAAGCCCATCCCTATGGAGTTCAATAAACAATAAGAAATGCATTTGTTGTCTCTTTCCTTCTATTTTTGTTTTCTGAACACATCAGTCATTTTTGTAGGGCAAAAGATCTGATTCCTTCAATTTGGACACCAGCTGTGACAATAATTGCAAGGTGAGCACAGCCCTGTCAGTGGAGATGGATAAGATGGATGATCTATTAAAGATGGATGAGTGATAATTGTGTGGCAGAGCTTGACAAGACTTCCTAGGGTTCCCCATTGTGTTGTCTCTCACCACCCACTGTGGTCTGAGGCGTGCTTCGCAGCACCACCACTGGCTGCCTGGCAGAATATGGTAAAGCTCCTAAAGTTGTGCATTGTTTGTTTTAGGTTTCCTTGAAATGATTTATTGAGCTGTCTTGCTATAATGCAAGTAGCTTTAAAGCTGACATTTTAAATTTTAATTGTATCTTCTTTATCACATAACATTTTCACCTTAAGTTAGAATGTGCAACTTTAGTATTTCTGGACTTGTGTCTTCACAAAATCCCAATGATAGTGATCTGTGTAATTTCCATGTCAGTAACAAAATCTAGTTATTAAGTGTTTCTACCAATACTAATCTCTCGATTCATTCGTTTTGGAGAGGATGAAAACTCTGATAATGATAATTTGGCTGCTTGTAAAAACCTTGTGAACGTCTGGTTTGTAAATTGAAACAGTGAAGTTTAGCAACAGTCTCAGCTCACAACCCTGTACAGTACGGCATTGGTTAATCAAAAGTTTGACTTTAAAAAGATATCCATCCTCAGTGTATGAGACTGCTTCTTAATGCAACTCATTAGATTACCAGATAAGATAAGATGTGCCCACATTTTTAATGCTTAGTGATCTTTACAGTTGTGAGACAAAAGCTTGGAACGGCTCTATTGAAGACGGTCCAAACTTATATTAATTGTTATAATTGTGATAGCTATTCATAAATGATTCCTAAGAAGTCACCAACCAACAGCCACAACTGAAACCATCATGGAAAGTCTGCACTAAACACAGGAGAAACAACAGGACACTGTGCTGTTGGGATTCAGTGTCTACATTATTGGAGCTACAATGACTCTGTGAGAGGAGGGTGCAGGTAAAGTAATCACTGTTTGAATCACCAGTAACACTATTATTATCATCATTATCCAAGGTCTGTCAAATCCCACAGAGGTTGTGGACTATGAATAAAGGTTGGGAACACTTTATTTGCCCACGAGCAAGATAAGCCCTGGGTCCCCTACTGATGTCATCAGAGTTGACTGACAGTGGTGGTGGCCTGTGTAGCAAACCGAATGATGAAGAGATGGAAAGACAAAGGTGTTGGGGCCGGAAAGTTCTTATTAAAGACACAACCATGCTACCTTATGGGAAGTGCACTATCCATGGTCTGAAGAAGAGCAGTACGCTCGAAACGTTACTGTCTTTTTGTTGTTGGTTGTGCTAAATAAAAATAAATAAATAGATAAAAATAAAAGCACGTAAGGGAGCTGAAGTGTGCGGTCTCCTCTTTTCTGTCTACATTTATGTTTGAGGCCAGCACCTTTTTAAACTGGATATGCGTGACCTTTCTACTTTTTTGCTATCCATGGTTTATCCACACATTTCTGAAAAGTGAGCTGCTCAACCGTCATGATCTTTGCAGTGCCAGACTCCACTTACCTCCTTGTTTATCACCTGTCATTCAAGCTACGGACACTAACTCTTTTTTTTTTTTTTGGAACGACGCTAGCTCTCAATCTGAGTATTTTAACATGGGAGTCAAAGGGGATTAACTCACTTTTGTAGTGACCCTCCTATGGCCATCCAAAGACCTGCAGTTTCTAGCATTTCCCGCCCAAGGTTGCTAGAAATCAGGATTTGTCATCCTCTGCTGCATTTTAACTACTCTGTTTTTGCTACCACTGCAAATGAACTCACCAGGTAGTTTATCTCAGAGCTTCTACTGTACACCTCAGACCTCAAAACACTGTGAGATGGGGCTTATAATCTTTGTCTCCTGAATCTTGCCAGCTCATAATTACCTCAGTGAAACTACATGATCTCAACCTAAACGAATCACGCCTATCTCCAGGACCCCCTCTTAATCATAGAATCAGGACAGGTCAATACACACACTTTAATTCGCTTTCTGCCAAGTTGATAATTAGAGTAGGCACACTGCCAATGTAATAATCAAGGCATCAAATTATCAAATATTCCTCTCCAAAGTGAGAGGAGGAACAAGATTATACATTTGCCTCCAAGTCATTCACCCCACAACCATCAGACCGCCATATTTATGTTGCTCCGTTTCCCCTTCTCGACATTCTTTTTTCCGTTTCCACAAAGATAGAGCTTTAATACTCCTGAGGATAGACGAGCGCATCCTGCCATCAGCTTCCATACGTTTGACAACCACTTCACACTCTGCTCTCTGAATTCCTGAACTATTCATTTTAACTGTTGAATCTGAGGCTTCTGATCGTCAGTGACAACGACAGAGCATTATTTATGTATTTAAGCTGTCAGATAAACCCTGACGGCTGTAGTTGCTACAATCAGGTTTTACCACCCATTCATACATAAAAAACATAGGTGCACCTGAGTCTAAGCTGATCAGTGAGGCTTCCCTCATGGCTGACTGAGATCGGCCATGCTACTCCCACTGAATACTAATGAACGAATGTAATCACACTGACAGCTACATCTACAGCCGCTCCAGAATGCTGCTCTGCCAACTTTGTGCTCACCTCCATGTGGAGGGGACACACAAAACATTTCCTTTTTCCATGCAGATACTTCATAAGAGTTTTCAGGAACACCTGAAAAAAAAAAAGAGTTTTAGTGTACTGGTTGTCTGTGGTGTTACTGCAGCACTGAAAGCTAGACAATGTTGGAAGAATATTCATAATAAACCCACATCAGGATTGTTACATCTAGTCTGGTGGTGTGTAATAGTCTATAGGAAAACCCATTTGCCTCAATTGCAAGAACTTTCTCCAGGAACTATGACCCTTTAGAGGAACTGTTTGCAACTCAACTACTGGAACCAGGGTCTATTTTGCTCCAGATTAATTAATCTATCCCCAGAAAGGTTCCTGGTGCTTTTTGGTTGAAATGTCCTTATCCCATCACTGAATCACTTGATATTGTCTGTTAGTGGAGTTTACGACCATCAAAAAAGAGGATCAACAAGGAGTCTTTTGGGAAATGTAAAATGAAATGTTATGTTGACATGACTGGGTAGAAACAAAAAAAAGAAATGATTAGGTTCAGAGGTGGTTCTTGAGCGCTACCACAGTGTCTGGTATCTGTTCAATGATCAGCCTGTTGAAGTTGTAGAGGTGTTCAAATATTTAGGAACATTTTTTGATTGCACTTTTAGTTTTACAGACAAAATGGAACAGGATTTGCAGTGCTTTTTTATAATCAGGAAATTTGATCCATGTATAAGCAACAGCATTTTAGGGCCTGTTTACAGAAATCTTGTGGAAAGTGTTTACATTTTAACATGCACATGATATGAGCACCAGGGGTCTTACAACAAAAACAGTGGACTGCAACTTTGATCAGTGTAGCAATTAGGAAAGAGCAGGAACTGCCAAAACTGCAGATGAAACAGAAATCTCATCAAACTATATCTGATCATGTTCACCCACTATTTACTTTTAAAAAAAAAGAGAGAACATGTCTTTTACTGTGCTGTGTATTTTGTGCCAATTTTATTATTGTAGCCTATTTATTTTTTCCAAGTTACACAGATGCGTTGTTCCTAGCTATTGAAGCCACAGGCAAATTTTGACATCTGTTACAATAGACAGAAGATTCTTCTACTTCTACTCTTTGTTTTTGAGTATGAGTTGAGTGAAGAGCCTCCATGTGAACTAAGAGAGAAGCTCTCCTTTTTGCTGATGCAGAGATTGAGAAGTTTCTGTCCATGATTAGATCTGTGGGGAGCGACCTGCTACTAAATCTGGAGATGGTCAGTTATTATGCATTTTTATGCATTTTCATGCATTTTGCATTTACTTCTGTCAGCTTTGTTGGGTTTGTGCTGTTTGTTTTTGTCTCTGTGTGCCATAGCTCAAAAGATTTATATTTAACTCAAACAGATGATTCAGAGTCAAGAGGAGCTGAGCTGAGGAGGTGCTGTGGAAACACTAACCGAACAGAGGGAGCAGATCAATCAGTTCTGCACAAACATCCAGACAAGATGATTTTCTCATTGAGATGAGAGCACAGCTGGAGGCCCTACAAACATGTGGAAGAGTTTATTGATGCCTCAGGTCAAATAAAGTCAAATCAAATTTAAAAAATCCAATCACAGTACTTAAATTCTCAATATTCACTCAACACGTCATGAAGTATGATTTACTGTAATAAAGAGACTACTGACTACTACAGCGTTACGTAGGTTCTGTAAAGTCATACAGGTATAGTGTGTGTGTGTGTGTGTGTGTGTGTGTGTGTGTGTGTGTGCAGCCTGCATCACTTGAGGCTGTTTGAAACTGGCAAGAGAAGCACTGGCGAAAAATATTTCACGATATGGTATCTGTGTCTGGTTTGGCAATCTGTGGATCATGATAAAATCTATTTACCTGTCTAGGTCAAACAGTCATGGAGGTCATTCTCCTCCTCAGTCCATTTCCACACAGGCCAAGAGGACAGACATTTTATCCCC
This sequence comes from Trachurus trachurus, assembly GCF_905171665.1. Lineage (NCBI taxonomy): Eukaryota > Metazoa > Chordata > Actinopteri > Carangiformes > Carangidae > Trachurus > Trachurus trachurus. The sequence goes on from NC_139901.1 coordinate 11,507,762, forward strand.
AGTGTGCTGAGCATGCTCAACGCAGGCTTTGGTTCCAGCTCTCCAGCTGCAGCATGACGATGTAAACTCAGCCTTAACTTGAACAATGTTAATTTATGCTACTCTAATAAACACTGAATTAGCAAAAAAACTTTTTTTCAATTTAATTGTGCTTTAGCAGCATTGTTTCTTTGTCTACATGGAGTTCAATTATGTTCTGCTCATTTTGCTGAGGAGGATTTATTGAGCTATACACACACCAGCCTAAATGAACTCAGCAACTCTTTCTATTGTTTAGTTGATTTCTGTTATATCTCCATTAGTTTAAAAGTTTTTTTAAGACAAGTGACTGCAACTCTTATATGACAGTAATACTGATAGCAGCAGTGGTATGAATTTACTTTCTTGCAGCTGAAAAGAACTGCAATATACAGTAGGTAGAAAAGCTGAGGCCCATCAAATGAGACACACACAGAGCATTCAGTAGGAGTGAGTCATGTTATCCAATTCAATATCCCTGACCAATCTCCAATTTATGTGGAGCGCTCCTGAAACCGCATAGTAATCATGACTGGCGTGAATCTTCATCACTCTTAAAGTATGAAATGAAGATCTATCAGCTTCAATTTGTGGTTTTCAATCTTAACTTAATGACGGCTTTAAGCAGCTGCTAAGCCAACCATGAGCAAACAAAGCTGTACAGCCTGATTTCTTTTCATAACACACAAACTCAAGAATCTCTCTTTAAGAACATTCATGAATTCCTACTTCCTGTTCTCCCCTTTGTATCATTGGAACGGGAATAGGAGTATGCTAATATCTAGGATTTTTCTCTCTGTGTGTGAATGACACAAAGTTCTCTATTGACATTTTTATATGGGTCAGATGACTGTGTGACAAACCCACAGAGTATTGTCGACTCAGACTCTGCAGTTCCCCTTAGTGTTATGAAACTTAATAGTATCTCTTGGATTTGGTTTTACAGCTCAAATGTATCCTGAAAGTGCATGCAGAAAATGGTAAAGCAAGTAAAGGAAAAGGCAGACACACACTTAAGGTATAGTCCAAAGACACAAACTAATGCAACAAGGGAAAGGCAGGTCTCAGACAGGCCAAAGGTCTTTGAACACGGTTGCAGTTAACAGGCAGGAGTGGGACGTGGCTGCTATTCATACTCTGGAGCTACCTACGGTAATGAAGTCCAGGTGTGCAGGGTGAAGCAGGCTCAGGTGGCAATTGCAGACAAAAATATCCTGGAAAGTTTCATAATAAATAGCTACAGGAGGCTTGAAGAAGAGAAGGCTGGGGATTGGAGACCAGTATTGGAGAGAATTTATAACGTCACATAATTTTTAAAATCTGTTTCTGTTTTTGCTGGATCCTGTTTTTCTTGACACAATTTTCTTTATTTTACTGAAAAATAGTAATAACAAGAATGCACTCCACTACTAAACCACTATGTTGATATTTTGCTCACCTGTATTTCAGTTTGCGGTGTGTTTGTGTTAAGCTCTGTTCTCCCAGTTTGGGGGAACCAAAGCATCTGAAAACAACAGCAGCAGCAGCAGTCAACAGTGACTGACTCACACATTCAGCTGCTCTGTAGACAAATCCTACAGTTTTCTCTCCATTCTTTGGTTTTGAATTATTTATCTGTGAACCATCCTGACTTATGATGTTCATGTATTAACAATGAAGCCAACAACATTTGTGTTTTTCAATGACGCAAACTGAAAATAATGACTTTGACCACTCCGTCCACACCTTTATTCCCATTTGAACCACTGAATTAAGTTGCCTTGTCTAGACCAGAGAAGAGCCAGCTAAACACAACCCAGGAACAACCTTTAGCTAAATAGCAACAGTAAGCTAACTAGCGAAAGCAACATCCGCCAAATATGCACAACAGGTTGGATGCCTTGTATAACAAGTCAGTCATGATAACAGCCATGTAACCAGTGTAGCCATCAGGTTCAGGGTTAACCGCAGGCCCAGGAGTTCCTCCAAATTTTACTTGTCTTTTAGGGGATTGTTTCTTAGCTGTTTGAGCAAAAAACCTGTTGTTTTTTTTCTACTTAGTGTGTGCGTGTGTGTGTGTGTGTGTGTGCGCGCGCGCCTGAGTACACAGATAACACATCTCACTCCATTCTCTGCCATGACATTGACTTTTGTTTTTGCAATAAACAATATGATGACAACGCTCAAATACTGGCACACACTGTCTCACGCAGACTGTCCTCAGTTGGCCAGAACAGAACATTTCATGTTCAAAAATTCTGTATGTCTTCACTTCACATAATCACATAATGGACTTTTTTATTTATTTTTTATTAAACTGACCTGCCACTGATCTGCCACAAACAGCAGTGAGATGACATTTAGCGGAGCTGTTACACGAGAGGAAAAGATTTTCCCTCCAACTGTTGCACTTTGAAAATCACAAATGTGAATAGGCCTATACTGTAGATTAGGTTTAGCACTGTGTAAACTAAAAAATTACAGCAAAATTGGATAAAACAGAACTGCTCATGATAAAATTTGCCCAAGTCTAGAGGTATTTGTATCCCTAACAATAACACTTAAAGGTTCATGAGGCAAGAAATTCACATGCGTTTTAAGTTTTTTACTGCTAATGGGCGATGAAGCGTTCAAAACCAAAAAGAATGAGCCCACCCGCGTATCTCTCCGTTGCCTTGAACAGGCTGTGTGCTGCATAATGCGCTGCAATTCTGGGTCCGAATTTCCTGCGCTGTCCGCGGATGTGACGTCGACGCTGCATGCGCGTTCTCGACAGCTTCGGCTTTCCAGCGCTTGCGACCAGCGGTCGGCGGATGTCTTGCAGCCTGAATAGTCATGTGAGCAGCGAGTAGAGAAATAACGTCACTTTTTAAAATTTTAATATTTTTTCATGCGAGAAAGTGACAGTTTAGAGTCCCAATCTGTTGTCAGTTTATCCAAATAACGTCTGTAAGTAGATTTGCTCCGACATTTTTCGGAGGAGTGCAGAGCCACACACACGCAGCAGCAGCAGCGGCTCGTCACAGAGGCTGCAGCCGGGGAGCTGAGCTCATCGGCCGGGCAAACTTTGTCCTCCTTACAGGGAAGAAAACGAGCCGAGTAACTTCCCCACAGGTTTTTAGAGGTTTTCTGCCGGCTGGTTGAATTGTTTTTAGGAGATAAATGCTGGTCTCGTTGATGAAATCTAACAATTGTGGCAGTCGCATTAGTTCATTTGAATGAAAAGTGAAGCTTCTGGTGTGTGTGAGCAGCGCAGCCTTGGGGCTCTGTACGTACAAAAATCACCATATTTAGGCTACTTCAATAAATAAATAAATAGTTTTACAATGAGCCGATTGATTCATCCGTGGTCAGTTTATCCAAACAACGCCTGTAAGGAAATTCTCCGACATGTTCGGAGGAGTGCAGAGCCACTAGAGCAGCCGAGCGGCACCAGCGGCTCACAGAGGCGGCGGCGGCCGGTGTGCTGACCTGATGCCTGGGCGGTCAACATCCGGGTGTCGCGGTAAATTGAGCACTGTACAATGAGCGCGGCATGGCGCATTTACTGTTTATTAACAGCCAAGCGCCACGTGTGTGTGTGTGTGTGTGTGTGTGTGTGTGTGTGTGTGTGTGTGTGTGTGTGTGTGTGTGTTTGCGCGCGCGTGCGTGCGTGTGTGTCGTGAGACAGCAGGTAGAGGGGCTGATCTGACTGGCAGAGATGAGAGATAGTGAAAGCTGTTCTTTTTTTCTGTGAGAGACTGCTGCGGCGGACACAAACGAAACTGTGGCAGCTGATTAATGGAAAACACTGGTATAGTAACGTTATGCCGTTTCCAATTCAGCCACAGTGTCACTGTCACAGCATCAGCTGTAGCCTACTGCTGTGGAGAGTTGATGCGCGCTCCCGCACCAGCTTGGCTGATGGCTGCAGTAACCCTGACGGCCGCTACGGCCGTTGTATCGCTAGTTTTATTCCTTGATCTTGCCTCAAGCTCCTTTAAAGAACACCCACATAAAATGTATAGCCACCAAGTCAGAGTTTACCTGCATTTTACCTAGTGTTTATCCTGTTAGTCAGATTGTTAGTTGATCAACAGAAAATCTAAAAAATAAAATAATCACATTATAGGCTCTATGCCGAGGGTCACATGACCAAACCGGAAACCGGGTAACTCCACTTCCGCTTAGATTCTGACAAGCACAACGCGCGGTAAAAACGAATCAAACAGACCACAGCCAGCTACTTCTACGCGTTCTTTTGCTACAGGTAGTTATAACGTTATAGTCTCTTTTATGTTGTATGTAATGTATAATGTTTTTTTATCGCTTTTATGTTTTATGTTGTGTCAGCCATGTCAGCCAAGGCAAAGTGCTAGCAACCACAGCTTTTGCTGTGTTCCTGAATGCCCTATGTCAGGGAGATTCAACAGCTCTGTCAGTTTCCATTCGTTCCCCAAGGACGTGGACCAAAGAAAGAAGTGGATTCACAATATTAAAAGAAAAAACTTAATAATAAAAAAGAGCACCACCGTCTGCAGCCGGCACTTCCTTCAGACCGACGTCATACAAGGAGGTTACAAGTTGTATATTAAATGTTTTTTTTTATGTTAACAATGGACATTGTTGAATAAACTTCATATTTCATTCCTTTGTGTAGCCTAATCTTTTTTTCAAACTGGTAATTGCAAAGTATACAGAAATATAGAGAAGGCATTTTTTAGAGCTTTTAACCTTTTTACCATGTCCACAAGATGTTTTTTACATTATAGGCTACATTACATATGAAGAAAATAAGCAGTGGAAGTCTTAAATGTTTATTTCCATGTTGGAATAGCAGTGAACCGATGACAGGCTCATAAAAACAGATTAACTCAATCCAGTAATCAATCCTGAGAATTTGCAGGGAACAAGTAGTCTATAACCTGGCAGTAAGTTACAGACAGCGAGAGTTAGCATTAGCACAACTATTAACATTTTATAAGCCCTCGTCCATTTTCGTGGTAGGAGCTTTAGATATGATTCGATGGACGTCGGACATGCTCAGATTGGGTAATTCCTGCAGGCATCGTGAATAAAAACGTTGTTGTGCCATGCTGGGAAGAGCAACAACAAAATCGTGGAAAATTGAAGTGGGTTTGATTCGTTTTTACCACGCGTTGTGCTTGTCAGAATCTAAGCGGAAGTGGAGTTACCCGGTTTCCGGTTTGGTCATGTGACCCTCGGCATAGAGCCTATTGGGACAAAATTTCTCTAATTAAATGCACAATTATTATAGGCTATATCTATTAGGCTACATTTTAGACAAAATGAAAAATGTAATTGTTAGCTAATACCTAAAGCCAAGTTTCCAGTATCTCTCTGGAGATGATTTATAGATTTATCTCAAAACTGTAATCTGGGTGTGTCTGTAACTTCAGACAAAAAAAAATTCAAAATAAGAGCTTTAACCTGCAATTAAAACTGATGTGTTGATGTTTGCAACTTTAATACTTCATCTTACACTAGCATTTAAAAAAAAAAAAAAAAGGCTTGAAGGGATTATACAGTTTGATATGTTGATACAGTGTTGTGCTTTTTGTATTTTTGTTTTCAGGAGAAATCAAACATGTCACTTGTCAAACAGGATTGTTCTTTGTTTGTTTGTACAACTCCTCCTATAGCATGATGCTCTCATACTAAATTAATGGATTCAGTGTCAAGATTGAGTTTTCTCCAGGAAGTCTGGTTTCTCCCACCTATTTCGTTAAAAAAAAAAAATCTGTTCTGTTCAATTTGTTGTTCTTGATAACATACATAAATTAATCAATCTATGTATGTTAAATCAGCAACAATTGAATGATGGCACAAATCCACAAGTACTTGAGAAAAGCAGTGAAGATGCTGCAGCAAAAGCAGTGAAGATCTAGTACACTAGCTATCTATGATATACTGTATCTCTCTCTCAAAATGGCTGACTTCCTGTTGGGTTGAGGTCATGATGTCAACATGATGTGAACCAAGAATTTCAATACGGTCCTCCGTCTGACTTCATCATCACTTGGGTCTGTAAATATTTTTTCCCCTCCCCTTTTAGTCTAGTAGCCAGGGGGGGTTCCCATGCACCCGAAAGATATATTTTTCTAACTTAGCTTTTTGTAATCCTTAAGGTGTCTAGTAAATGAATTTTGATGATCCCCGCGCCAATTATTGTCCCATGCATGTTTTTTTTTTTACATCTTTTGTGGCCATCCTGGATTTCCGACTGTGAAAAATGAAAAAAATTAATCTATATAGCTCCTGAACAATACATCCTACAGAGACAACTGACCCCATTTTATTTTTGTCTTGGCATGAGGAATTGGTAGAGATGAAGATTGCCACGATTAAATCATGTGTGGTACATAAAAAATCAAAAAAACACAAAAAAAAGTTAAAACAACGGCGGAATTCTATCACAGGAACTCCTTCCCAATGCGCCCTATTGACATTTTTTCCCTAACTTTTATATTTTTACAATCTTCAAGATGTCTTGTAAACAAATTTTGATGATCCCAACCTGAAATATTATCCCATGTATGTTTATTTAGGCTATTTTGGCTGCCACCACCTGGATTTCCTAACATGATTTTTGAACATTCCGAAGTGTTTAATTTGGCCTTAAGTAGCTTGTGAGGGGTCAAACTAGGGGTTTTTCACGATTCTGAGTTGATTGCAAGCATTAGTTTTTCACCCAAAACACTCCTTGGTGGTAAAAAACAGCCATGCCCACATTTCCCGCTCATCGGAACCCCCTACACACACCCCACTCCCCCCACCACCAATATAATGTATTACAGAGAGGCTATTCCTTAGCATGGCAGGGGTTGTCTTTAATGTCACATGAATACGGTATGTATTTTTTAATATTTTTACAATCTTTAAGATGTCTTGTAAACAAATGATGATGATCCCAGTCTGAAATATTGTCCTATGTATGTTGTTTTTTTAGCTATATTGGTTGCCACCCTGGATTTCCTAACATGAAAAACAAAAATGTAAGATCGAAATAACTGTGAGTAGGGAAACATTACAAAAATCTGGGAACTAAGTCCTTACCAAGAAATTTCTCCACTATTGTGTTCAGGAAGGTGTGTAATATCACATATTAAAATGTTGAAATTCAACTCCCATGGGAAACCTCCTAAAAAAAACGCTGAAAGTTGGGGTACCTGGCACCGGATTTTTGAAAATTCCGAAATGTTTGATTTGGCCATTTAATCCCATCGGTCACAAAAGGGACCATGAAAAGTATTTCCAGTTGAAAGGCCCTAAATGGAGTATTAATATGTTTCCAAAAAATACTTAAGCTGTATTACTACTAAATACTCAATATAATACAACTATTCTACCCCTTCTTCTTTGTAGGACATCATACCTCCAGGATTTTGCAATGTCGCGAAATTTATAAAAAAATGTATTATAAATTATGCGGATCGGGAATAAGCAAGGGAGGGAGAAAAGACACCAGGCACGCACCATATTTCAGATACCAGCAAAAACTGTTTGTTAGAAAAGAAGGGTGGAAAAGCACAAAAAAATATACAGTGCTAAATTGATGCAAACATAATATGTTCATTTGCATCACTTTCCATCCAGTATCGAATAAAAGCGGTCATTCTTGAAAAATGGAAAAAGATAGATGTTGCAATGTGTCACCAACTTGTTCCATACCCAGAAGACGTGGTGCTGTCCTTAAAAAGCATGTCTGGTCAAACAAAATACCAGTTGTAGTAGCTTTTGTTGTGGGGTGTATTCATTTTGCATTAACCAATTTGAGTACAACTAAAGAAAGCCTACTTTAATGTTTCATAAAACTCTTAAAAGTCTTGCCAAGATTTAGGAAATTGTTCTTGTCTTCATTAAGATATTGATTAATCTTACTTGTTAAAGGGGGTGTACTCATCTATGCTGAGCACTGTACATATTTGTCCAGGAAATGAGGAACTTGATGAGACAGTGGAATAGGTTTAGTGATGAGGAAAGTCACTGTAAGAGCATGTGTGATAGCACACAGGCCCAGATTAAGAAATATGAATATGAACAGCCAGTATACTGTAAATCTCTCAATAAAAATAAAAATATGAATATTATGAATGAAAATAAAAATAACTTAACTTTTTTTTTTTCTGTTGATGATGTCTTCAAGCAAAATGAGAATATATGAGATATGATAAAGCTGGTGAAACCTTACTGTGATTTCAGAAAAGGTTGTTAAAACAATAACAGAACTAAAAACATATATTTAGCCAGGTTTTCTCTCCTATGTCATATTGTGCATGTCAGATACTTGGTATCTTTTCTTGGTTGCCAGTTCATTTACTGTATGTTTGGGGTCAGGTCCTGAGCTGAGTGGAGGTGTGCATCAGTGAGACAATGACGTGCAGATAGGGCTGATCGTATGGTAGCTGTTGCAGTGTACTATGGGATTTGTAGTGTGAGTCATGTGAGTGCTATACTGGCAGGCCATTATTAATAGGATTTTTTTTTTCTTGCAGACCACATGAAATGGTATCACGGCACGGATCTCCTTTGACATGAGTTAGACCTGTGTGTGCTAGACTATAATCTCCTACAAAGTAAAAAGGGTAGAATATAAGTTATATTATAATAAATATTTAGTAGTGATATAAGTATTTTGAGACATTAAAGAAAACCCCTGTCATATGCAGGAATAGGTTCTCTTTAATATATTCTATTGAGGGGGAATATGAGACCACTTTTATTATAATAGCCTACCGTTAACCGCAAAAATCCCTTGTAAGACTGTAGGCCTACACCCATAGACTGTAAAAAGAATGGACGTAGCATCCGTGACATCACCCATTGGTTTTGGGGAGTCCTTTTTGTGACTCAAATATGGCGGCCTGAACAGCGCCATGTTGGATTGGCCGGCCGAGAACCCGCCCACTGGCCTCGAAGCAGCCTGTCACCTGTCACTCAACGTTTCCGCGCCCTAATTGGCCAGAGTTTTAACCTAATAACAGTAAAACAGTAGAGTTAAAAAACAATTCACCCCCCTCAGAGTGTGTGCGGGGGTAGAAACTATTGGTTGAGACCAAAAAACGTTCTGACACCAGGCTTTTAACATGTTTATTGAGGATGTAAAGTCGGCGATTTTAACATGGGGGTCTATGGAGAATGCTGCTTTCTGACACCAGCCCCCAGAGGAAGCCCAGGGGATTGGAGAGGAATTAAGCTTCACTTCTCAGACTGACAACTGCCCCCTTGCCTACACCACTATAACCTAGCTAGATAGCTAATGGGGCAGTCAGCTAGCATTTAAGAAAATAAAATGGTCATCAGATGCAGTTTAAGGTGTTTAATACACACACAGGAGTTGGTTAACTAACCATGTTATTTACTGTTAGCCAACTAACAAGTAAGCTAAGTTGACATTTTTTAAGTTACTTATGCATGTTATCAATGTAGTGACATGAAATATTTTTAATTCTTAAAAAAAGACATGCAGATGTAAAAAGTAGTAGCTATATTCTGTCTGTCAATGATCGAAGGTTGCAAATGGCTTCAGCATGACTGGCACTAGCTAACTCCAAACCTCCTATTTACCATGGCAAATAATAAAAAAAGAAACCAATAAAGCATCCTTTTAATTTACGTGTACCCAGCAGTGTGAAGGGTGTGTGTGTGTGTGTGTGCGCGCGTTCGTGCGTGTGTGCGTGTGTGTATGTACGTTTAGCGTATGGAAACATTGTAGCCTAATAATTCCCATGACCACAGCTACCACAGTGGTCTATGACAGCAAATTTGCAGAAAGGTTGCGGTGATTAGTTAAAATTGCAAGGCCGTGCAGAATTCTGATGACTGGTTCAATTTAAAACACTGACATAACATTACCATTGTCACTTTTGTGCAACATTTAAGATATTCATGTTGTGCACTTTTGTGCAATATTGCTTAATGCACTTTTTATTTTACCATTGTAAATGTAAATTATTAGTGACGTAGTTCGATAAACCTAGGGGTCACTCAGCATAACCTCAGTCTTACTGTTGTCAGGTTTAAATCTAATTTCAAAAGAGATAAAAACCAGTATGGCTATAAAATGTACATTTGAACTAATTTGATGTATGCTTTTAAAACAAATTTTAAGAAAATTCATGAATTGCTCATCTTGCCAACCCTTTTTTGTCACTCACCCATATGAGACTTCCTTTCTACAACATCTCTGTATAAGAGGTGGCTGCTTATCAGTGCATTGTTCAGGGACCATGTAAAGGTGGGCCCCCACCACTTCTTGGACCTGATTGAGATATGACACCTTATTAAGTTTGTTTGAATGTTTATAATTTATTTTTGACCACCTGCAACTTGGCTCATTTGTCTGGACCCTCTCGTGCAGACATTGGGCAAACTCTTCCACAAAGGGCCAGGACCAGTCAAGAGCACACAGTTTGACCAATCAACTGTCTGAAGACTAAATTCAGCTGATGAAATGGATCAAGTTTGGTGTGCTGCTGCCTGGTTGGAACAGAAACCTGCAGTCACACAGCCCTTAGTGGAAGAGTTTGCCCATGGCTGTTCTGGTGGGTAGAGAGGGATTTGCCTCTTCACCAGTACTAGGTGGAAGTGGGGTATTGGTGAGAGGTAAGTTATCATCCCTGATAACGTTGTGTCTTTCATAATCTTTTGCTTAACTTTTGTTTAACAGCCTGGCTGGCAATTGGCCAGTCTCACCCTTGCAGTACATATCTAACGCATCGTGATCACAGTCACTGGGGACAGCATCTTTTTTCAAAGTAAAAGATAAAGAACAGATTAGAAAGTTAGCTACTTACACTGTGTTATCCCACTGGTCACTATTGTTGCCATCGACAGTTACTCATTCTGTGACCACACTAAACACAGTTGAGTGATTGTAGATGGCTGCATATGTCATTACTAGACACCTGAAAGATGATGTGTGCCAAAAATCTTTGTCTTATATTTATGTCAACCTTCTTTACCTATCTTCTTTGTTGAGGCTTTGATGCAGCCATCTTCAAAAGGATATAATCAGCTCTGATCATGTAACAATTTACACTAAACATATGAAACTGCACATAAATGATCAGGAGGATTTAAGTATTTTTTGGAAACATATTAATACTCCATTTAGGGCCTTTCAACTGGAAATACTTTTTATGGTCACTTTTGTGACCGATGGGATTAAATGGCCAAATCAAACATTTCGGAATTTTCAAAAATCCAGTGCCAGGTACCCCAACTTTCAGCAGTTTTTTTAGGAGGTTTCCCATCGGAGTTGAATTTCAACATTTTAATATGTGATATTACACACCTTCCTGAACACAATAGTGGAGAAATTTCTTGGTAAGGACTTAGTTCCCAGATTTTTGTAATGTTTCCCTACTCACAGTTATTTCGATCTTACATTTTTGTTTTTCATGTTAGGAAATCCAGGGTGGCAACCAATATAGCTAAAAAAACAACATACATAGGACAATATTTCAGACTGGGATCATCATCATTTGTTTACAAGACATCTTAAAGATTGTAAAAATATTTAAAAATACATACCGTATTCATGTGACATTAAAGACAACCCCTGCCATGCTAAGGAATAGCCTCTCTGTAATACATTATATTGGTGGTGGGGGGAGTGGGGTGTGTGTAGGGGGTTCCGATGAGCGGGAAATGTGGGCATGGCTGTTTTTTACCACCAAGGAGTGTTTTGGGTGAAAAACTAATGCTTGCAATCAACTCAGAATCGTGAAAAACCCCTAGTTTGACCCCTCACAAGCTACTTAAGGCCAAATTAAACACTTCGGAATGTTCAAAAATCATGTTAGGAAATCCAGGTGGTGGCAGCCAAAATAGCCTAAATAAACATACATGGGATAATATTTCAGGTTGGGATCATCAAAATTTGTTTACAAGACATCTTGAAGATTGTAAAAATATAAAAGTTAGGGAAAAAATGTCAATAGGGCGCATTGGGAAGGAGTTCCTGTGATAGAATTCCGCCGTTGTTTTAACTTTTTTTTGTGTTTTTTTGATTTTTTATGTACCACACATGATTTAATCGTGGCAATCTTCATCTCTACCAATTCCTCATGCCAAGACAAAAAGAAAATGGGGTCAGTTGTCTCTGTAGGATGTATAGTTCAGGAGCTATATAGATTAATTTTTTTCATTTTTCACAGTCGGAAATCCAGGATGGCCACAAAAGATGTAAAAAAAAAAACATGCATGGGACAATAATTGGCGCGGGGATCATCAAAATTCATTTACTAGACACCTTAAGGATTACAAAAAGCTAAGTTAGAAAAATATATCTTTCGGGTGCATGGGAACCCCCCCTGGCTACTAGACTATTTCCCCTTAGAATTATTACTATTACTTTATTTCTCTCTTTATCCCTCTCTCTATTTCTTTCTTTCTCTCTCTCTTATATATATTAAATATTAAATGACATGATTGTTCAATGCATGTAATTGTATTTTTCTGTATTTCTTTGTTATTTAGTTTAGTTTAATAAGTTTATTTGTATCAGAGAAAATGTACAAAAATAACATTAGCCTCTTTCCTGTCACTTTCCATCCGTAGTCCCTGGGCAGGTGAATAAGAACAATAAAAAGATAAAAATTGTCAGCTTACGTGACAAAACAAACATCCATACACATGTGCATATATACACCTGCTCATTCATCACAAACATTCAGGTACAAAACATATTTCATAACAGAAGGGAACAGGAACATAGAGCTATTATAATAATTCATACTTTGACAAAGTTGAAAATAATTTAGGTTTAAGATTAATGCTGACATGACTGGTTTCTTAGGATCCATTTTTTGACTTCCCAGGAAAAAACGTTGAAGTCTGTACAAAGTTTCAGATTAGTTGGGAGATTGACCAAAGACAAAGCTACACTTAGGGATGTTATCATCTCTACTTCAGACAGATCTTGAGGCTCTGATGGTGTGTTCAGAACAGAGTATAACAAAGAGGAGCAACATTATGGATTGTTTTATACACATCAAAAGTTCTCAAAAGTAGCATTAGAATCAGGTTTGACCAAAATATAGTCCTAGCCAAAATCTCTATAGGTGGGAATACTCCTGGAGACAAGGGAAGGAAACTGTTTTCTTTCCAGGCCTAGGACCTTGGGAAAGGCATGTTCCAATTTTTCACAAATTTGTCGTCCTGATATGTCTGTTAAACACGTGTATGTGTGTGTGTGTGTGTGTGTGTGTGTGTGTGTGTGTGTGTGTGTGTGTGTGTGTGTGTGTGTGTGTGTGTGTGTGTGTGTGTGTGTGTGTGTGTGTGTGTGTGTGTGTGTGTGACCAAGTGTGGATGAAACACCAACATTACAAGTCAGGAACAAGTCAGTATTTTCTGAGACAATGCTGCCTTTATTCCCTTTGTTTATGGATGGCGCCTCTTCCGCATTCTTTATAGGTGACATCCACAATTATATCACAGCTAATTAGAATTAAATGCAACTGCGAGCTGTACTGTTTTATTGAGAGCTCATAGTGAGGACTTGGTCTGAGAGTATTGTAGTGACAGAACACAGAAGACAAGCCACATGTTTAACGTAATTTTCTAAAAAAAAATATATATATATATATATATATATATATATATATATATATATATATATATATATATATATATATATATATATATATATATATATATATATATATATATATATATATATATAGTATATATCCTATTGCTTCAAAATGAGCTCATAATGGTCATAAATAATGAAAAATTCAAGGTCTGTGTTGTTTAGCCCTACTTATCTATAGTTAGTTAGATTTGGTTGTGCTGTGGACAGCTCGGGTGACAGCTGTGACTGTGCTGATTAGCCTTTTGTAAAACTTTTAAAGACTAATTTTTTTTAGGAAAACACCAAGGTAAAAATAAAAATTAAAAAAGACTTGTTATGGTCATTAAAGCACCACAATGCCCTTAATTGATTATTTTTGGTCATGACAACACTATGTTGTTGGAATTATTTACAAAATCACTGCAGGTCTATGGTAACACTGCTCCGTTTGGTCCAGCGCTTTGATCTAGACTGAAATATTTATTGTATGGATTGCCACAGCGCTGCTAGCATAGCTGCAGGTAATCTTGTTAAATTTCTGAAGATGAGATCAAACCGTGGTTAAATCTGTCAGTGATAGACTGCAGAATTTCAGTCTCAGAAAAAGTGGCTTTGGAACAACATTCGTGAGTGTTTGAAATTAAATCTCTCTTATGAATTATCTTCTGGTCTGAAAAATACTACTGTCTGCTGGTGATTCTAAACTCACTAATTCAAAAATAATTTAATGTAGGCTACATAGCTTATTCACATCCAAGCATAAACACCTTGCTGTCAAATAACTAGCATATTAAACTAATTAGTCAAGTCAGGTTATGCATCAGTGAAATTGTTATATCCATCCTCCAGTGTGATAAATGGATGACTAGACTTGCTTCTGGCAAAGCCTTGAGGGATTTAAGATCAATGCAATTCAGTAATTGTCTGATGATTAATGATGAGCTGTGTGTACTCAGTCAAGTTTTGTCCAAGGTGCTTTTCTCACAAGAGGAAACATTATTTGCACTTATACAATTTTCCTAAGATTTTTGACCCTGAACTAGAATAACATCATCTTGAAAGAATTGGTGTCAATAACCAGTTGAAGATCTTCACATGGTAACAAGTTTTTATTCCTGATGTGAGAAGGGTTCAGGCATGCCTCACATACTTTCATTTTTCACATTTATAACCCCCTCTTTCATTAATGTTTTTTTCTCAGGTGTATGCATTCATGCACTTCACCCATTTATTTCTGTATACAAGAGCCTCACTGTTCCATTGCCTCGTGAGCATGGATATAGTCATGAACCAGTTAACCAATACAGATCGTCCTTGTCATCAGAAAAAGCCATTGTCTGAATTGCAGCCAATGTGTAATGAATGTAAATTGAGATGTATGTTCAGCAGTATTATTTACACAACCGCTAATCCCCACCCCCATCGTTATTATGGACCCATGTGTGTCTCTATGTGTGTTACAGAGAGAGAGAGAGGGAGAGAAGGTCACCTGTGTCTGCCCTTGGTGGACATTGTTGGCATTTTGCTGATGTTAACTAACACTGTACATAAATAAAATGTTTACATGGAGACCACCAGTCCAGACCTGTGCACAAACACAGCTGGTGCCAAGGACATATAGGAGTCATTTCTTCCTCTCAGCTGCAAATGTATAAAGTCATCTTCAGCAAATTAAAGCTTCACATTTTATCTTTTTTTCATGTTATGAAACTGCTGAATGAAGAGGAAGAATTTGTCCATATGAAAAGGTGAAAAGGCCAGGGAGTGGCAAAAGTGTCACAGAGGCTGCTGGAAGGGCTTTATTGCACTCAGTGGTGAAACATGTGCACACATACCATTACCAAAATGCATACAGTCCATCTGTTTTTGTGCTCTCTTTCGACAGTTGTCTCATAAGAGCCACATCACTAATGGAATCATTGATTGTTGGCTCTTATCGTTCATCACCAAAGGGTCAATGTCCCACCACTATCTATGGCACTGTTTAAACACAAATCTCTCATCTCTGAATAAATGCCTCGTGCAGATGGACCTCAACAAATTGAAAGGCATTATGGCTGTGCTCAACCCTGAGTGTTCTGGTATTAATTAATAATGGTACAGCAAAACACAACCCTCATCAAAACTCTCAGTCTGTCCTTGATATTTACATCCAGGTAGTGAAATAAATGATACAATGTCGTGTGGATTCAGTTTTGAATGTTCGTCCCTGCTGGTTTGTCCTCTGCTCTGTGCGGTGGGTGGTCAAGCCATCTGCAATTCCCCTGGTGCTGCTGAGAGTAAATAAGCCTTACGTGCTGTGTTACCATCATCTGACTTTTATTAATGAGCTAATCAATTCCTATTTGTATCACCCTTTCAACTAAAATCCTGGCTTCACAACACTTAACAAATTGGCTGACCTAGGGTTTAGCATTCAGCATGTGCTCTTTCTTTTACAATCACCAATGGCTGTTAAATAGGTTGTTAAATAAAATCTGTCAGGCCATGAGTAAATCTAATTTTTGCTTACGTATAGAGAGTGGCTTTATTAAACGTTAGTAAATCTGTGTGTAGATTTGCACATAAGAGTCCACGCCTACTCTGTATTCATGAACGGTGCAGGCATCTCAGATTTGATCGTAAGCACGTGTGTAAGATCATGAATGCCCACCCATCGTAAATTAACAGCACGCCCCGGTGATCAACAAAGGGCATAGATCTCCGCCCATGAATAGCCATATAAGGAGACCCTGACCACCATATAAGGAGGTAGGTGCATCCTGTTCACCTGCGGCCATGATGCAAACAAGGAAAAAAGGAAAAAAAAAAAGTCCAGAAATAATCATTGGTTTAAAGAACAATTTAAAAAATAAAGCCAGAATAGTTCGATATGAAACATGGGAAATAAATAAATAAATAAATACACATAACTACAGAACTACAGCAGCCACGGGAGGAGGGGGCTCCTCGCAGCCTCCGCGGTATAGGAGCATGGTTGTATCAACATATAAAGTTGTATAGGCAGGTTAGATGCACTCGCCGTCTCTCGCAGCTTCATCCAAACCCGGCCAACTGCGCTATTGCGCAGATTGAAGTGTACGTCCACCGAGCGTGTAGCAACGTGTAGCAACACACACTTGTATCGCATATCAGCTGCACATTTCCGGTTTTAGCTATATCAGATTGTAATCATCATTAGATGGAGTCTTGATGTGTTCGTCCGTGTCCGATCCCTAGTCTCTCTCTCGAAATATTTCTAATAGTTTGTCATGTTTAAATGTTGTGTTTAAAAGGCATTGGCGTGAGCAATACAAATTAAAATTGTAATTTCCAACAGTGACAAGCAATATGTGCATTCCTTTACACAAGTGTAGCCGATGTCAATCTGGCCCTCTGCGTTTTGTTTTCTCGGTAGGGACTGCCCCAGGTGGGGTTCGAACACTGGTCTCCTGATCATAGGCGCCGATTTATGTTTTTGCCTGTGGTTGCTCAATTTTTTTTTTTTTTTTTTTTTTTGGTGCTCAAATTAAATGAATGCCACCAAGGTAATGATTGTCTCAAACTGACTTTTATTGCATAGATAGTCACCAACCACAACTAAATACGACACAGTCTGAAGGCAGCAGTATTATGCACACTGGCCACAACGTAACACTTTTTTTTTCACAACATAACACTATGTCGCTTGCAATGCACGTATAATTAAAGGTAACCTATAGCAACACATAGCCTAAGCAAAAAACACAGTAGCCTATTAATTTACACTCGGCACATTTACAATATCACAGTGTGTATTTTTCAGTACAACCAAGGAAACAATGAAGCTATGTTCATTACATTAATTCGCAAAACACACTTTTGACACAAGACATCTTCAGCTTACTGTTAAGGAAAGGAAAGTAAAGAAAATTTTGAGTCAGTCACTCACCACTGTCTGCTATTGTCTATTTCCTAAGGAGGAACGTGCTCCTCCTGGCAGCTGTGCGCGTGATAAACTCATCGGCTATAGCATCCAGATTGCGGCTCCTTGTAATGTTTTTGTGACAGTTCAACACCGCAATGTGATTGAGTCTTCCCTGTCCCATCGTGGCGCGTAGATACGTTTTGAGTCTCCGCAGGCCTGAGAATGACCTCTCTGATGTGCAAGAGGTCACGGGAACAGTGAGTCCAAGTCTGA
Organism: Trachurus trachurus; assembly: GCF_905171665.1. NCBI lineage: Eukaryota > Metazoa > Chordata > Actinopteri > Carangiformes > Carangidae > Trachurus > Trachurus trachurus. The sequence goes on from NC_139901.1 coordinate 11,525,497, forward strand.
TCAGTTTGGTGAGTTCTGGTAGCAGGGTCCGCAGCGGCTCGCCATGCTCTCCTTTCAGGAAATCCACAGCATCTCGAAATGTTTTTATGCAAACACCCCTCTGTTTGGTTATGTCAATGAACATGTCACGGTGAAGTGTCAGCCTGCCTTCATCCAGATCATCTCCATGAAACTCTGTGATGCTCCCAAGTCACCTTTTCCCGTCACAAAATCCTCAATACTGCACATGTGTTTGAATGCAGCTTGACTGAACCTGCAATCCAAAGATGAAGTTGCAGTGTCCATCACCTGGTAAAACTGCTGTCTGTACATGGCCTCTGGTGACTGGAAACTGTGTGATGGTGCGCCTCCGTCATCCAGTCGGCGTGGGGTTTTTCTTGGCCTTGGCAGGGCTGGGCTTTCAACGTTAAGGCTATCAGCAGCTGCAGTTGTGTTTTGCCAAAAATCTTCATATCCGTTTTCACGAAGATGCTTGATATCCTGTCGGAGCATTTCAATGAGTTGGAGAGCTTTCTGTGAATGCAGCTGGCTGTGTTGCAGTGCGCGATTGGCTGTTTCTGCGCGCAGAAAAAACATCAACATCAGCTTCAGTGAAAAAAATGTACTGAACTTCTGCAGGTGCTGAAGTAAACCATTTGCTTTGCCGCCTGCGTCACCTTTATCTTCTGAAGACAGGTTGTCAAGAAACTCCAGTAGTGTGCTGTAATTTGAATAAATTGACTGCAGCGAAGCAGCTTTTACTGTCCAGCGCGTTGGGCACAGAGGGCGCAGAGACGGCCCGTCTGCGCTTTGGAAATGCTGAAACCAAGCCAGTCGTTTTGGGGAGTTGCGTATCAGCGTTGTGAGGTCACGAATGAGTGACATGAAGTTCCGACACTCGGGAATGTTATGGGCAACATCCTGCACCACCAAGTTCATCACATGTCCCATACAGTGGACGTAAAGTGCTCGAGGCTCCAGTTCTTTTACGCGTGCCTGCAGACCATTTCGGATCCCTGACATATTCGATGCGCCGTCGTAACACTGACCTCTACAGTTTTTGACAGGCAGGGAGAGTCTCAGCAGTACATCCTTAAACAGGTTGAAAAGTGCATCCCCTGTTGTGCTAGCTGTCTGGTAAAATCCTATGAAAAGTTCCTCTATTTCCAGACATTCAGTAACAACACGGAAGCACACAGACACCTGTTCCTTGACTGTGATGTCCGCGGTCTCATCGGTTACATGCTGCCATTCCGACATGCTGCCACTCCGACATACCGCCATTCCGACATTCTACTATTCACACATGTCACCATTCAGACATACCACCATTCCGACATGCAAACGTCCTGCCATTCCGACAGTTTCGTCCCGCCATTCCGACAAGGCTTTAATTTCCATAAGGAAATGTGCGTTACTCCGAGCGGTGGTTAGGTGTTTGTGTGTGTGTGTGTTTGTTTCCGTTTTATTTATTTATTTTTTTTTTTTTTTTCATGTTTTAAGACATGTGTACAGATGTGATACAGTCAGTGGATGCTTAATAAATAAACAAACACAAAGTCTCGCCATTTACAATCACACACTCCGATGTCAGTTTGTAACAATTTCCCTTACAATAAGGATATAAGGGGCACGGACAGCGCCGCGGATGAGCCGCGGAGCTGCATCTGCGTCTGGGCTCTGGGCTTAGGGCCTGGGGCCTCATTTATCAAAACTGTAAGTAGGCTAAGCAGTGTAAAACTGCTGCTACTAAATGTTTTGCTTAGGCCTACGGCGAAAAGACACCCAAAATATTTACACCTTTTTCATCTATCAAACTGTGCGTGCACAACTCTCCACAATTTCTCTTTGATAAATCAAACTGGATCCAAGAATGGTGCGCAGTTGCGCACGTGAACACACCTCCGCCCCCGGAATGCCTAGACACAACCATATATGGTCAGCACGTGCATATTAATTAGCCATGTGCGCTCTGTGGAGCGGCAACAAAGTGACAACAAAGTGACAACGAAGACAACGGGCGGAGGGTGGGGGAAAGAAAGCGAGATACATGGCATCGGGCAATACATCAGTCAGAAAAATGATCTTGCATTTTAATAAGCTACAATAAAAACAAAAACCTCCCAAATCTCAGCTGCCGGTGTGTTTTTAAAGGTTCCAGGGTGCCATTCCGAAGGGCCGCCACTCCGAACGTTTACTTTAATTTGTCGGAATGCCGACCCTTAATTATTTATGGGAAAAGGGTGCCATTACGAACCTGAAAGAAAGGGTGCCATTCCGAACCTGAAAAAATCTTGAATGGTTTACGGCACGGAGTAAACAAGTCTAATTGTGGTGGTAGCGTAGTGGTCAGAGCATCTGCTTTTGACGCAGTGGATCAGGGTTCGACTCCCGGGGGAGATACATATTAACTGCGATTTTATTGGCCTCTACCTAACCTTTTTACTAAACTTAACCAACTCCTTTCTACATTGCCTAAACCTAACCAAAGCACAGAGCAAGGACATTTATTTTCAGCAGGAGTGCCGCGGCTGCATCAGACCATGGATGTAATGCATCAGACTCGCACCTGGGTGAAACTTTGGAGGCGGAGGGGGAGGGGGAGGGGGAGGGGCCGGTCGGGCGCTGTCCCCGCGGCGCGTCGTGTCAAGCCGGGAAGGAAGTCAAACCACGAGAGAATCCGGTCAATTTTCAAAATAAAACACATTCGGAACGGCGGCCCCTCGGGAAGTTCGAAATGACGGACCTTCGGGAATTTTCGGACTGGCAGACCGTCGGAATGGCGGTCGCCCCCCGTTTTTAAACTTGGAGGGTTTGTTTTTTCTTCTCTAATAGGCCTATGTATTTGTGTATGAGAAACAGTGTCTCAGATGAAAAAAAAAAAAAAATCAGAAGGACACGTCTGACTATAAGGTAATCAATCAATGTCGGAAAAGCGGAATGTTTGAAAAATAGTAAAGTGCCGCTACTCTGACAATGAAAAAAAAAAAGTCGGAATAGTGGGACGTTTGAAAAATAATGTTAATGCCGCTATTCCGACAATTAGAAGTCAATGTCGAAATAGCGGCATGTCGGAATAGCAGCATGTAACCAGTTCTGGGATGTCTTGTGCACGCAAGTTGAGCAGCTGTCTCAAGTTTGACTCTGTGTCCACATGACCCCTAAGGGCTAGTCCTTGACATGCCAAATATTGGACAGAAGAAAAAATACTTAACAACGCAGTTCGTGCTTCAGCCATTTGCTTTTGCTTGGCGGCAGAGAGAGCATTTGCAACATTAACTCCGGCAGTAGCAGCACTTGTGATGCTAGCAGCAGCTCGATGGACATTTGACTTCTCGTGGCAGCGAAATCTTTCTATTGCTTTGCCCCAGCTGCAAAAGCCATCTTTCACAAAAGCCTTGTAAGAATCCATATCATGTCCTCCTGTACATGGGCATGCATTTTGTCGGCAACAGAGCACACTTCACAAAACACTTTGTTATTTAATGCGTCATATGTAATCCACGGGAATTTTGTTTTCCAGCTGGCCTGGTACTTTCGTCCCTGCTGACACTTGCTGCTGTCCCTTTCACTGCTGCTACCGCCGCCACCCGCTGCCGCTGCCGCCGCCGCCGCTGGGAGCATTGGTGGTTGTAGACGCAGTTCCACTTTGTTTTCTTATAACAAACTTGTCCATTTTTACCCGCCGATACGCAGCCAACCTTCACATTTTGCTGTGTGTGTGTACGTGAAGGCCTCTTGTTTAGCCACAGCCAAATCTGATCATCCGATTGGTTACCGTTTGGTTACGTGACTGCGCTAACGCCTACACGCACAGAGCTGCAATGATTTTAATTGGATAATACGATTTAAGTAAATGCAGTTCATTTTAAAGATACAGTTTCACCACAAGTTTCAATTATTCACTCTTTTCATTTTATTTTTTATTTTTTTGATCGACCAGCCCAATTGGCCAGTGGGTGCTCAGCGTTGCCAGTGGGTGCTCGAGCACCAGAGCACCCACGGGATCGGCGCCTATGCTCCTGATGCAAACCGTTTTGCCAAGAGCTCAATAAGCGTCCTTTATGGGTGAGTGAGTGCACCTCCGTTACACTCACCCCCGCTGAACTCACTCCACCGAAGGCATCCGGGTCACTGCACCATTGTAGCGGCGTTGTACTCGAAGAAGACCTTCAGGTTGGCAGTCTTGCCGTTTATTTCGGACATTGGCTGGCCTGGCAGAGGGATTAATACAGTCAGTCCCGGTTTTCTCTCACACACACGCACACGCACACACACACACACATACATACATACACACACACACACACATACATGCCAGGAAGACAGCGAGGTCCGACTGCTCAACTTTCAAAATGAACATATAAAATAACATACAAAGCGTACCTGGCAGAGGGATTAATAATACAGTCAGTCCCGGTTTCCTCTCTCTCACACACACATGCCTGAAAAATGTAAAATGAAAAGAAAGTGCAGGTTAGCTAACAACGTGTAGCACTAACGTTAACGTTAGCCATTTTGTAAACAAAAATAGGAGAAAAACACTGTCAACTTTTTATGAAAAAGGACGTGCTCGACCGTTCGGGAGCTTTATGCTTAAAAAATACAACTTAAACCACCCCTTAGTATTGAAATTAAAATGATTAATATGAAATCAATGGCAGAGCTCATAGCTCATGCACCTACCAGGGAGACAGCGAGGTCCGACTGCTGGTGCAGGACCCCAGAGCGATTGATCTCCCTCGCTCCACAGGGGTGCTGCATTTAATTACCATAGGACAAACAAGTTTCCGTGTTGTGAGATGAGTTTTATGGCAAGTGGAATCACACTACTTCTTAACTCCGTTACACAAGCACTACACAGGAGCAGGTGTAGATTTTGTGAGTAGCTAGCTACTCTAAGATTGACTGATGAATGCGGGAATCCACGTAAATTTACGATGCACACGGTTTACACACAATTCCGTGCTGCTCACATTTCATGAATGAGATCCACTGTGTGGGTTAATTTGTGTGGACAGGTTGAGGCTACTGTATGCTTTTGTGCACCTCCGCTGGCTGGGGCTGTTTGTAATCTGCTGGGTTAGGCACCTTGAAGGAGTTAGGCCTACTGCAAACAGTAGGCAAACATTGGAGATAGGCTAAACAGAGAAATTATCTTCCTATTTTGTTGTGGAGGAATGTTCCCATGGCTGCAAAGAGTCTGAACTCACCTCCTATTTGATTGACCAACATCACCAACAGACTTTTGACTGAATGGAAGCTTTGTCAAGTCCGGCTTCATAAAAGGTTTATAAATTGTAGCTAAATAATAGTTTACTATTGTTGGCTTTTTTTTTTTAAGTCGTGGATTGCCAGTTTGCAATAGATTCTTCTTGCTGTTCTCTGTCCTGGGTGGTTGACGAATAACACAATTCTGACTGTCTGGGTGTCTGATAAAAATTTATATTTTTAAGAAAGAACATAAATGTTGTTCCTCTGACCAGATTAAAGTACAATAATACCAAAGTTGGTGTAGCTATTAAGATTTCTACTCAGAATTTTGATCCAAACATCAAAAATGTCTGGTGTGACTGTCCGGCATGTGTGACCTTAATACAGTAATAAGGGCATATTTCCAAATAAATTATAAATATTTGATAGTTGTACAATGTAATGCATATAAAAGAATGAGGTGTTTTTAAAGCCCACAGAAAGATTTGATGTCTGTGCATATGTCCAAACAAGCTCTGACCAAATACATTTTGTCCGCAAAATGGGCGTCATATGGTGTGACACTATTTTGTATATTTTGAATGGGCAATAATTTGGACATCTTAATGATAAAGAGGACCACACTCAACCGATTTTTATTTAAAAAGCAATGTATCTGACATCATCAATAATGGTCAATGTTTTTTGTGTGTTTCCTCTCACCTCTGTAGTTACAGTAGTAGCTAGTTTCCCTTAGGTGTGATAACACCAATATCCTCAAGAGGTAAACACTTACACTTGTTGGTTTTCACACTTTTTAATAAGTCATCAAGTCTGTTGCATGTTTCTTAATCGGGATTGTTAAACAGTTTCTCTGCAGGTTTTTCCTTTTTTTTTGATGGTCATACTCATAAATTGCAGAGCTAAAGAGAGGTGTTCTTCTAGAGGATTTAATTTACTTGGCAAGAAAAAGTGAGTAGCCCTCTGGAGCTCAATTTATTTTGAAATACATCATAAAATATGGTCAAATCTTTAACTAAATTCATGGTATTACCTTTTGACTACAGGCATCAACAAAAGCTGTAGCCAGGAGTTTCCAAACCTGAGGTCCGGGATTGAGGTGTGTACGGTGGCCCTGATAACACCATGCGCTATGACTATAGAGAACACATGCAAATAGGCACATTTTTGCAGCGCATGAGTTGTAACATTGATATGGATGTTTTCTGAACTTGTAGCGCATGTGTCTGTTTACATGACGTTTCCTTAAACCGCAGTGTGGTGAGCTCTCAAGGTGAGATGTGGTTTGAAACTACCTTGACTAGTAAAAAACATCCATCCATCCATCCATCCATCCAACCAACCAACCAACCAACCAACCAACCAACAAGCAAGCAGCCAAGCACCCACTCTAATGCAGTTCTTCATCGCCATCTAGTGAACCATGGCCACTATTACACCTTGGTCCATACACTATCTCTGGGACATACTGTATCTCTCTGTCTTAACCAGAAAACTGCACAAAGCACAAAACTGAAAAAAGACCAGAGAGAAGCTTTTTAGTGATGTACAAAGTTTTATTATTGAAGAAGAAGGAGAAGAAGGTGCAGTTACATGATGGTGCTGAACTAAAAGCTACTGCTTGACCATGCAGGCCCTATGAGCTGTGGAGGTGAGGGAGGGGAGGGGTATGCCAGCAGGTTTCTTTCTTCTTTTTTGAAAAATATGGATTTTGTGTGAACAATTTCTCCTACAGTCAATTATATTCCCTCTGTTATCATGTCCATATTTTAGTGTTAATGATAATAATGATTTGCTGTGACAGGGGTTAGTTTTAACAAGAACTGTTCATGCTTCAGATGACCTTATGAATCCCATGCTTTTAGCATTAACAGTGGATAAATTTGTGACCTGGAACATGTGCCCTCAGGCCATAGACTCCACTATATAACATCTGAAATAGTACTTGCGCTTTATAAATGTTATGAAGTTACTCATTTGTTTACCTATAAAATAATGGATTTTGGCGTGAAAAATAAGGCTATGTTGATGTTTTAAAGGATGGTTCTTGATTGCCTTGCTTGCTTCTTATTGCATCTCCTCATTTAGTGCAGAATTGACAGAGCTGCAGAGAAATGACTGACATTCCAGGTGCAATACCATCACGTCTGAATAGCAAGTGTCCCATGATTAAGATTAACTCAGTCCAGCCTCAACACTGCACATTGTGTGATAATAACACAAAATAAATGAGCTAATGTCCATATTGTTGCCATACATATAGTATGTGGTAATAAACATCTGCCTTTTGTATTGGATGTGTACATACTTTAAGGACATTCAGTACTTGCTCCAGAAAAGAAGAGCCATTGTAATCAGCAAGCTCAGGCTGCATTTACATGATTGGAATTCAAGCAAAAGCTCCTTAAAAATTAACACATTATAGCTTGAAACCAGTCATGCATGCACATTTTCATGTTTTATTCACTGCTGTTTGTCTGTACAGAAGAAAAACACTCGCTGATGTTCTTGTCCTGACTTTAGCCACTGTTTGTCTGGTTTTGTAGCCTGCTTAACACGGTCCTTAAATCAACCATTTAACATGCCATGCAGGAGGTTCACTGGTTTATTGATGGGGAAGTATTTGCAATACTCTGAGGGGACTTCTGTAGTATTCAGTAAACACCAGGCTGAATTAATGATGCTGAAAAGCAAGCATTGTTTTTTTGTTTTTTTTTACTGCAAGAATCTAATTGATTATCATAGCTAAGATTTTGGCATCATAACACCTCAAGTCATTCAAAGGTATAGAAGTTATCAAGACACTATTCTAACCACATGGTAGGACTTCAACAATCTTTGCAGCTTAACTAACTGCCACTATGTTTTCAAAGTTAAAGTGGTCAGTGTTTAACAGAAGTCCCCAAATGCACCCACTACTCATAAGAAAGCAAAGTGACATTCTCTTGATACAAATTACTGTTGAGTTCCAAGTGTCATACATCACACTCTCACACATGTATCTGTCATTACTAACACAACGAAAAAAAATGTTCTCAACTAAGTTAAGTGTCCTTAAAGAGATATTTTTTTGATTGAATCAAGAAACTTGATGAATACAACACAACTGTAACTAAGCATTGCTTGTAAAGTGTAACATTACAAACATAAAGGTGATAAAGGACAATCCCGTTGTTTTTATAAGAACGTATTTTCACCATCCTCTGTAATAAATAACTAACCATACCCATTCACTTAACCTAAGGTTAGTCTGTAATTGAATCATCAGCAACAGTCAGTCAGTTGGCTACACAGTCTCATGATAGGTTTCCTGTTGGCAACTGAAGCACTGGCCTCTTTCATAGTGAATCCCTCTCCATCAGGCAGAGCAGGTCCTTCCTGGCCTACTTCAGTCCTGGCCACCCCCTCTCTACACAAGAGACCTCTCCAGTGAAGGACAGGGGTGAGGGAGCGTAGAGGTCAGAGTCCGTGTCTGATTCGCCCTCTGCTATGAAGGGTCTGACTCTGGCACAGAGTGAATGTCCAGCTCCAGGTTCAGTCGCTGCTCCAGTTGCTCCTACTGCTCCTCCTGAGCCTGCGAAGAAAGAAGGCCCAAAGAAGTCCTCCTTGGCCTGGGAGATGCTGAAGCCGCTGAAGGAGCGCTCCAGCTCCTCGTGGTCGACCGACGGGATGGAGAGAGAGGTATCGCTCTCCACGGCCGTAGCATCCTGCTGACACCTCTGCCTCCTGTGGCGCCTCCTGCTCTGGGAGCCGCTCTCTCTGCTGTTGCCACCCAGGCCGGAGGAGGAGCGGTCGTGAGGAGCGGGGGGAGGAGGAAGGCGGAACAGGGTCGGCGAGTGCTCGCCACTGCCACCGATGGGTGAAGGGGTGTTGGCCACGCTGCTGTTCCAGGCAGGCTGGCTCAGGGGGTGCTGCAATTGGTGCTGCCAAGAGGTAGAGGGGCGGCTGTTGCTGCCGGAGGGAGTACCCACCGATCTCGCCACGGACCGACCCAGTAAAGGATCTCTCCTCTCCATAGACACATCAGAGCATGGGACATCTGCAGCGGAGCACGTCTTCACCTCCTTTTCTTCCTTCACCTCCTCCTTTCCCTCTTTCTCCTCTTTGCTCTCCTCCGGGCTGTGGTAAGGCGGGGCTGGATACGGCTCTTTGGAGTTGAAAAAGGCATCTGTCTCAGAGCGAGGGATGCCCATGCGCTGCACGTAGACATTGACCAGGAAATCAAGTTTCCTGTCCATACAGACCACCTGGAGGGGAAAATAAAATCACACAATGTACAACTGGTGTTACTTTAAATTAGAATATACTGATCATCAGGAAAACAGAGGTCACACATAAAACAAATGATTTGATCTCACTGGAAACCAATTTTTACGGACCTGCATTGGTGAAGCATTCCTACCTGTTTCTCCACTTTGACTAGACGTCCCATCATGCTCTGGTCCTCTGCAGCCTCTCCATCAGCTTTAGGACCTTTACCAACTATCTGGTCCACCCTGGCATTTGGGAAAGATAATATCAGAGATTAAAAAAACAAACCAAAAAAAAAGAAAAAGAAAACACTGCTCTGCTACAAAAGACAGATGTCATTTCACTAAAGAAGTTCATGATGCTATAATGTGAATTCCTTTTATATAGAAAATAAGGAGAAAAAGCATTAATGTTGATGATTCTTGCTAAGCTACAAATAATTGTGCGTTGACTGAAAGAGTGAATGAATGAATGATGGGCCTAACACTGAGAAAGTACTGATCTCAGGTGGACGGTGTGGAGGCATGCAATATGACATTAGGCAGTCTTGAATGAAGCAAAGTGTGGCTACAGGGGTCATTTTGCCTACACATCAAAATGCATCAGTTGGCATGCTTTTGTTGTGCTTCATGCTTCATTTCCATTGCATCCTAATGGGGGAGCTCTCCCTGTGTCTCTCCAATATGAGAGCAAGCATCTAGCACTGTCAAACCCCTGTTGAGTCAGGCCATATGACATGGCTCATTAACATTCAGTGAGAAACCGACGGGAAGTCCCACCTTTTAGTTTTTTTTGTGTTTTTTTGGCCTTTTCTTGATAGCAGCTGATATAGTGTGACAAACTAAGAGCTAAAGAAGGACACAACATCCTGAAAATGTTGCGATACAATACTTTATCAAACCATTTTCTTTGAATTGTTACAAAATATTTCATGTTGCAGATTTTCTCCAGCTCAATGAGTCAGGTCACATGGCTTGAACTCAAAAGGGGTCCCATCAATCAAAAATAATAAAGGTAGCGTGTAACTGCTTCAATATTTGGTCTATGTTATAAGGAGCATAATGCTGATAACATCGTCATTCTAGAGGTGCAGTCTATTAACCTAACCTAGGACCTTCAGTGGACTTCTTATGGCGAGGTGTTGAGGGGGGAGGGGGCCCCACAATCATATCTATCCTGGCAAGGCACACAGAGACGATATGAGTGCAATGCAAAATGAAGCAACGTGGGAATCACATCAGCTATGGAGAAGAAGTCTCAATATATTCCACACACCCATGACATACGGTGAGTCTGACTTTGTGGATGAAAGTGTATGTATTTCACTGTTGGAATATATTTATCCTACATGTTAGACCTTTGGGGGATTAAGATGGGTGGAACTAATTGTGGGAGGGAAAACTGATACAGAAAATAATGTGAATTATAACATCAATGTAATTTTTAAAATGAGTCAGACACATTCAGTGCAGAACAAATGAGTCACATTTTTGGTAAAGTTTACTGACATAAAACTGGGATCTGAATACAGCGCATGTAGCTGGACAAATGAAACAGGCAGATCAATGTTTCACAACATGTGTGTATTATCCAGCTACACCACAAACATCATATTTATTGTTGTAATTACTTAAATATATTTTTCCACTGAAGAAGTAACTTACGTCCATCCTGACATTAACACTCAGTGAAACAACAGCCTCTGAAACTAAAACTAATGTGGACTGGATACACTTAAAGAACTCAAACACACTGTGTAGTGCACATGCACTTGCCTGGTCTGCAGGTTCTTAATGCGAGACAGCATGTCCAGGTGACCTGCAGAATACTGCTCGATCACATCCATGACATCGTAAGGCCGCAAGCTCTCTTTGAACCTCCTCTTTGACACCATAAACTTCATGACACTGAGAGAGGACACATTACTTTCACACAACATACTGCAAGTTTTTTTTCAATGCATCTTGTAAAATAAGCCTGTTAGCTATTACTTAACTAAACTTAACTCAAGGCTCATTTACCACATTTATCTGGAGACTCCTTTCTTCTGACACCTTTTGTTTCCCTGAACCACAAATATATCTTTTTATGGATCGACACAAATTAAACACCAGAGAATTATAAAATATTTTCCCCAGATCTAAGTATTTTGAATACAATGTCATTACTATAGATATAAAGGCAAAGCCAAATTATTAAAAAAAAAGGTAATTATCTTATTCTACTGTATAAGGACTGTTGAGGCTCATGCGGCCTGAACTATTAATAACCACACAGTAAAGAAAAAAGTCATTAAACAATCCTAATTTGCCCAGATGAGTGAAATAAATGTAGCACAACCATAAAAATTAAAGCGTCAACTCTTACCAGATTGCTCTTATTGCAACCTTCAATCCTGGGGGTAACTCTTGAGTGAGAAACTCACAGTGGCAGCTCTTGTCATCACCGATTTCCTCTCCTGGGAGGCTCGCCTCTACAGAGCAAAGACAAAGACACTCTTAAAGAATATTTCACCGGCCTCCATGCGGCCAGCGTCGACAACAGATGCAAAGCAGAGCCCTTGCTTTGAGCTTTGAAGGTGCAAAAATTCAATTACCAAGTTGGTTTCAAGCCAGTTAGCCATTTTGTGAGCGTAGTGAGCGAGCTTTGTGGAACAACGGAAAAAAAAGACTTGGTGCAGAATTGAAGGATAGTGCTGATGGGATAAAGCTTTATTGAAACCTTTAATGACAAGTACTCTCTTCCCACCACCAATTACAGTGAAGATTAGCATTGTGACTAGCATGTTTAGTTTAGCCAAAAGGCTCTATGGATTTTGAAGCACAGTGCATACAGGCAAAGGTGTTGAGGCCTAATCACTGCTGATCAGATATTAGATGAGAATTTGGTAGGGAAAGTGAGGTCTCTTCATGCAACGTAAAGCAGGGGGAATTTGGGCATTTTGTCTCTGGGTCAATTTTGGATTATTTTGACACCACTTGACTTGAACCCAGGATAAACTTCTATCAGTACCGCTACTGTGATTAAATATATATAATCATTTGAATGGAGTTCTTACAATCCTAATGGATACTTGAGTCATTACATGCTTGTCCTCAGCTATACTCATGCTGCAGAACCTCCAGTCATCACAGGGAGGAGGGACAAAGAGGAGGGTGGGGAACTCATATCAGAAAAAAATCCAAAAAAGGGTTCATGTCAAGTGAAAAAATCTCAGCAGATTTCAGCATGCAGGTTTCTCAGACTGGTGAAGCTGACTTGTCTTTTTATTATTTCCCCAACATCCAACAAAATATCCCAATGTCTTACTTATTAAACCTTCAATTGCTGCAAAAAGAGAGAGAGGAGAGACATGGAAAAAAGATTTGTTATGGATTCTAGCAGGATGACAATGGCAGACAAATCAGTTCCAAACATGGTAACTCGTGGAGTCCAGTGAATGGTATAGTTCATGTTTGAAAAGGCTGGTCTCTCTTCTCTTACATTTACACTACCAGCTGCATATACTGTACTACAAAGCTTTATAAGTGACAAATATGGTAAACTGTATTTCTAAACATTACAATCTACAGTCTGTATTACAGTAAATTACAGTCTATATTGAAGACATGTCATGATGACTTGTCTAACCTGGAGAACTCCTCAGTCCACAGTCTTCATCCTGCATTTCAATCAGCACTTTAACATGCCATGAAGCGGAAGAGGAAAAACAACTAATGAGAACTGGTTTAAACTGCTTAACAAAAAGGCAAAGAAATGGTGAAAGAGAGAAATATATTTGTTGATAGTGATACAGTGGCCTGGATGACAATATGGATGCACTTGGTTGGTTGTCCAACAATAAATGACAGCTGGACACCAACGTCCAAACCAAACAGTTGTCTGTCTCCCCATCATTAAAAGGTTGGCTTTGGTGTCACCATCTCCCTTTCTTTTACTTATGCAGGAGACACTTTACCTGCACAGTACTGCTTCCAAAAGAGGCTTGATTGGAATTAATTAAATGCCATCAATACCCTCCCTCACAGATGATGAGTGTTAATGGCACAGAATAAATTCTTCCACATCAACTAGACCCAGGTATATCACTGTGGAAAGACCGACCGTCAGAAATTAACACTGGTCAAGGAAGCTTCTCATCTCAATAGTCTCATTAATAATGAGCTGCTGTAATGTTTATTATTAAGGCTTGTTACTGTTATACTATGATAAAACAGGAGTTTTTATCTGACCACAGTTTCAAAGAAACTTACAGAAAACGCCAATCAAATTTAACTTACATTCTTAGAAGCATAAGAAGCATTCAGTTTGCTAAATGTTTAGCTGGAGCCACAATTTGGTCAGCCTAGCTTAATGTAACTAGCACTTGTCTATCTTAGGCTAACCAGTGTCTCGTTGGCTTATCTTAACCAAACTAGGGGCCTGGTTCTCTTATCTAAACATATCTAACATCTGGTTGACTTATCTTTACATAACTCTCACCTGGCTATCTTATCTTAACACACCGCATCTCTGGTTAGTTTAGTTTTGTATGATTAGTAGGCTATCTGGTTATCTTAACTTAACCATAACTAAAAGCAGACCTTACAATTAGACAGAGCTTGGCTAGATGTTTACCTCTGCTTACTAGCATAGTCACAGTTATACAGGCCTCTTAAATCTAAATGGTAGCTTGAGTTTCTCTGCATATTTTATTGTGTTTATTGTGTTGTGTCAGTATATAAATATTGTGTCAGAAACTTTCCACCTTGACCACAGAGATCAAATGGATCATTTATTTTACTATGTTGGATACTTGGTAAATAGAAGTAGTGGTAGGTGTGCTGTCCTGTAAGTCCTCTCAATGATAATCCGGTCAGATGTGACTGCATGGTGTGAAGTTCCCTCACCCTCAGAGTTTTGCCGTGAAGCGCTGCCGCGGGCTCTGAAGGCGTGCTTCGGCCCTCGGTTCTTCTCGTTGAAGCTCCAGCTCTTGGTGACCTTGCTGGGACTTGCCTCAGCCCCTTCCTCTCCCCCAGGAGACTGAGCCTTCCCCTTGGCAATGGGAGCTTTAGAAGGGCTGGGAAACACCTTGTCCTTCAAGCTGGCCTTTCGACTACAAGGAGCAAGTAATAAGAAGGGAAATTTAACCAATTTCATTTTTTTTCTTTGCTGTTTTAGTTTTACAGCTTCATTAAAAAATGTAAAGACAATCCAATCTGTGACTACCGTAAATGTCTTTATCCTATTGTTTTGCTGTGTTAAGTGTAATCTTGGGAATTTGTAGAATTCAGCACTGATGTGATAATAAATCTTACCTCAGCAGAAATGCAAAATGGGTAATGTCCTACAGCAGCAGGTGCCATGTCCACATACGAACATAGTGGAGCATTCAGTGGGTCAGGCAAGCAGCAGGAAAGCTACGAGCAAGCATGCATGGGAAGCAAAATGATACTGCACATCTCAAAAGGAAGAGCTGTGGTCTCACTCTAGGCAGTAAGTGAACACAAATCATGCAAAATAATTCACCATCATACTGTTTGCTCCGCCTCATACACAGGAGTAGGTGAAAGGAAAAACATGGCTACGTACTCAGCAATATGCACCTTGCCTGCTGAACAGAAGTTTACAAGGGCCGATTAAGCAAAAAAAAGGCAGCAAGCAAATCAACTGCATAAAGACATCAATAAACAGAAACCATACATCAACTCTGACAGGCCGGTAAACAAAGATGTACATCTGCATTTTCTATGGATAAAAGGTTCAAGGTGTGGGAAAATTAGCACCTGTGTTCACACTGAGCGTAAAACCTTTCATGTACACATCACTGACAGAGCTGTGTAAAGCAGTGACATGTTATTGTTCACTGAGTGAGGTATTCTCTAAGATCCACCTTGTTCTGTGATTCCTCTACCTTTAGTGTACTTCTGTTTAAAGAAGAAGAGGAACAGAGATAGGAATGGATGGGGACAGACAGACTTGCAGTGCAGTTGTTAGTATCTGTGCAGCAACTATACCTAATAGTTCTCGGACAGCACCCGCAAAGTCTGTCTTTGTGTGCATTTTCATTACTGGAGTGGTGGGCAGTAGAGGAGACACAAAAAGATAAAATAGCAGTGGATACAGTCACAAAAACAGCAGTGTGTGCCATACTGTGATGCAAGTAACACTTTATTCTGACTATATTTTATAATTCATTTGCGACCCATGTGCCAATCATATCATACCACTGAGTGGCTAAATATCTTTAAATAATAATTTAAATGCCTTTTGTATCTTTCTGATCATTCGTACTGCTAATTTATGGTTGATTCACACAATACTTAGACACAAAATGTACAAATGGCTTACAAAACACAAAGTCATGACAAAGTGTTACTACATTGTCAATAATTACACTTGTTTCCTTCATCAAAAAACAGTGTGGTAAGAGTCAAGCAAGGCTCTTAAAGGTGTTCATATCATTATTTTTCCTGAGGTGATGCTGAAAGCTTGAGCATCAAAGAACAGCTTATTGGTGAATTTTTAATAAAGCCGTCAGTTCAGGGGTGAGGCCAAAGTGAGCTGATCTTTGAGCACCATGTGAGCAAATGCAGCATGACCGTTCTTGAAGGAGGCACTTAACACGCAGCCACGTCCATGTCTGACTCGCATCAGGACTTAAGGTAAACCCACCCCAAACAGGCAAACACGCACTCACACACACACAGATATAATGTATAGCCTACACACACACTCCCCCAAGAAGAGTGCCTTAGCAGCAGCTAAGAGCAGAATTGAAGAGAAGCCAAAGGGAGGTGAAGAGAGATAGAAACCAATCACATTACAGACCTGGGAGAGGTTTCTGTCTGAGACTCCTTCCTGCAAGGATACAGGACACACACGATTACAAACAGTGCATATCAGTCATGTCTTTTATCATCTGCACTGCTTCGTGTTTTAAGGGTTAACATGGATTAGGTAGTACCAAATATCACTTTTCTAGCAAGGGAGAAAACACTGAGGCCACAAACCTGCAGTAACCAATTTCTGGCCACTTGGAGGCAGTGGAAACAAACTATGTACGTTCATAACACTAACACCTTTTAAGTTGGGATAGTGGATCTGACTGCAAACAGTTGCCTGCTTGCACATTCAGCAGATACTGAGCAAGATAAGCATTCATTTGAAACTGAATTTGTGTCCATCTGATGAATTTAAGTGCAATATTCCCTTGATTGGAAAAAAACAGAAAACTCCAAGGCACTCTCTTGAATGAATGAAATGCCTTTATTAACATGGCATCGTTGTAGTGACATTAAAAAATGACTCTGATGCGTTTCAGCATAAATCATCAGGGAATCAAACAGACGTTTCAGAAACACCTGGTTCTTTTGTCTTGGTGGGTGTGGTCACCAGACAACCCCTGCAAAAGGGCATGGCCTGGGCATTGGCTGGTGACCACACCCACTCTGGGTCACAGTAACTGAGTGGAAGCTTGTCATTGGTTGAACACCAAGACAAAAGAACCAGGTGTTTCTGAAATGACTGTTTGACTCCCCGATGAAGGCCTTATGCTGAAACACAGTCATTTTTAATATGTCACTGTGACAATGCCATATTAATAAAGGCATTTTATTTATTCAAAAGAGTGCCCTGGAGTTTTCTTAACATCCCCTATATCCCTCTCCAAAGCGCACCCCTAATTTGAGAAAGGAGTCCACGAAGCGCTCCTTGTTTGAACATTTTTTCACTCCTGATTGTTTCCATTACCATTGAGAACTACCTGGCTTTTTGGCAGCTGAATGCTGTGTTATCATAGGTTTGATGCTATAAAAAAAGCCATTTGCTGCATTTAAACACAGTGCTATCAGAGCAGAGTGTTGAAAAACCAAAACGACAGTAGACGTTGAACTGAAGAATCATGTTTGCAACCACTGCACACCATGCACATTTAAAGAACACCGATAATGGCCACTTTAAGGCTGCATTAATCAATCATGCAATTCAGTTGTTTGGTCTATTGCCCAACATTTACACTATGGAGTCAGGTTTCTGGCACCATAGGGAATTAAAGCCCCAATATTCAGTCTGTTTTAAAGGTTTTTGCACATCAACCAATTGTCATGAAATTTAATTGGATTCTAGGCTTTGTTGTTCACTGTGTGCATCAGAGTGATGGTCACAGGTTCTGTTTCAATGGGTTTTGCAAACCGCTTGTTCAGCAGTGACTTTGTTATCACAACTGAACCAATTGACAGCTTTAGTTCCGTAATAATATTGGTTATTGCAACTTTAACATGGATGGGGAAATCTTTCACATGTTCTTTCTCACTTGTTAAACTGTTATTCACTGTTATCATCATTTTTATACACATTATCAGCATCCCATGATCATTATCATCATGTTGATACCTGAATGACTTGCCCTTCAGATTCCTCAGCAGGTCCAGCTGATTCAGGGGTGGAATGAGCCTGAGTAAAGACAGAAAGCATTTTTTTTTATTCTGCCAAGACCTTTCCAATTCAGTGTTGGAAGGTTAAAACTAGCCGTTGGGCACTTTGAAGCTAATTTCATTTCATTTGGCAGCTATCTGTTCCGCTGGTCATCACCTTTTCACCTCAAATTACAACTGGAATAAGACCAAACACAAAGTCGTTTCCAAATTGGAAGAAACAAGCAACAATCTTCTGCTTCTAGACACATAATGTCAGAAATCAGCAGTGTAGAAGTGAAGCACGGCGACTTATTTGCTGATTCATACAGCTAGACGGCAAAATAAGCACTTCATTGTACAAAGTAGCCACTGGCAGTGTTTGTCTTTTGAACAGCATTTCAAAGAGGTTTTGGTGTCACTGCCAAGAGTCCGGCTTCATCCACTGTAAAATTACACTTATTAAAGCAGAAAGTGAATAAGCCACATCAGAGTGTAATTCTTCATGACAGACAGCAGCATTGATTCAACAGACACGTTTGGAATAAGATTTTTTGGGGGGTCAGTTGTCCCCTGGGATTCCTGGTTTTAAGAAACACGGCAGAATGTGATACAGGAAAACAGTCGTATTTATTGGAAATGCAGAAAAATGTGCAGCATTATTCTTCCAGCTGTATCACTTACCTGTACATGGGGATAGCTACAGTCTGCTCATAAAAATCCCAAGTGCACAGCAGATCTGTACGGGAAAGGTTGGTAGCATAAAACCTCCAAGCAGCCTGAATGGAGAGAGACAAAATTAGCTTTTTGTCAGGTGAAATAAATCAGACATTATCTGTTATACAAATCTGCATCATAGAGCTTCTCCTACACATGTACCTGGATGAGGCCTGCTGCAGGGTTGCGTCTCTTCTCAAAATGTTTTTGCCTGTGTTGCTCCTGAACTTTGAGGGCAAAGCCAGATCCCAGGATGCCCTGTACAGAGTCAGAGTGTGTAAGCAGCATGAAGTTATCAATGACCTTTATTGACCTCTACTGGCCAGAAGTTGGAAGTACAACAACAGGAAGACGTCTCCTCCTGCTACACCTTGTTACAGTAAATCCAGTGAATCAGCCTGAGAAAGTGGCGATATCACAGGTTTCCACATGTCTGCAAAGTGCTGATTCTCTCCATATCCATGCGGTGTCAATATGTGGCAAAAAAGGGAACTGTTTCCAGTTAGCTGGGAGCTGAGACAGCAATCCGCAGTTTTTCTTTTTAATCTATTTTTTTTATGCGTGATAGACTAAACAGGTCTTAGCTGCTCAATCAAAGCTTCCTGCTGAGTCTGCCATCTTCAGATATGAGCTGAGACGCCGAACCTTTAACGGCACCTGACAAACACATCGCCAACTGGAGTTATAGCTTCATAAGATGAGAGCTTTCTGAATGCAAAGGGATAAAGAGCAGAATTTCTGTGGAGTCGGAGAAAGCTTTTATCTCAGCGTTTCACTCTCAGCACCACAGTATGGCAACAAAGGGGCATTTAGAGTGCTTTTTCTCTATGAAAGACTGCAAAAAATATGTTTTCATAAAGCTCTGCATATCCCATTCCTATATGTATAAATGAAAGTACAGGTGTAGTTAATAACAATGGCATTAAAAAATATTGACTGAAACAATTAGATGTAATTGAGATATTGTTAATGCTATTTAACGTTATCCACTTGTGGTTTTCCTGCTCTGACAACTCAAAGAAATTCTTCTACTTACCCCTTAACTCAGCACTTGTCTTTTACGATAATGCCCAAAAATGTTGCCAAATTGGGTTTTTTCTTTTTTCTTTTTTTGTGAATCTGCCCTTAGGAAGATACAAAATCAATCAACCCATCCTGTCCAACCTGTGGCAACTGATCAAACTAAAAAAAAACTCCCCATACCACTTACTTATTAAATTATTAAAATGTAGCCAACTTTGTCATTTGTTGGTCTAATATTTATATTTTGAACTCCATAAACTCCTGGTGGGAATATTTGTCTCTTTCCCTACAAAGGCTCTGTTATGTCTTTTAAACTAGACATTGAACTGTGTCAGGAAACAAATGGGACAGAAAACAGAAAACTTGAAGATTGCCAAAACCAAAACAATAAGCTGAGAGAGGTAAAATGGTTAAATGTTTTATGGAGATGAAAGGGACAGTAGAGTAAAGTATGTGTTTTTGTCACTCTAAAATCTCACATAACACAGCTTGATTTGATCCATTGTGAACAGAAAGACACAGATAAGTGCAGACTCAAAGACATAATTTGAGTTTAATAAAAAAAATAAGCATGTGCCTTCCTAAAGCATACAACAATGGCAATGAAACTGCCCAAAAAATGATATGAGTTTTTGCACATATTATTTATGTCATCATTTGATATATTTTCTTTTACCTGTATTTGCTTCATACAGCACAGAAGAACTAAATGCGCACCTACGTTGCATGAGGAAACTATTAGTTGTAACATTTCCTTCAGAAGAAGTTGAAAGAATGTTAGTTTTTGTACATGGTTCAAGTTAAAGGTGAAGCACTGCCTGTTTACTTTGGTCCATGCATTAAAGGGACACAACAAGTGAGGGAGGTTTATTTACCTTTTTTGTGTCTTGGTGTATCTCCATATTTACGTTTCTGTAGAAAAGTGTGTGTTTACTACTTTATTTTTTATTTATTTGTACGTCTAATTAGTTTGACAATGATAAAGTGCTGTCTGAAGAAGAGATAATAATTGAATCTGCATCAGTAATGAGTTGTGGTGTTGTCAAGACGAAGATATTGAATTTACTCATTCAAATATGAATATGAATGAATTGAATGAATGAATTGAATGAATGAATGAATGAATGAATGAATGAATGAATGAATGAATGAATGAATGAATGAATGAATGAATGAATATTGAATTGGTGTGCCCATGGCAAAGGTGTCCTGTTAAATGCTCCAGTCTCCATTGCGCCTCTTCATTCTCCCTTCATCTTCATCCGTAACCTCCTCAATCCAGTCATCTTCACACACCTCTCACACTAACTGAAGAGGAACAGTGAGTACAAAACAAAACCGAGTGCACGTGCAATTTTTTATTTTATGTTGCAAAAAAACATCAACAGAGCCACTGGGAGCTACCACAACAACAAGGCTAAAAACAGAGATCAAATTATTTTTTTCCGAACAACTTTTTCATGTCGCGGCTTCAGGACACTTGGGTCAGTACGGACGAGCAGTATGGAGGTGTTTGGATGTTTCATAGTGTGTGTTTTGGACCATTCAAAAGTGAACTCTAGGGGCGCCAAGTGGCTCAGGAGGTTAAGCAGGCCAGGCGCCCCATGTATTGAGGCTAAAGTCCTCGCTGCAGGCGGCCCCAGTTTGATTTCTACATCGGGCGGCCCTTGCCTGCATGTCATTCCCCCTCTCTCTGCCTGCCTATTTCCTCAACTGGACAATCAAATAAAGCCAAAAAAATAAATGAATAAATACTTAAACATGAACTCAATCCGCCACCATTGAATTATTGATTTTGGGCAAAGTAACCCCTTTAATAAGGGATATTTTTTTTATAATATAACCCATTTGATACTAATATTGTTGTCAATACAGTGATTTTATTTTGAAAAGTACTGTGTGTGAGTGATAATTAGAATCAATTGTTCAGGGTTAAAACATATAGAGTGAATAAGTGAAAGGGACCGGCCCATACAAAATCATTCATATTATTTCTTAGTGGATGTATCATACCTTATTTCATTAATCTACTAAGTGGAGGCACCAACAAAGTGTTCACTTACCTTATTTGTGAGATAAAGTACATCTTGTCATAGTCAATACATAGGTTAATACGGCACCACAAAACATTAAAATCAAGAACCCAGAGCCTGCCCAGAGTGATACTTTGAACTCAGTTCATTGTAAATAACCAGGTATTCTTAACTACCAGGGTAGGGTGCTACACTCAGACACTCGGCACCAAACACAAATGAGTGTCTTAAAAAATCAGCACTTTTAATCTACTCTGATGAATCCTGATACTTACAGCAGGGAGTGCAAAGAAGGCCACCCCGATCATGCTGAACGTGGCAGCCAGCAAACGTCCGTACCAGGTCTTGGGAACCTTATCACCATAACCAATGGTTGTGAGTGTGATCTGGTGAAAAGATGAACTTAATGTGAGTGATGAGGTAAGGTTAAGTTATTATCATTATCAACTGTTAATAACATCTCAGAAAGCAACTTTTTTTTTTTTTTTTTACTGTGAAGAGGTAACTGTAAACACCAGTCTTACCAATCCCCACCAAAGAGCATCAGCATAGGTCTCAAACTCATCATTTAGCTCCTTTTCCACAGAGTAGACCAGGAAAGATGCCAGGATCAGGCACAGAAAGCCTATGTACCACGCAGTGATAAGCTCCTACAGAGAAAACCAACACAATAAGCATCAGGGACTGGAAACTAATAAAGTGTCATCTGCAGTGCCTGGCGGTGTGATGATGTAACCCCTGTGAATTGGTTAAAATTGTAATTCTGTGATAATATTGAATGTGACTTTGTGAGTCACGCTCCCTTTGTGGCAAGTATTTCATAAACGTCTTTATTTCCCTCAGCTTCACACATGTCTCTCACACACACAGAGGCATCACCTCTCTGCCTCGCACCACATTACACACAAACACACAGATACGCACACAGCTGGAAAGCTTTCCACTGCTTATCAGTGCAAGCTTATATTTCAGAGCTCATTAGAATAAATCTGACGGAAATATGTTTCCTCACTGCGACAGTTGGAGGAGGCACGGCTGAAAACAGTGTGTCACTGTGGAAATCAAAGAGCTTAGTAAACAACATTTAAAGCTATATCAGGATAGAGTGGAATATAAGACCTTGGATTTTTAACTTGTGCATTGGACTAAAGACTGTTTTGTCACATTGTGTATTTGTAAATGTTTTTAGCAACATTTGGGAAAGAGAAATCCTGTTGCAGGTAACAGGTCAAGGGGGTGACACACTTGAGGAAGCATTTTTTTTCATATATTTACATATCCACACAGATAATTTGTCAAAATCCCTTTTTCGGCATGCAAATAAATACACATAAACTATACTTGGATCTACTCAAAATCCAATATATGCCCTGAGATTTTATGTCTGCCAGCATTCAGGATGCCCTGAGGTGTTGGGGAGGTTGTTGGGAGAAAGAAACAAAACATTGTTTTCAAGTAAAGGAAGGGTCAGCTCTGATCATTTAACCAACACAATCTGCCCGTAACTTTACTTTTCTGACCTCAACCTTTCTGTGGTTGAGATGCAGATATCATAGAATAATTCATTAAAGGTCTCAAGTTGTATAAAAGGTAGATGTCCATGTCTCTTTTGATTATAAAACAGGTCTAGGTCTATAATAAAGCAGAAGTAAGCGGATTATTTGTGTTAATATAAGTCTTAAATAGTTATATCTTCTAACAGCAATCACTTATATAGAGTGTTTGGTGGAAATACGGGTCTGTCAGTCACTCTGCTCTGCTGTAAGCCGAGGAGAAAACTTTCCTTGTATCCTACAACCTTTATCCAATGAGGAGAGAGAATGGCATGAAGGGCTGTGTGTGCAGCCAAGGCATGCGCGTGAATGTGGTGACGTAGGGACGAGGACCAATAGATCCATGACTAGGGCGGGGACTGCCAACTCCATCGGCTGACAAGAAGTTAGCCGAAACGACCAGATCGCTTACTTCTGCTTTAATACTGTTAAAGTGTCAAAGCCTCAGTGCACCGAGACATGCACACAGCCTATGCTCAGAGTCTTAAAACCAGCCACCAAAGCTTCAGTAACTTTGTGATGTCATAACAAAGCAGTCACCAGAAAGGCACACCCCAAGCTCTGGCCGCCTAGAGTCATCATTCGGCATTGCATCAGATTGTATTGGTTTCTCTAAGTATTTACTTCAAATCTACTATATCTGTATAATTGTTCACCCAGAAAACAGCCATTCAGAAGACTAATGATCTCAGCATCACCTTGCTGTGGGCATAAACTACTGATCCAAGCAGCTTCCAGGTGCCTCCTCGTCGGTCCATACGCAGCATGCGGAGGATCTGCAGGAACCTCAAACTCCTGATGGCTGAGGTGGCAAAAACGTTGCCCTGAGACCCAGCGGCCAGCACAGACACTGAAGCGATCAGGACCATGATGTCTGGAGAGAAAAGCAACACGTGTAGAAACTGTAGCACATCTGTGATCAAATCAGACTGAATTAGCAGCAGTTCACTGAACACTGAGGATCATAATTGTCTTGTAATATGAAGGATGCCCCAAGCACTTTGTATTAAGAGTGTTGCACTGTCAGTGAGGTTTCTATGGTTACACCTTGTCTTTTGTATAACCTTAAGCATGGTTTTAAAAAAGGCTGAAAATCACATGAAATAACAAACATTAGTTGACATATCCCCAGCATGTGAAACAAGAGGAGATGGAAAAACACATCAATGTGTCGGTGTTGTGTTGTTCTGTGTAAAAGGTGACAGAAATGACAGACGGCCCTGTTTTCTCACCTATGACACAGAAAGGCTTTCTGGCAAATTTCAGCCTCCCTCTCCATCCTCGGTATCGACAGCAGCAGCCGGCAGCCCATATCCTCACAATGTACTCAACTCCAAATACCACGATGGTCACAATTTCCTGTGGAGTGAAGCCAAACAGTGCAATTAACCCTGTGGCGTGAATGTATATAAGCAGGAGAGAGTGTGACAGTAAATGAAATGATACTCACCAGGATGTACAAGGCACTCTCTGAGCTATTCTTGAACTCTTTAATGGTGGCAAAGACCGAGAGTATGAGACAGGAGAAGACCAGGAGGAATCTGGAGAGAGGGGACAGGGTGCAAAAGAAGTAATTCTTTTTTTCTTTTTAATCATTTCTTTTTTAGCATTACCAACTGATAAATCCTGTTTTCAGACAGGAAGTACCAGACTGTAGAGCAGTGTTGAACTACAGCAAAGCTACAGAAGGGAGACAGTTAAGTTAACTAAAGCCACTTAGATGTAGTAGTTCAAACCACATGTGGAAGGAAACACAAAAAGCATCTAAAGTGAATTCATTAAAAATGAAATACCTCACTATTCACCATTCATACAATACACTATTAGCATACAGTACAATGATTGCTCATGAGTGGCTCAAGTGTGGTCATGATGATTCTCCCTGAGATTCAGGGTGTTTGTCCATTAGTTGTCACTGTGTGAGCGCAGAACAACACCTACAGTATTCTTGGCTTTTGCACCTGCACTACACAAAAGTGTGGTGGTGATTGCCTGATGTATAGTATTTCCTGAAGATGCCTCAGTGGTTCCATAGACAGGTCCAAAATCATTTAGCAGATAAATACACTTGGTCCACTCCTCTTACTACGTTGCTCGGTATTGGCAGGAACTGGAACACATTGTCGTATACGTGGATCCAGAGCATCCCAAACATGCTCAATGGGTGACATGTCGGTGAGTATGTTGGCCATGCAAGAACAGGGATGTTTTCAGCTTGGGTACAGATCCTTGCAACATGGGGCCGTGCATTATCATGCTGCAACATGAGGTGATGGTCGTGGATGAATGGCACAACAATGGGCCTCAGGATCTCGTCACGGTATCTCATTCAAAATGCCATCAATAAAATGCACCTGTGTTCGTTGTCCATAACATACGCCTGCCCATACCATAACCCTACCGCCACCATGGGCCACTCGATCCACAACGTTGACATCAGCAAACCGCTCACCCACACTACGCCATACACGCTGTCTGCCATTTGCCCTGTATCGAATCGAATGTGAGCATTTGCCCACTCAAGTCGGTTACGACATTCCTGCAGTCAGCATGCCAATTGCACGCTCTCTCAAACTTGCGACATCTGTGGCATTGTGCTGTGTGATAAAACTGCACATTTTAGAGTGGCCTTTTATTGTGGCACATTAGGGCACACCTGTGCAGTAATCATGCTGTCTAATCAGCATCTTGACATGCCACACCTGTGAGGTGGATGGATTATCTCAGCAAAGGAGAAGTGCTCACAACAGATTTGTGAACAATATTTGAGAGAAATAGGTCTTTTGTGTACATAGAAAACGTTTTAGATCTTTGAGTTCAGATCATGAAAAATGGGAGCAAAAACAAAAGTGTTGCATTTATATTATTGTTCAGTGTACATTAACATTTTAAAATAGGCTGTTTTCTCTGTCAGTGGATGTGTTTTCTTGGTGGGAGCAGGTGTCGGTAATTTGCCTAACGAGAAATTCAATCATCACTGGGTTCATGTGACTAGAGGCTAGAGCGAGTTGCTGCCACAAAGTGACGAGACGGGCCAGGGATAGCGAGCACGCTAGGAAAAGAAACTATAGACGTGATGGAGACAAGACTTAATAGTAAATGGTCTCGCACTTAAATAACACTTTTCTGGTCACTCAGACCACTCAAAGCACTTTATACTGTTTGTCGCATTCACCCTTTCACACGCACATTCATACAGCACTGTTCACAGACAGGCTTTTGGAAGTAAATCTTTCACACACATTGTGGGTTCAGTGTTTAGCCCAAGGACACTTCGACATGCGGACTGGAGGAGCCAGGATTCAAACCACCAACCTTTCGGTTAGGTGAACGACTTGCTGTACCTCCTGATCCACAGCCTGCCTAATATTACTGTTGTTTTTCACCTCTGGAGACAGCTGTTGGTGAGTAAAGGAATGAAGTTTAATGTTGAACTCACACCATTTCTTCTTGACTGGTGAGTAAACAGCTGTGCATATGAATAACTGCTGTGCAGCATAAGGAAAACGTACAAATAGCTCCTTTAACTACTGCTGAATGGTTTCTGAGGGGGTTTATTTGCTTACACCGTAAAACCTACATGTTGTTTAAACAGGTGATAAACTCTGTGAGCTTCATGGATAGACATCTGTCAGTCCAGCAAACCAAAGACAGATCAAGGTCCATCAACACAAACAAGTTAAAAGTGAAATTACAGACTGTCTTATCTAAAATGGTAATTTGGTCCACTCAGTATTAATCTTATTCATCTGGGCAAACCACAGAGTCCTGTCAACAGTTATCATTAGGACTATTTGTTGAGTGTAAGTGGGTACAGCTGGGGACTGAGTGAGAGATACAGCTGCAGACCCTGGGTGGTGCCCTCATAAGTGGAAACAAGCCAAACTGCATCAACAGCAGCAGCAGCAGCAGCAGCAGCAGCTCCGTTAGAACGAGGAAATGAGCGGATTAGTGACTAAATAACAAGAAAAGTTCATAAAAGAACTTAAGGGAGGAGCAGAGGACGTTAGGACACTGAATGAAACACAGATTGTATAGGAAATCCAATAACCTGTGATTGTACAATATGAAGCAATTGCAAATGTGCACCCACCCTGCCTCAGACTGTAGCCTACATGCACTTACTGTCAGTAGCTCTTCACAAGAAAAGGTCAAAACTTCTCAAACTCCTCCTCACAATCCAAGCCACATTATCTTCCTTCCTCGGAAGTCATAAGTGCCGTTTATTGTACTGTATTAACTTTTTCTTTTCTTTTCTTTTTTTTCTTTCAACATTCAAAATCAATTCTGCAGCCACACCCCCGGAGGAGAACATCAGGAGAGAGCTTTATTGGATGGAGGATATAGCATATGATTTGTGGAGGAAGAGGCGCAGTGGGGCCCGACCTAAGGGACGTTCTTAGGAAAAGATCTGCTGGAGGGAATCCAAAGCAGAGCTAATGGAGAAGGCCGGGTGAAACCCAATACTGGGACAATGCAGGATTTTAAAAGATACAAGTGCAACCAACATTAATCTAAGTAGAGATAAAGTGAAATAACATCAAGTATTAGTATTAGTATTAGTATTAGTATTAGTATTATTAGTATTAGCCTACTGCACACAAGATCAGGTGTAACACTCGCACATGCTGCACTAATATACAGAATGATACAATACAATTATTGTCCAGACGCAGGAGCCAGCTGTCAGAGATCAGAAGATAAACAGATACAAAATAAGGGAAATACTGGATTTGAAATATTACACTGATGAGGAGGACACAGAAAATTGGATGTGAATTATTTTGGATGTTTTGAATATTAAGAATGAGGTGGAGTGGTTCTTACTTTAAAGGTAACTACATTGTGTAAGTTCTCCTGTTATCTGTCACGAAAATCGATTATTTCGTACAAAAGTACGTTTTTCATTCATCAATAACCCATTACCCCCATCAACAAACTGAAGTGTTCCGGTAAGCTCTGAATTTGCCATTCATATCATTCACATCGAGCGGGCAAGCTCGGTGCTGGCTGCCATGTTTTTACGTTCAGTGGCAGCGTGACGGTAGGAAACCACGGAAACTCACCGGAGACACCGGAGCTGTCGGCTCAGGTCGAGGTGGCGTCTGTGAAGTCACCAAGGTGCAGTGAGGACTGTGAGGACTGCAGTCGGAAAAACGGCTGTCGGTAACAAATGTCATTTTAGTCACAGAAAGCCGGTAAAAGTGGGTCAGGTAAACAATACGACATCGCCATGACAACATATTGTCACGTGTATTGTTTTGCCTCGTGTTTTGCCACCGCTAGATGGGAGTAATTCTTACACAATATACCTTTAAGTCACAGATAAGTCTAAAGCAAGTAGCTCACAAAATAAAGACTGATGAGGGACTCTTCATGTAAACTGTCCTTGTGACTTGTGACTGCTGCAGTGTTTCCTCAGTCAGCCAGTGTTTATTTAGAAAAAAGCCTGATTTTACCCAGAATTCATTGTACTATGGCCTAAAGGGCAGGAACTAACTGCTTTGTACAATGCATAAATTCAGACGTCTAGCTTAGTTTATTTAGTTTATAACAGGACAGCGTGCAGTGACATTAATTATTCAAAGAAATAAAAAAGATGGCTGCACCAGATTTAGCGATAACACTAATTTCCATCTGTAGTCCTTGACATAAAGACAGACATCATAGACATCATTAAAGTCTATCTATTTAGCACTGGTTCACAGTCTATCGTCGTCAAAACAGGCCCCATTGCATCAAGGACACTGAACATTGATCTGGTTTGATCAAAAGTGGCAATGTTTTTGTTTTGACAACGATCAGCTAAATAGTCTAGAGGCAAAAAGCTAAATATTTTTTTTGAAAATACAAATGCATTATTGCGACAAGATAAATTTGTCCACCTATGACCCTTTCCTTAGAGAAAGCTTTTACTGCAAAGTCCTCACTCCTTGAGGAAATGCAGAGTGAATTTTCAGATGATGCACTCTGTCATCTAAGCTTTTACTCTTCATTATAGTCAATCAAGCCTTTATCAGTCCTACCTACTGCCTAAGTGTTTTTTAGACATAATAATAATAATAATTATGATACCGTTTTCCACTATAAATTACTTCAGCATCCTGATTTTCCTCTTCTCTGCTGCAGCACTTTTAGTTCGGTCATGTCAAACTCTTGGCACTCGTGGCCACTGGCTGCCAGCCAATCTGAATGAAACGGCAGAGATCGATGGTGTGTAGAAATGGTCAGAAAAGAAAGTCCATGGACCTGCTGATTCTTTATGATATTCTTTATGGGTATTCATCAGAGGCAGAAAACAAGCCAAAGGGAAGCAAAGTGAGACTCTCAGAGCACCCTGCTGTGGCTGCAGCACTTCTGTACATTTCACTTTGTTAGGTTAGATTGAGGTCATTCTCTCTCACATCTAGGCTATATGTGTGTGTTTTTGGCATCTAATACATCTTTAATGACTGCAGCAGTCAAAGCCTGCTTGGTAAAAGTGGGCACTTCATGCATGCAGAAAGCTTTTATTTCATTCTGTCTTAAGTCTGCAGCTTCTATAGTTTAGACGTAAACTGTTGAAGAGGCAAAGCAAGGCAAGGCAAGGCAATTTTATTTGTATAGCCTGTTTTTACAAACAATTTGTCTCAAAGGGCTTCACATAGCATCATAGCAACATCCTCTGCCCTTAGACCCTCACATCGACTGAGGAAAAACTCTATGGAAACCCCTTTTACTGTAACAGGGAAACATCTGAGAAACCTCAGGGTGAGCAACAGAGGAGGGATCCCTCACCCACAGACGTGCAATAGATGTTGTTACAGGCAAGAAAACAATTTACAACAGAGAATGTGAGAAACATGGTAATGTTAACAACAGCTGAAGGAGGAAGCTTCTGGTAGGCAAGGGAGACAGGGAGAGCAGGCCAGCTTAATGGGAGGACTGGGTGGCAACCTGGTTCATAGGAAGGGAGGGCAGGCCGGTTTTTAGAGCTTCTCTTATACACTAGAATCACTGTCAGTATAGATTTTCGTGAATCACATTAACAACACTATTATTCTTAGCAAGGTTTATTTTCCTTGTTCTAGGTCACTACATTTTTCAGCCTTTTTCTGACAGGTGGTAATGGCAAAAACACAATTTTACCTCCCTTCTTCTTTTTTGCCCATTTGTTGCCCTAATAATCACCTCCATCATCTCATGCTGCGCCAGAGATGTAAATGCTGTGTGCACATACTGTCACTGTTTAATATTTAGTATTTCCATGCCTCCAAATTAACACACTTGTATCCATGTGTAGGTACCTGGTTAGCCCACGTCTTGTCCACTGTTGTGTGGCCATGAAGCAAATTAAGGTCAGTCAGTCAGAGTCAGAGACTTCACATCTTGTCATTCATAGCACTTTGACCCGACTAATTGACTTGTCATTTCACCATCTTAAAGAGGAACTATGCAGAATTTTTAGCGTAAGTATGCTACATTTTTACCTAAATTAAACAGCTTTTAAGTAATTGTGATGGTTAAATAAATGATTTGTAACTTTTTACAGGGAGAATAGAAGCTCTCTGCATTCCACCTAGCAACTCTTGGCTGAAAACCAACCGTGTAAGATCAGCGCCTCTGACCCAGTGTCCCAGCTCTCGTCTCTGTGGCACCACAACACAAACGCGCCCTGCAATCTCTTGTTTATGACAGGTAAGACTACACAAATATACACATCGTAACATCGTATATGATATATAATGTTATGTACCACTCTATTTCTCGCCGGCGTCATCGTAAACAAATGCACATGGCCAGGAGGAGGGTTCGCGAAACAGCGGAAAAGTGACCGGACCTCTCTTTACAGTAACACAACCTGGAAACACAATCTACAAATAGTTCACAAACAAGTGTTTGACTCCAGAGCTTTAGTTAGAGCCAAACTGTCCTTAACAAAGTGTCTGAGAGAGGGGTTTGTTGTATCAATGCGCTTTGGGCAGGGCAGTCTCAACCTACTTCCAGTCTTTATACTAAGCTTAGCTAAGCTAATCGCCCCCCTTAAAGCGAGACTAATAAGCAGTATTCCAAATTTTGCTTGTTTTTAGAGTGTCATTACTCCGGTTGAGCAACAGACACACCAATTTTTACTCCATGAATTAGAGAGTCTGTGCTTTCCATCTGAACTATCGATCAAAACACTGACGTGACATGTCTGGAGAGATAAAGAGGTAAATTTGACCAGATTTCTGCCGCTCTTCTGTGTATGTGTGTATACATCCAATTCTCATCCACCATCTTTGAGAGTAATGTATGAGTTCTTCTTCGCCTTTAACAGCAGTTGGCATCCTAACATATAGAGTTATATTGTCAGTTCAACATTTCTATTGTTACTACAGTATATCTAAGTTTGGGGAAAATCAAAACTTGGATAAAATCAGATAAAGATAGAAAACTTAAATCACTTCTACAACAATCCAGACAAATTAATGTAATTTTGTTGAAATGTTCTTTCTTTACTTTATTATAGGCTATCATAAAATAGCCTAAAGAAAAATCCGTTCAGATTTTTTGTTTTATGGGCTTTTATCCCCTACAAACTTACATAATTGTCTGAGCACTTGGTGAAACTTTTAATGATTCTTCATTGGGAAAAACACAATGATATGGAAAAAGTCTTATTGTGGGCCTGAAAGGGTCAACAGATATGAAACCGGTATCAGTCTTACTATTCAAGCAAAGATAGCATAAGAAAAAAACATGTTTAACCCACAAATTCAGTCACTCAATTATTTTGCAGTGTCAGACAAAAACTGACATTTTAAATAAGCAATAATCCAGAGATCGGCTCCGTGGGCTTCCAAAAATGGCTCCTTGTTGTTGTTGTTTTTGATTATTATTGTACAGAGATAAACCCTGAAATGAGATGGTGTGGGCAGAGACGTGAGCTGGCTGCAGGTCTAACTGGACATCAGTTTATGTAACTTCCTGACTCGACCTTGCCAGGCTCATCAGCACCTACTAATGAGGACACTTGCTGATGAAGGAGGGGAACAGAACCTGCATCCTGAAGCAGTCAAACAATTAGTGGCTATAGCTACTTATCTTCCACTTTACCATCAGCAGAGTTCATTTACACCTTTCTATCAAACACACACACACACACACACACACACACACACACACACACACACACACACACACACACACACACACACACACAGTTACACATGATGTTACATATCTTGTATAGGACACTGATCCATAATTATGTTACAGATACATTTCCCAACAGCACAGGGATCCGATGTTTTCAATCCCACGTCAGTTCTATAAATGGATGTTTCAACTATTGATAAAGTTATTTTCTGACACTGCCTGCAACACAGCTCGTACACACACACACACACACACACATATGGCCATAGATTTCTATTTATACACCATCACATCTGGGCCGCCACCTCTGTCCCCAATCAAGAAACATGCAGCAAACACACGTACACAAACACACACATACATCCACCTGTTGCCAGAGAGGTCCAGACAACATCAGTATGAACGAGGCCGGTGATCAATCAAGTACAGGGCCTGTTGTTGGAAGCAGAGAGACCTGCATTTCCTCTTGAGCTGCAGAGAAAGAAGCATTGATTTGCCCCTCTCAGCACAACATTGCCTACCCAGACATACTCATCACGCTAAATTTAGACTGCGATGAACTGGAGGAGAGCAAATAAGGAAGAAAGGATTTTCACCAAGCAAACACTGATGGTGACGATCGTGTGCCAGCAGCACTGCAGCGTCCCCTCGCTGGTCCTCTTTGACAGGGTGTTTGAGGGTGACGATGACTTCTTGGGGTACCCATCTCGCATAAATGCATATATGAGTGACACTGCTACTGTATACCTGCTGTCTTTGTGTTCCTTATGAGACAGCACAGGAATCTTGGTGTGTATGCAGACGTACAGTAACAGCATCTACACTAAAGAGTTTTTCTCCTTGTTATGGAAATAGAAAT
Organism: Trachurus trachurus; assembly: GCF_905171665.1. Classification (NCBI taxonomy): domain Eukaryota; kingdom Metazoa; phylum Chordata; class Actinopteri; order Carangiformes; family Carangidae; genus Trachurus; species Trachurus trachurus. The sequence goes on from NC_139901.1 coordinate 11,558,639, forward strand.
AGAAATCTTGTATATTCCCTCTGCAATTAATTAAATGAACCAAGAAATGAAAATCTATCAAGGCTACGCTCTAAAATAATGTTCCCTGTAGCTTTAGGGGGGTCTAGCAAGTGAGAGCTATATCAGCAATTATGCAATATACAACCCTGCTGGAAGCCAGTTAGAGCCAAATCCATTAAAAAGAGATTTAAGTCATGTCATGTGGTTTCAATGCAAAATGTAAAGGATAATAATTTTATTTGGTGTGATACCGAGTGTGGCAGGGGAGTCATGTCAAGACAATTTTATTTACATGGTCAAATTAAAAAAACAAGCTTTACAATTAACCTGAGCCATATCTTCAACACACAAACAATCTGTTTATGCTTCTTGCCATTAAAAGGATTCTTTAGAAGAGGAGAGGAGATGTGGCTCTCTAGCAGGGCAAGTTAGAGTCACCAATCAACCTAATGTGCACGTCTTTGGATTGTGGGAGTAAGTTTAAGAACCTGGGGAGAACCCACCCAGGCTCGTGTATCAGAGCTAACCACTGAACCACTGTGCCATGCTACAAATGACCTGATCTCAAGCGAATTTCTACACTGAATCATCACCAGTGTCACAGGGAATCCAATTGTGGAGCTTTACTCCAAGTCATTATGTCATATTGAAAGCATAATAAGAGGCTGCAGTCGCCACAGAAACGATCACACAAACAACCAAAACAATCATAATCTGATTGAGAACAATGAGCCAACTGGAGTATTATTTATCCAACATAAGCAACATTAGCAACCACATGCTAACGGGTCATTACAAGAATGAGCAAGGCTGCAGTGAGTTGAACTGACAAGAGGTTGAGCTCTTGTTTCAACATCACAAGTGCTGACATTAATAAATATTATATAATATCAGTAACATCAGTGGGACTCAATCCATTCCTAGCCGTGGCCCACCTACAGGCCTCAGCGTGCAGACTTCCACCTCCTCACAGCTTCCACTCAAACAGACCGCTCAATCACAGCTCAGCAGCTTGGCAGCCCACACCTGTCTGCCACTGTCCTCGCCTTATTTCTCTCTCTCCCTCTCACTCGCTCTCTCCCCCAGTTTGTTTTCAGCAGGCCAGCTCAGCAGTAGAAGAATGAATAACTGCACCAAGTCCTCACTCTGCCTCCCTGCATCACTTTAAAGAAAGTTGGACAGAGGATGTTTTCTTTTCTCACGGACTGATCGCCCTCTAAACTCTTCCGCTGCGATATTCCACTGTAACACATACTGTCATCTTAGTAGCAGCTGCTTCCTCCTTCCCTCCTGCTGAAGCCAAATCAGCAAATACATCAGAGCTGCCACCTCTATATCAATGCAGGAAAACACCACTGCTCGGATGCATCATAAAAGGATGCTAAACTGTAGCTAGAGATGAGAACCTGACAAAAGTAAATTGCTGAATTGTTCCTCCTACCAAAAGTCGTGTCAATAAAGAAAGAGACTGTTCCTCTGACGCCTTCGTGAGAACTGAAAATGTTCAAACCCAGCATTGCAGGGAGCTGCATTGTATAAGATGCCAAAGATCTAGATGCACCGGAATATCCTTGACTGGAGACGAACACAGTGAAAAATGAGGATCACTGTGTCTCTCCCCTTTAACTGATGTTGGACCAGAGACAGATCTACAAGGGAAGGGTGGCCTTGGGCTCAGACAGCTCAGACAAAGAGGGAGAAAAAAAGAGTAGGTGAGAGAGACATGGAGGCAGCAAGACAGAGAGCACTCTGTATCCAGGTAGTCATGTTGCACGTATTGATCATTCACACATGCATTACAACCGAGGGCTATGGAATAAAACACCCGCCTTACATTTCCACAGGAAACCCATCAAAAAAAAGAAAAAAGAAGAGAGGAATATCTGCTGTCTGAGCGTGAGCACGTTTTTCTTTTGCAAAGCTCTCCTTCCTCGGTTCAAGGTAGAGGCGTCGCTCTGTTTGCCAAACGCTGTCTTTTGGAGCAGAGATAAGGAGAAGAATGAGGAAGGAGGGGGTGATTTGACTGAAGTCAGCACATGATAGTTTTATAAATCAGCTGGCTGGAAGTAAAAAGAGTTGGGAGATTAAATGAAGTGTGGTGACTATGAATAATGTATAGAACAGACAAATGGAATCGAGGCAGAGTCATGGTTACTCTGTGCTGCTCATGCACGAGGTTACACATTGGACTTTATACGGATTTGTAAGTGTGTGTCAGGGTTACTTTAATCATCATCACATTTCTTTGTATTACACTAATTTATTACTTGCTTTCTGGAGGATTCTAGTTTCAGGCAGAACATACGCTGTCCCTCTTCTAACTAGGTTGCCTGGAGTAGTTTGGCTCTGAATGCTGTATTATCCTCCAAAAACAACACAGCATCCCTTCTTTCTGCACTAGATTCATCCATGAAGATAAAAACAGCACCTCCTGAGAGTGATGCTTGTCAATGAGCGTCCAAAATGCAACACAAATGGCAGAGAAGGGTTTTTTAGCTGACTGCTGTAGTATTCAGTAAATATTTCAAAAGCACCCACAGGGGCCTGTGCGTGTGGTTTCATGTTAAAACGCAGGCATACTTCTGGGCATCCAACTGTCTCAGGGGAGTCAATAGGCTGTACACAGTGAATTCCTTAATGCTCAGGCAATTTCAGCTCCTCACTATGAAGCATGCGGTATCACTTATCCAGAAGGATTCAGGCTCGGCTGGAGGGCAAACTACCTACTGCACTTTACCCACCTTTAATTCTGAAAAGAAAAGAGATTATGTACTTGTGAAGCCAACACCTGTAATTACTGTAATTACCAGCTTTCATCTTAATATGATGTACCAAATGGTAGTAGATTATATGTGTTAAAAGAACGTCAGTCAATCAGATGAGCAGCATCTTGTGGCTGTGGAGGAGCTCAACAACTCAAAGAACATCAACACTCAACAGAAAAAAAATTGGGCAGGGAGGGTCCTGACACAAAGACACCATAAGTATTGTGGGAAATGTAGGCTCACAATTTCTCACACTCTCACACAACTTTACAAATTCCGGACCTCACTGCTGACCACTCCACTCAGCAGAGGGTCACAGATGATCAACCAGCTGATTTATGATGGCATCACTGGAGTCTGCAAACGCTCCCAGACTGTCTAGTCACCGGCTGTAGTATCCAGAACACTCCCTGAGCCTGCACACACACACACACACACACACACACACACACACACGCACACACAGAGAGACTACAGTGTGTAGCCTATGTAGTAGAGTCCACAACACTGCAACGTTAATTAGCGAAAGTAGTGACGCGGCGCGGAGCGGAGCTGTCCACACAGCAAGGTGCTGAAACCCGAATCTGCCGCAACATACGGCAAATAACTCCAAGCGGACAGAAACACTAGTGTGTGAAACATATAACACAGACTACGGAGGAATGTGTGACATTATATTGATCCATCACCAACAGACGTGTCAATGCGACCTGAGCGTGTCGCAATAGCAGGGATGAGGAGTGAGAGCAGGAGTTCCGCAGGTGAAGTGACACCCGCCTATGATCCGGCTACAGCAGCCTGGCAGCGTGACAACACTTAACCCTTTACTGCGCCATCTGAACACGGTCACCAATGTGGAACCACACAAGCAACCCGCAAAACTCACAAACAGCACCCCCCCTACCACCAACACCACCACCACGATCATGACTCAGTCGCAGCACCGGTCATGTTGTGCCTATGTGTGTGTGCATAATGTGCGTGCCAAAGTAAGAGGCCGTGATGACAGAATGTATACTTGGTTGAAGCGCGCACATCACTTACACATAAGCGTGGTAGATGAACGCCCATCCCCGCGGTCTCTCCAGCGCATTATAAAGGAAATTCTGTAGTTTCCGATAGCTGGCGTTTTTCTTTGACGGTCTGGGTCTCCCGGGTCTCCCGGAGATGCTGGACCTCGGTCTGCAGAGGATGCTGCTCCGCTTGGTGCTTTCCGAACCCGCAATGAGCAGCGCCCCATCCTTGCTGGATTCGGGAGCCCCGGGGTCCAATCCAACAAACCCGACTTTGTGCTTCTTCTCTCCGGCTTGAGTTGGGTAAACCCCGCCGTTGAGAGATTTCTGCACCATTCTAAAGTCGAGACGACTCTAACGAGGAGTTGTCCGTGCCCTTGCCGCGGGGATGCATCACCGGTGCTGAGGGGTGTGTGCTGGTGGAGAATGCAGTCGGTGTCGGTCCCCCTAGAAAACCAATTGCAATATCCACGCGAAACTGCACAGTGTATGCTTTTACATTAGCCCCTTCCGGCCGTTTGACAGACACAGCAGGGATGGAAACGCACATGAATTTCTCTCCAGTCTAATCACGTTATAGCAATCAGCAAATTAGAAATTATCTATCCGCAGCCATTTAAAGATCCATCATTTCACTCAACTCGAAGTTACACTGAACATGCGAGCAGCCTCGTTCTGGTGCAGTAACATCTGATCCGGTTTGTGAAGCTGGAGCTTTCTCAACAATTACAAGCTGCTCAGTGGTAGGAGGGGATCATTACTGTATTTTTGGAAAAATTAACGTGTCGTGTCTTAAAAAAAATACATAAAAAAAATCCTGAGATAACCTCTACACTCAAGTCCAACCCAAGAGAGGAGCTGCAAGGAAGGCTTTCAGTCTGATGATGCATGTTCATGCAATATTCACTAGGTGCAGCTTTCTTCAGTCAGGGTAATGGACACCTAAAACTATGTCAAGCTGTGTTTTTAAAGCCCCCCCCCCCCCTCTCTCTCTCACACACACACACATAATGTCAACACCAGTGAGACATCTCAGCTGGGGGTGTAGCCTACTGTAGATCAATTTGTGAGAGGAAGTGAGAGATAAGGGCTAAATGATGTAGCCTACACATTTTATGAGGTCAATTTTGCTAGTACCGAAATGGACCCTTGTGCCTTTATAACGGCCTAAATTCTTGGTGACATAGATTGAACAAGGTACTGGACACAATCCTGAGTGGTTTTGGGTCCATCTTGGCATGAGAGCATCACACAGTTACGGTACCATGGATTAGTTGGCTGCACATCCGTGATGTGCATCTCCTGTTTCACCACATCCCAAAGGTCAGAGCTCTACTGGACTGAGATCAGGTGACTGCGGAGAACGTTATCATCACATTCAAGAAATCTATTTTGGATGATTTATGACATGGTGTGTTATCACTAAATCACCTTTCTTCCCCATTCTTATGCTCGGTTTGAGCTTTATCTAATTGTCTTGACCATATCTACATGAATGCACTGGGTTGCTGCTTATTAGATATTTGCAATGAGGAGCAGTTGAACAGGCGTACCTACTAAAGTGGACAGTGAGTGCATATGTAGTACATCCAACTCAATAAGTGTCAGGTTAGCTGGGAAAAGGATGATTAGACTTTTGACAAGCTAAATGAACAGGAACAATATGAGTCAGAGTGTTATTGTTCTCTTACAGTAGCACCTGTACTGAGAATCACTCAGTCGTGTCTGCTTGGTGTGAAACAGCTGTAACATACAACCACAGGTAATAAAAACAGTGTTTTGACACATCATAAAGCTGGGAGATAAACAGGAGGCCAAGTCCTCACTGGATGGAAAACCACTTCTACTTTGTGCATCAGCATTTTTATGTTGAACATCACGTCCTTGCACTGACAAACACCGTCATACTGTGAAGATTTTATTTACTAGCTTGTTAAGTTTGCATTTACAATGATCGTTTTAGAAAGATTCAAACAAAAGATCCTTTGTACAGTTATTTTCAAGCAAAATAAAATTGCAAATAAAGTATATACAGTAATGAAACATTAGAATAATGTAAATAGATGTGTAATCAGTGACATATTTCTTTGTCCAGCTACACCAACATGCTGCAGTCATTAGCTAATTTCAACTGGTAACACACACACTTTAAGACCAGGAGTTTACACAATGTACACTAAGAGCAAATTTGATATGGGACATGATGATAATGCAAATATCCGCTGCATCCGATACGTCAGCCAGAAGATATAGACGTACAGTGGCCATGCTGCTGCCAGGAGATGAGCAGAGACTACTCCAACATGCTCATTTAGAACCAGGCTGCTTTTAAATAAATAAAAAGGACTAAGTCGTCTGCGTAATGAATGCAGCATGTCAAGGATGATTCTTGAAATGCATTTAAACCCTTTTGTTTTCAAACCAGTCAAATACAACTAGTCGTCAGTGAGGTTACGCTCAGCGAAGAGAGAAAAAACAAAAACTTCTCTTTAAATGCACAGTCATCAATACAAAATGTTTTATATACTATATTATTTCCATAAAAATAATGCATTTTAATTTATAGCATTACTCTGCTGCCATAAGACATATCCTACTCTTTTTTTCCCTCTGACATAGTTACAGTTTGTATGTACAAGAAATTAAAATCTTCAGTAAAATAATGGTACTGTGATTAAGTCCTGGAAAGATCCCTTTGTTTACATCACCTGCAAACTGCTTACAGTACGTTCAGCTAACACTGCAACTTGTATGGACCAATCATTGTGCTTCTTTTAATACCTACAGTAAATACGACAGACCCCAGACAACATAAAAGCCAATTTAAAAGTCAACACAATGTCTTAGTTAACAGAAGGCGCTCCTTCAACTAGTATGTTTTCATTAATATATTAATAATTTAACAACGATTCAATATCGCAACCTGGCAAATCGACTGTTTGTTGACAGCCTCGTATGGTTTGTTTTTAGCTTCCGTTTGTCCTGATTCTGATTAGCTAGCTTCAGTTTGTCCGTCCTCCCCTCACGCTCCCTGAAGATTTCCTGACGTAATCAAATTCCAGACATAAATAAAAATGAAATACACAAGCAGTTATGTCTAAAAAACAAACAAAAAGAAAGAAAGGCATGCCATTGGTCCTTTAAATACTGTTCAATATGTAGGCTGGAATGCTTTTTAGATTCTTTAATACCTGATATAGAATAAGTGAGGGATAAAAACACTCCTTCCAGACACAATAAATAACTATCCTTCATATAGTGCAGTAATACAGTACTCACACTAAACCTACAGTAATTGCACAGTAACCACATGCAACGGGCTGATTAAAGAGCAACCTCGTCAATCATCCATCTTTTTTTTTATCTTTTCAATCCCTACTTCCATCTCTCTGTCTATTCTTTGACTTTCTGCATCTGTCCAGTCTGCGATCACACGTGAATACCAGGGTGTCCAAAGCGTCCCACTTCACCTGGGGAGAGAGAGAGACACAAAGCTCTCCGGACTTGCAGTCCAAGGCAAAATTCAAAACGTCTGCATTCAGCACGACAGTCAGCTACAGGTAGTTTGGTTAATCCAGTTAATAATAAGAGCTGTGGATGTTGTCTGTGTGAGGCCTCAGACTCAGACGTCTCCCTTTTCACTCATGCTGTGAACATTTCACACCAGTTATCAAGTCATTCATATCAGCTACGTGTAGACAGCCAAAACAGTAATACTTCTATCTGGGTGGTTTCCCAGTACAACAGTACATGACCAGTCTTCAGGCTGCGTCAGTCTCTGTGCAGCTGCTCCACAGTATCTGACTTCTCTTTGCCCTGAAGACTCTAGTGGTATCCATGCTGGAATGATCCCTGTGTAACTGAGGCAGCGAAGGAGGGTGGGGGGTGGGGGGGGCACGGGTCTGTCCATCAGCAGTGTCTCTCCGGTGAGACTTGCCCTCTTTTGTAAGCGTCATCTCTCATCATATCTTTCTCTTCCACGTCCACCCTCTCTCTGATGAGCTCTCTGAAGTGACACTTTTCTTAGAGTTCTCCGTCCGAGGGCGGCAAACACAGCTTGAAGAGCCTGTTGGAAAAGAAAAAAAAAATTGAATGAGAGGATCCGCCTGGCCTAAAGGCCAGAAACTGTCCAGTGTGCTGAAGGCACATGTGGAGGTGCCTGCTGCAGGTGGTTTGATACTTTACCTTGGGGCTGATGGAGGCATCTGGTCCATTACCTTGAGATTTTTAGCGGAGAGCTCGACTCGTGCTCCCTGGTGGTGGAGAGAATGTATGTTATGTTACAAGCTCCGGTCACGTTGCAGTTAATACAACTGCCCTAAACAGACTTTTTTTGAAAAAACAATGAAATTCACATACTACTCTTTATCTTTATGTGATTTTGTCTGAGAGTCATGACAGATTCATGAACACAATAGCTCCTCTGCAAGTCTACTACTCTGACAGGATGATTAAACATTGTTTACTGTGTTTTACTGTGAGAACATGATCACACCTTCTTATTATGTCCTAATAAATTATCTCAAGCAGAATTAATTAAAAAACAACGACAAGCTACTGAGCTGGTTGTGTGTCCAGAGTTTAGTCCGATATTAAAAGCAATGAAACTGTGGCCTGTTGTATGTCAATATCAGATAAACACACCAATTCATATTGTGGCATTCATTTCAACCATGTTGTCCAGCACTGGTTGTTAATAGAATAATTTCTCCTGATGTAGTTAAACACTTTATTTGTCACACCTAATGCAACTGTTCTACTTTTATTGAGGTTTAAATTCAATTATATGTGTTAGCATTAGCAGATTAGTGGTGGAGCTGCACTGGACTGATCACATTGAGAGATGATTGTATTACTCCCACTCAATATAAGACACCAACTTTAACCATGACCTCAGTGCAGAACATGTGATTTAAACTGGTGAAGGTGAATTAATGGCAGAGCTGTTGTACTGCACTACATATGACTCAACCTAAAGTGGCTACTGATGTGAAAAGACAGTACACTTAGTTTAGAGATATGACCCCATAAGGAAACCCCGCTGGGCCTTTATGCTGAGATCAGCAGCTTTTAGAGTTTTACCTGTTTACGCATAATGTCCATGGTCTGCATGATGCAGCGTGGCAGGAGTCCGTGGTTCCTGGCTAAGATCATGGCCTGCTCCAGTGTCACACTCAGGGTACATCTGCAAAGAGCACAAAAAAGTTTATTAACAAACACGCACCGATACAGTTGTCCATGTGCGCATGTGCTGGATACTCTGTAGTAGTAATGAATTCAGACAGTGAGGCTACGGCTCAGTTTGAGGTTCAGTGGTGCACGCCACCCCCTATGCACTGTGTTAATCTTTATTCCAGCTGACAGACCAGTGATACGACACAAGCAGTGGAGTGATGATGGTGTGTTGCCGGGCTGACCTCTGCATGCCTGTGCCACACATGGTGATGTGGCAGGCTCCCAGGCGGTTGCACAGCTCAGAGGACACACACAGCACGCTGACACCTGACGGGTGGCCGTGGGCGCTCGGGCGCACGTTGATGTAGGACTGCATCAGTCGACAGAGGTCGTCCAGCGTGTTCAGGGGTCGCAGGAGCTAAGGGGGGGGGTGAAAAGTGGAGGTCAGCAAGGTTCAGTGGTTAAACGGACAGCTAACAAGAGAGTACAGTGTGTCCATCTCAACAAGTCATTTAGAGTGTTAAAATCTGCATTAAAAAAAACAGGTGGAGGAAAAAGAAGCTTGTTTTCTTCATGAATTCACCAGTTCTGACAATTTTCTCTGATACAGTTCATATAGTGAAATTCAGTTTGAGAGGAATGAGCATATTTGTTTTGGAAATTGGAAATTATCTCACATTATTTGATATATTTCATGGTGCGTTCCATTTCAACTGGGAAGGCAGAATTTCAGATTTTCTAGCTGGAAATTTCAACCAGCAGTTGAATTTCCAAATCAGAAAATTTGAAGTGCCTCACAAAATCCCAACATCAAAATCCAAAATGGCCACTCTGTGTGTCAACACAGGTAATGGCTGTTGTAATATACTGTTTTTTTTTTGCACTTCAGTCTTACTTGTGCTGGTATGTGCAATAATGTGTTGTCATTGACCAACAACTGGGTGTGATGGGCTGGGGTGTCTGACCTCCGAGGTGAATGGAACGCAACATCAATAGTTGAGTAAGTGACTTGTTAAGATGGCGCACCAGTAGAAACAGAAGGAGAAGAAGGAAACCAATCAACAATGACACAGAGGTTTGACTCTGTCTCAGTCGTTCTTTTGAAAGACAGTGACCTGAGGATGTGGTTCTATTCATCCAAACTATGATCTATTTAGTTTTAATCACTGGAATCTACCAAAGCTAGAGTCAGTTCAAGACACTAGAATTTCCTTTCTACTCTAGTCATCACTGAAGTTCACATGGTTTATAATGCTGATGTGTTGAGGTTAGTTGGAGTTAATGAGAGGGGGTGGGCGTCTTGACGAGCTAGTGGGGGGTGGGGTGGGGGTTGGGGGGGTCCAGTGGAGGGAACAGGACACCAGTTCACCTTACTTTTGAAATGCTTGGTTGCAGGTCTCTAACTTCAAGGCCCAGTATCTGTGCTTGCATTTATATTCAGTCACAATATTATATACAAATGGACTTACAGTGCGTTACAAGAACACGATACGAGTCACATGATAAACATTCACAGAGGCTGTAATGTACACATTCTGTGAGCACAACAAGAGCAGGATGTATCAGAGTAAGTGAATATTTACCTGGTCGATCTTCATGGCAGTGGTGTTTGAGTCCGTGGGGAGGTTGGACTTCTCCAAATAGAAAGCCCTGAAGAGACACAAACATCTCTATTTCAGTTTTTAAAACTCTCCACCTGCTTTGCAAACCTACAGATTCTTGATCCCTCCTCTGACTCATTTTGTGTGAGAGCTGACTCACTGAGCGTTGAGAGCACTTCATGATATGGAATATGATGCATCTGCTACAGTAAATATTTCACCATTTACCGATGTTGCATGAGTCATTTACGTATCAGAAATCACGACACTCATAACAGGCTATTAATAAAAGATGAATATGTTACAGAGACATAACCATTAACAATCAAGGCAGAATAAAAATTTAAATAAACACTCTTATCTAAAGCTATACTCCAGTTAATATTCTGACAATGTGTCCAGGCACTATAGCACTGAATATTAGAGCTACGGCAGAATTATTTACCATGTATGACCTTCCTGCAAAATTGTAAAAAATGTAAATAAACATACACGCTTATATGCACATACAAATTTCAATATTTACTGTGATCTGAGCTGTAAATATATTGTATCATATAATAACTATATGAACTGTGTGTAAAGATTCAAACCACCAAGCAACCTTGTTTAGATTTAATATTTTGTAAGATGGGTCAATAATCCTGAGCTACAAATACTCATGTTTAAGAAACAAGTCGTTTCGCATCACTAAGTGAGCTAACCGACAACATTCTGTCAGTGGATGTGTGCCTTTGTTGAGGTCATGTCTCGATGAATGATCCAGTTCTCACCTTGAGAAGTACCTGGACCTTGAAAACAGCCGGATGTCAAGTAAAAGAGCAACCGAAGCACAGTTTGTTCATGCTTACGCAAGATCAGAGGGTGAACTCTCCCTTTAAGGTGAAATCCATCCGGAGTTCTAGTGAGTAAACCACTGGGGGGCTGTGATGCAGTTTACCTGAGTCGGCGATAGTAGGCCTTGACCTTCTCTAGTGAGACGGCGTTGGTGCGCTGCTGGAACTCCTCCATGGCAGCGTAGTCCTGCTGGGACACTCCCTCTGGACGCTCCAGTGCTGAGAGAAGCAGGCGGGGGGCAGTTAGTCCAACACTCATGGGCGCACACATAAATGATCACATGATTTGAAGCCCTCACACCTCAATACAAACCTCATCCTTACTCCTCGCAATAATATGAACCAGTTTTAAGTTTTCATTCAATCCAATCAACCTTAAACATAATCCTACATGACTCTGAAAAAGTTTTTTTTTATTGTATAACAGTTTTAGTCATATTTAAATTTTTTCTTTTTGTACTTTCTTTATTCTTTTTTTTCTTCTTGCTGTATGTTACATAATTTCTTTTTTTTGTACTTTCTTTGTTCTTTTTTCTTCTTCTTGCTGTATGTTTAATGTTTACAATTTTTACTATTCTGGGTTATTCAAATTTTTTTAAATTGTATGTTTTTATGCTGTTCTTTTTCCGTTTCCAGTTCTTACTGTGAAATGTTTTGTCTGCTGTATGTAAAACACATTGAGCTGCCCCTTGGTATGAAATGTGCAATATAAATAAAGATGCCTTGCCTGGCCTTATCAGTATAAAAAGAATAGGGTGCTCACAGATGCGACCACACACACTTCAGCATCTGCAATGTCACAGTCTACCTCACACTTCTCCTCAGCCTGCACCAGCACTCTCTTCCATTAGGTGGCGATGTTGATCCACATATCTGCATCATTGAATCTGCGCTGTAGCACTTTCCTCAACACTCAAGTCCATGAGAACAATATGAGCTCTCATCAAGTTAAGTTTCCCAACTGGAACGTGTATATGGAAAATTAATGGCTATTTGGCAGACAGGTACGATGTATAATGCTGTCCGCTCATACTAGGCCTGCTGAGACTGATGGAGAACTAAACGGAGCCTGGCACCGTGGAAGGGGGTAAAGGTGAAGTTTTAAATGGGCAATAAAAGGCTTCAATGTAACTTAATAAAAGTACATCAAGTTACCGGGAAATGTACATGTGAGAGCGGCTGAGGCTGCACAAACCATGATTCGATTTCACATAAGTGATTTTGCATTAAAGTAACATTGATGTTTTTGAAATTTCTGACTCATTTTCACAGAGTAAAGCAATAAATCTTGTCACTTTCTCCAGTTCCTCTGCCCCAGTCTGCCCAGTCTTACCCTTGGTGAAGAGGACAGTGTGGAGCTTGAGGCTGCCGCCGTTCTGCAACCGACTGGGCAGCTCGCTGAAGTGACAGCTGTCCAGGTACAGAGTGACCCTCAGGGCCTGTCGGCTGCCCTCCACCTGGTAACACACCGGCGTGTCTGCAACACAAATACACACAGTCAGGAGAGAGGTTAACAAGACTGTGGTGTTATACTTGTGGCTGTCTGAGCAACTCCATAAATACACATGAGAATTATAAGGAGGTCAAGATTTATGCTGCTTGTAAGTTTTGTTTGTCAAACCACTTCATATATACAAATTCCGCATTAATAATATTAATAGTATTGTCACTAGATGTGCATTAAAGTCTGTGTTAAATAAACAATCTCACACTCTTACACTCCAGGCCCCAAGATGCAGTGAGCATCATTGTTTATTATGTTTAAGCACAACTTCAGAAAACCACAGTCACTGTAATTTTATCAGAAACCCAAGAGCTGAGTGTGGAGAGCTCTCTGCCTCCACACGGCCACAGGGACTACTGACTGCACACGTAGAGATGGAAAAAGTGACAAAAGTCTAGTCGAAATATAAAAGAAGTAGTTACCTGCATATTAGTCATGTTAGGAAAATCAGCAACACAGATTTTTAGCGCAGCATCAGCTCACAAACATCATTTGTGTGTGTGTTTGTCTAACCAGCTGTTGAGGATAACCTGACTGATGTTGGTCCTTGATTTCATCATGTGTAGCTGTTGCTTCTGAGTCTTTTAGATATTTATATTGTTGTCTGATACGTCTTTTTATCTTTCCTTAATAAATTCTTATATGTAGAGCAACTGCAGTTTAGAAAAATGTCAGTTTGCTGCACCTCTTGCACGCGGAGCCGCAACCTTTTGTGCTTCTACGAACAACACATGACAGGTAATAATTTATAAGTCCGACTTGTGTTGATTCCTCCTAACATTTTCCGACTGCGAGACATGAGCAGTTCTCCGAAAATGGAAAAGACGACCTTTACCGAGCGACCTCTAGGGTCAGCGCTCTTTCCTAGAGAACCCATCAAGCCTTAATCCTACGGAATTGGCTGTGATGCTTCAGGGCTGAACCCAGAGGCCACAGACTCTGCGGTGCTTACATGACTCTACCTAACCTATAGCTCACTGCTCGCTGAAGATGCCATTAGTAAATCAATACTGTCCAGCGAAAGCTGCCGCCACAAACCAGCCCGCCGGCACTGCAGCAATCTGAGCTGAATGTGCAACTTCAGGAGAGCAGTTTGGTTAAACGGTAGAATGTACAGTGTTAATCTCTGCATGCCTGTACTATGTAATGTATAGGACAGTGAGAGTCATTAGTTTATGTTTGTGCACAATATATACACATGTAGACCAAACACTTTCTGCTGCCGAGTGTAAACCTGAAAAACTAAATCCCTGCCTCACTCACAGCTTTGCCCTCTAAGATGAGAAGTGCACGCCGCGCGTTTCCTTTGAGCGGCAATCTCTGTCGGCCATATTGAGACAGCTGAAAGGACCTGATTCAGAATGCAGCCGTTGTTTGTATCTGCTGGCTTTAAAGGGCTTCTGGCCGCCTGCAGCACTCTCAGCAAACACATATACCGAGGTTATTAAGAGACACAAAGGTCTTAAACTTTATACGTAGCGGCCGTAAAAAGAAAAAGCATCCTCACACCGCCCTGTTGAAATGCTTACTCTCACATAAATGGTCCAACCGTGAGTGTTTTGGGAGGAGAAGCGAATGCAAACCACAAAATCAATTTGTCATTTTTCATGCTCCAAAAGAATATTTCCTTACTGCAGCACAGCTTGCACGCTGATGCAAGAATATTACAGAGGTATTAACTGTAATGTGTGAAGCCGACCTGTGGCCCTCTCCCTATCATCCTCTCCCTTCTTTGCTGTGACTGTCAAAATAAAGGCAAAACATTTAAAAAGTAAATTAAAAACCTCTAACGTACAGTATGTGTGTATCTTTGCTTTCTTTCTGTCACATATGCGCTAGTATCTCATGTGTCTCACAGCAGCACTCAAGTTTAAATGAAGCCCTTCACAGGCCGTCAGGAGGGAGCGTGTTATCTGTGATACTTGGACAAAGAGAGCACTTTAACAGACTACATGCTCTGCCCTTGTTAAAGATGATTTATGGAGCCATTATACTGTTGTTTTAGCTTCCTATTCAGATTCTCTGCTGAAAAGAAAATTAAATCTGCAATGGCAAAATGACAATTTCACCCTCAATAGCTTCCATACATGCACATAATAGAACTCTTTTCAGAGTTGGTCAAACCATACAGCTGCTCATTAGCAGCAGTCTGGTTTGAATGGGCCAAGTCAGTCTTTGTTGATGGAGTTTCTTACTTGCAACGAGACACTCGTCCTCCAGTTGCCTGAAGAACACAGTGACTTTGTCCAAGTCCGACAGGGCGGCCTTGGTGTCCTCCAGCATGGTCCGCTCCTCCTTCTGTCAGGGAGAGGAAAGAAGAGGAAGCTCAGAGGTTGCACCAGGAGAGTTCTGCTGCTTGTGACGAGAACCAGGGACACACCACACGGCATGGATGCAACGGGACGGATGCAGACGATGATGGCGTTTGTAGGTAAGATTCTGAATTCATGATGAAACTGCATCGTAAATTAAGAGAACGCCAAGCCCAAGTCCTCACCAGGTGCGGCGCCAGCGAGGACTGGAAGTGCAGCAGAACACCGATGACCGATATCTGCTCCAGCCACTTGCGGCTGGTCTCCTTGCCGTCCTCTTGGTACTCGCCGGCGTTGTTGAAGCGCGAGCGGAACGCCGCCAGCAGCTGCTCGGCCAGCGTGCACAGGGCGCCCGTCGCTGCCTGGCAGAAGATCACATCCCGTCGCAGCTGTAGAGATGTGTCTGGAGTTGGGGAGAGAAAATAATTTTTAAAAATGGAGGGGGCAAAAAGATGAAGAAGTCAGTGGGTAGCAGAGGGTAAGACACCCCGACCTCCCCTCTCTAACCTTCCTCATTACACATTTCTTGGACTTGCTCCAATACATACACTTTATTACATTAGCCTGGATCCCCAGAGAGGATATCTCCCATTAACTAACACCATATGCCACTGTGCACAGTTCAAAGTGACTTGAGCATCATATGCTTACACACCAAACCTCCCTCTGTACAAACAAGTGGCCTCAACCTGGACACGATCCTGCTCCGGGAATGAAAACACCGATGAAAGCCGATGTCTCCGACTCCTCAGAGTCATTTAATCACAGTGGAAAACTACTGTAAGTCAATTTAAACATGTGCTTTATCTTTGCTAATGAGCAGATGTGATGAAATTAAAACACATTTGATGTGGGACTAGTACAGTCATAGTTTGCTATTAATGTAAACGTGTTACAATATGAAAGTTTTAAAAAAAGAGATAATAAAAGTAAAACCTCATTAAATGGTGAATAAAATTCCACAGAGCCTGGATTCCTGACACTTTAAATAAATCATTTTTAAAATGTAATCATCTTTGAAGATGTTTTTAGGACGTGCAGATGGAGAACTGGCTGTAATTTCATATGATGGATGATCTCATTTACAGAGAGAGAGAAAACTGTTGGATTCATTTTTAAATGCTCCAGTTATGAGACCTTTCCAGCTGCTGCAGACTGAGTTCTGCAGAGCACTGACATCTCTCCTGGTCATTTTCTGGAAAATGAGAGCCGTGTTGTATCTAGTTTGATTATCTGCCACCATCTGGTTCAGAGTGTGAACTGCTTTGTGTCGAACACTGACACATTACTGTACCTGTGCACTTGAGCAGAGCCAGGAGAAGCTGGTTCTTTCCATCTGTGGAGGTAGAAGGAAAAACAAGGCGGAGTGAGTGATTGTAACTGTATATGACCACATGGCAAGAGTGTGTTAGACTGTGTGTGCGCTCTGCTAACCATCCACAAATCTCTGCAGGCTCTCCACCAGGGTTTTGATAGAGTTAGGAAGGTTCCATGGGTCCTCCTGGATGTTCTTGTGGATAATGTAGCGACACCGAACTGTCCAGTCCTCCGTCTGGCGAAACTCTGTCCGCATAAAAACCAGGAAATGCATGAGTGTGTGTTGTGTAACGGCTCTGTTAACAGAGAGGTGTCAACACACCTTTTCACCCTTCATGCAGCATACAACACACACACACATACACAAAGAAGCACATGTACCTGGTTGGCTGTGGTCTGAGTAAAAGTGCTTGGTCTCCTCACAGGCCTTGGTCATGACAGGTCCTTTGAGTAGACTGTTGATGGAGTCGACCTTTGTGTAGAAATAAAAGCACACACACACAGAAAGATCGTCAGTTAATTAATCAATATTTCATCTGCTCATATTCTGCACAAATGTATTTCCCGTCTTCTACAAGCTCCCTCATTTCTCTATGTGCCATTCAAACACATACACACACTCCCACACATTGTGTAGTAACTTCTGGCACGGGGCTGTCAGCATTAAAAACAACTAGGCTTGTGTTTGTGAGCCCCAGAGCTGCTGTTTCCATGTGGAAAAAAAAAACAGCAGCCAAAGAGAGGGAGGCACCCCACGTGGAGTCAAACAACATCAAATGCTGGTAAGAGGAGAAGAGAGGAGGTATGGATGTCTTTAACCGAATCAACATATCAGTGAAAGTCTGTGTGTGTGTGTACATGTGTGTGTAAGGTGGGGGAAAAGAAAAGAAAGAAAGAAAGGAAGCGAGGCGAAAGATGAGAGGATCCTGAACAGAGGACAGAGGGAGCAGCATGAGGTAACTCAGCCCAGATGTAGACTGATTACTATCACATCATCGGCCCCATATGGTTTGACATAGAGAGAAAGACCGGGGGGGGGGGGGCAAGTTCAACTTCAGTAACATTCGTTCTTCCATATTTCTTCTTCTGTGAATAAAGATTTTACTTAACCCACCTGGTTGAAAAGGTGCTCCAGGCAGCCGTGCAGCTTGTCCTGTTTGTCCGAAGGAATCCTCATGTCACACGGCAGCTCGTCGCCTAACAACCACAAAACACCAAAGCAAAATCGTTATTGAAAAAAAGAAAAGTGTCGACTGCACATATTAAATACATTAACGTAAATCCTGATGCATCAAATTAGAGAGGGTTTACTCCGACAGAGACTGGTTGTGGGCTGTTAATGACGTCACGCTAATAAAGGCGACGTGATAAACAGCGGCGGTCACATACTTGGCTCTCTGCGCAAACAATGTGGCTGTGGGGATTATGAAATGTTGTGTCTATAATATCTGACCACAGTGACCTCAGAAGAAGGATCTACAGTGACATATGATCAACATTATCATAATGTAAATCATCTGTTCTCATGCAAACATCCTTTATTCCCCGTCTTTGTTTGACACTCAGGAAACACACAGTGTACTGGCGTCGGCCCGAGCTGATGCTGTTTATGTTAAATTCACTTTGTCTGTTTGGACAGTGACACGTTTTTACTCTCATGCGCTGGAACCAAAATGATCATTGTTTCGCTTGTAATCCAACACGCCGAGCCAAGACAACATGTAACCCGACTAAACACAGACACCGCACCGAGAGGTTTTCTGGAACCGACATCAGATCCTCACAGCTGCGCACAACAAACAACTGGATTTACCTGATCCCATCTCGTCGCTGCCCAGGTAGGAGCTGTTGCTGCGCACGCTGGTGTAGGACAGGACCGAGTCTCTGTTGCTGTTGCATTCGCTGGAATAAAGCACAAAAACACACAAACAAACACGGTCAGAGCTCTTCGCCCGGCCGAGGGTTCACTCGTTCATTCCGCTCTTCCACCACAGAGGGGATTTGGAAGCAGCGTCTTGTAATTACGCTGCCAAATAATCCCTCTGATTGTAAATGCCTTTTCTGATTTACAGTATGTGAGAGTGAAGGTAATTAAATGTTTCTGCCTCTGGTTTCCAAAGAGAGGCATTCACTTAACTGGGGCTGTATTAGACTCCAAAACATTTGACTGATGTTAAACACATACTTTAGATTTCAAATGGAGAAAAGCAGCTCACCTATAAACACATGATGGTTTCAGACTGGGTGGACTTCTTGCTCTTTAAGACATGCCTCGGTTTAGTATTTATAGTCGTAGGTCTACGTGAATTGACATGATTACCGGGAGCACGTGGAAGATTTATGTGGCTCAAATTATACGTCGCTTCAGGAGAGCAAGCTCACAACTCCCCCCCGAGTGATTCACAGGCTGAATTACAAAGACAAATGGCCTACGAGCGGCTACGAGCTACAAAACGACAACACCGGCTTTGTCCTCCTTTACTGTGATACGTCTTGGCTGGATGACACAGTGAGGGAGTGTGTGTGTGTGTGTGGGGGGGGGGGGGGGGTGGGTATCAACCTGCTGGGGTTGTTTCTGCGGTCCCTGATGTGTGTGGATGTGTGTTTGTGCTGGAGGGAGGGAGAGAAACTGGCTGCACCGGAGCTGCTACAATTACAGGGAGAGAGTTGGTGGAGTCGTCTTTTAGTAGTTTGGCTCAAATTTTACTCACACACACACACACACACACACACACACAGTCTGGTAAATCCAGACATGCTGTTGTCTTTGTCCACTTCTCCTCACTCCACCTCCTCTCATCACACCTCAATCCTCCCTGTGCTTTTATTTGTTGCCTGAAATAAACGCAGCTCCCTCAGTCCCCACGGACCCTCTGCTATTCCCCTTCTGCTCTCAGCTTCTGCATGGGGAGTTGTATTTTCCACCTGAGTTCAGAGACATACACACTCTCTCTTTCACACACACATGCACAAGTTGATTTCCAAATTTAGCCCCCCCCACACACACACACCTCCTGCCAAAAGTGTGAGCAGCACCACAGGGCGATGCAGCCACAGCTTGAGAATCAGGTGGAAACGCATTCATAAACACACCGAGGACACACTGGGATCCCGGTGAGCAACTCATTAACGACTTCCTCTGAGCTTCGCTTCTTTAATTGTAGCTGTGTCCCATTTGCATATACAGAGTCTTCACAGTGGGAAAAGCCTGACACATTGCCCCACAATACAATGCAATACAATACAGTGTGTTCTTTTGCCTGTTCTTTCCTCTGTCTTCCTCTGTATGTTTTTGTCTATTTTGGCCTGTGTTTCACTGATCATTTACCATAATCTGAGTTTGTAAAGTGATCTTGTTGTTCGTGTTATTGTAATTGATTGTGTTAAGTGTATTGAGACCATGTTGCACCATGGTGATTTTACACTTTAAATAAACTAAACTAAAAAACTGACTAATGCAAAGTGAAAATGACTTGGTTCAAGATATGTAAAACGCATTTTAAATTGATTTCTGAGCAGACTTTTTATTAAAGAAACAGAGGTGACTCTGAAGTAAACTGTCTTGGACACACACTGGATGATTTTAGCTGTGATTTGTCCGTTTAGTCAGCCATAGCTGGATCTGGAATTGGACACACTCTAGATAAGACGAGATGCCAGAGAAAAGGTCTTAAGAAAGCTGGACACACACACACACACACACACACACACACACACACACACACACACACACACACACACACACACACACACACACACACACACACACACACACACACACACACACACACACACACACACACACACACACACACACACACACATATGAGCCAACAGAGTTACTGATTAATGACAGACACTTTGTACTCGAGTTTGGAACGGACGCTGCCTGATGATATATCTTCACACACTCGCTCTGTTCTTTCTGTGTGTGTCTGTCTTTGACCCGTCATGTCTGTGTTGCGTTGGGAGCCACTTTCTCCCGTCCTTGTTCTCACATTATGTTCCTCTCAGGCCGTGACCTCCGAGTGCTGAGCTCTGTTGTGGTCTGTCACCACCTCTGGCTTTTTTTTATGTCTGATTATCTCAGCAGGACCCACCACCCACCTCTGAGACACAGTAGCACTTTTCATCACATCCAGAATTTCACAAGTGGGATGATTCATCCATGTTCACTATGCAGCTTTGTACTGTTACCTTGAACACAGAGGGGTTTTTTTTCCACTGGGCTTTAAAATCCAGAGTAAACACCTCATTGTGCGTATGTGTGTGTGTGTGTGTGTGTGTGTGTGTGTGTGTGTGCACCAGCCTTCATTTTCCTTTACATTTTATTGTGATGAGGTAGTTGCGTTTCACATGCCGTGGCTGGGGCCTTAATGACAGAGTGGGTGAGGAGGCCGCGCCCCAAACATTTTGGCTGTATTATACACCAGCCCACCGCACCAACAACCAATAACTACATCTTAGTGGGTGGTGGAGGGTGGGGCTCAGTGGAGCACAGCCCAGTGAACCATGCACACACACACACACACACACACACACACACACACACACACACACACACACACACACACACACACACACACACACACACACACACACACACACACACACACACACACACACACACACACAGAAACATCTGAATGAACTCGCAACAAGCAAATGACATAACCAGAGCTGACCGAAACATTTTGAAGTAATTTTTAGCTCCTCCATCTCGGTTAAAACAGTCGACATCTGGAATGAGTTTTAGCCTCCGAAGGGGGGAAATGAGCAGCATTATAGGTTTGTGGAGTAACGAGGGAGTTTGAAGGTTGTGCCTGTTTTATAGAGTCCACGGTTTAAAACCTAGGTGTCAGACAAAGGTGTTCCATGTCTCTGTTCTGGTGTTTGATAAAGACGCTGCGACACCAGGTGAATACAGATTCGTCCACCTGCGTACTGTACAACAGATCATTGGGATTTATTATTACACCGTTAACCAGTTACCTGTACGAGTCCCTGTAGCTCATTGTGTCGTGGCCCGAGTCCTCCTGGTCCTCCTCGTTCACCTTGAAGCAGACTCTCTTGATGCCGCCCTGCTCCACCTTGTCCTGGTCGCAGCCGTCCTCGCAGGGGGCCAGAGACGGCTGAGTGGGCTCGTAGACCGGGGGCTCCCCGCCTTCCCCCTGGAGCTGCGTGGGCTCCGTGATAGACGACAGGAGGCTGAAGAAAATGTGAGTTCAATTCCAAAAATGAGATATTTGCGTAGTATATTCTGTGTTGTACATTTCAGATGCATATGTATCTTTATGGATTCAAAGCATATTGGAAGAGTTAAGAAACAACTATTATTCCCATTATAATAATCTGCTGCTTAGAGCCCTTCACTATCAAACATGTACACTGTCACACCCCTTCCTCAGCACAGATGCACAATATGTGTGTCTTTCTCTTGATGCTATCCTGGCCTCACTCCCTGTTCCTGTACTGGGGCCGGGCCCGTAAATATTTTGGGCCTGAAGAATGTTCCTTTTGTAAATCCTCGGCTTTAAACGAAGCAAAGGGCAGACAGACAAAGGGAGGCTGACGAACAGCCTCAGGAGGCTGCTGTGGGGGAATAACGGCTCCCAGCTTTCAAACAGAGATCTCTAAATGTCACCGAAAATACTCAACTAACATACAAACACCAGCGGAATCACAATATTTGGCAACCGGTGGTGGATATGAGTAAACACTTGATGATTTGATGGATGACACTAAGCGATGGGACTGGCTGATGTGGAAGAGGCCAAAACAACACTTACACGTCGATCTGAGCAACATACTGCTTCATTTCCCTCACAGCAACGTCCAGGCGGCTGTACAAGTGAATGTAGGCGTCCTGCGTCTCTGTGTCTTCCTGTTTGAGCAGGAAGCTGAGCCCGCCCTCTCCGTGGATGCTCCGCCGACTGTCGTTCAAACTCTCGCCCCCGTCCACGGCCTCATCCCCGCCGCCGTCTGCCTCATCCCCCTCCAGGCCGGTACAGTTCCAGGAGGGCGCTCCCATGCTGGTCACACAGTGCTGAGTGTGGGACATGGGGTTGAGTTGTGCTGTGGAGAGGAGAGGAGAGGAGAGGAGAGGAGAGGAGAGGAGAGGAGAGGAGAGGAGAGGAGAGGAGAGGAGAGGAGAGGAGAGGAGAGGAGAGGAGAGGAGAGGGAGAGGAGAGGAGAGGAGAGGAGAGGAGAGGAGAGGAGAGGAGAGGAGAGGAGAGGAGAGGGAGAGGAGAGGAGAGGGAGAGGAGAGGAGAGGAGAGGAGAGGAGAGGAGAGGAGGATAAACAACAATGTTAACAGTGGCTGGATGAAAAAAGATTTCACTTATCTCCCCCAGATGTTCAAAGCCTGTGAAGTTACTCTCTTGTCTGTTTTCCATTTGGACTCCATGAAAAACAACTTCTTATGCAACTGACACACAGCGAGGGCAGGATGCAAACCTGTTTACTCGGGTTGGAAGCCAAACTAAGCTGCAATAACCTGACATCTCCCAACACTGCAGACAGATTCCTCCAATTCTTCCTATTAGTAAAAGAGCAAACACTAGAATTAACTCAAGAAGCTCTTATTTTGTTTCATGTAGCCCATTCCAGGCATTCCTTTAAAACACGTGGTTATTGCACTGCAGGAGGAAATATTTTCATCACCTCAGGTAATAAAGCTCGGTGTTGCTATGCATTCTCTTTCTGACTGCACAACTAAAGGCTGGAGAAAACATCATCATCTCCACAACCAGAGCTGAAAAGCACCAGAGCCGAACGTCTCGGTCTCACCAGTACGAGTCGACTGCCTGGCAGATGTCTGAGTGGCAGCTGGTGCTGAGAGGAAAGACGAGGACGAGGCATCCTGGAATAATGTGAGCAATGTTAAGTGTCTGCTGTCTGTCTAGACAGCTGTGCTGCATTCTCATCTGTGCAGAGCTGAGAGAGGAGGGACATCGGCAGCTCAGCCTCGGACTCTGTTCACATCAAGCTGCATCGGAAGTTACAGGCCCCTCCTGTCTATCCTCAAACCTCTGGATCCACTGAAACGTTCTGCTCTGTTTTAGGATGGCGATATGTACGGTGCCCATCACTGCCCCTTATACAAGAAGCTTGTTTGGTCCTTAGATCTGTTTATTTTTTAAGTTTTATAGAGAAATTACCATCTTATATTAAGTATCTCAGTCACATAATTGGCTACCACCCAATGTACCTACAGTAATAATAAGTCAAATGTTCAATTTGAGAAGAGTTCATTTAAATTTGATAGCCCAGACACATGGAACAAGCAAAAAAAAAAACATGTTTAGTAGTATTATAATTTAGTATTTTTTGTTTGTTATTGATACTGTAATGAGAATTATCTTTGGACTATTTGTTTATGAATTGTTTTCATCATGTTTTTAATGTACATTCAGGTCTCCCTTGAAAATGAGATTTCTATCTCAATGGCATTTGATGTTAAAACTCATAACCTCAATTTGTTTGTGTGTACATATTTGTTTTGATTTTTATCTTTATAATCCATTTATTCCACATATTCTCTATTGCTAGTTAAAGGAACAATTGTAACTGACCTCATTTCCATCCGGTGCTCAATAAAATATTCTGACTTTGTACTTATGCTTAAAGCAGTTTTAAAACATTTTTCTCGCTCTCAATTTCTCGCTCTCTCTTGTTTCTTTCCCCCTTTGACCCCCGGAGCAGCAGCAGCAGCAGCAGAGTGAACGTCACACATTCCTGCACCGCCTCCAGGCACCATCTTTGCTGACATTATTCATTCACTTTTCATGTCAATAACATGCGTGTGGCCTGGAGCTAATGGAGACTTAATGGCAAAGCACTCATCTGGGGAGGGGGAGGAGGATGCAGGGGGGGGGGTTGTACCTCTCTCAGTGTTGCATGATTTAAATGGTCATGGGGGGTAATTAGTCACAACGATCACTGAGCTGGTGTTAAGTGGGTTAAGCTGTATTATCATGAAGGGGATGGACCTCAGAGAAGCTTAGTGGATATGTGGCAGAGATCGTACTAATGTTCAAATCTTCTCGGATAGAAATGTGTGTGTGTGTGCGTGTGTGTGTGTGTGCCTCTACCTTGGTCAGGGTCCAGGCCAAACAGGGAGTTTTTGCGGCTGAAGCGGATGCTGAAGGTCCTGCCGGCAGAGGTCGTGCTCTTGGGGTAGGAGACCTGCATCAGGTTGACGTGGCAGTTGGTGGGAACGAAGTCCATGCAACCCAGTTGGTGAGGGCGAACGCCGGCCTGTCTGAAGGAGGGCCACACCTTGTTCCTCAACTCCAGGGCAAACTGGGAGGAAAAAAAAGAAGAAGAAAGAAGTGATGACTGACTGACAGCTCTTATATCTGTAGCGCTTGTTTTTAACAAGATCATATCTTAAAATTAAACATAGAGATACAACATGTAATGACAGAAAAATGAGGGTTAATAATGTAACGTAACTGTAGCTAGAGGGAGAGAGAGAGAGAGCGCGCACACTTGAGTCTTGAGTAATGGAAACTTAAGCCCGTGGACCAGAGTGTGTTTTTAATTTAATATTAGATTTATGCAGAATTTGCAGCATTTTACCATGCGGTCATATTTCATGAGTGGGTTATCATATGACTTAAAACCTAAATGTGAATATAGTGAAAAATGACTTTAATAACATGAAAGAGGCGTTCGATCCACTGAAAAGCTTTTCATAGTTTGTTCTAAAAGCTCAGCAGAGCATGTGAGGTGCTTAATGGGTCTGGAAAACAAGATCCAGTTAGAAATATACTGACAAGAAGAGAAATTATGTTTTTTTTTTTTTTGAATGATGATTTAAAATATCGGACTTATTTCCGCTACTAGCTAATAAAGATAATTTGTTTCTAATGAGTAGTATACATGTTTCTAGATACAGTTTGTGCTGCATGTTTGAGAGGAAGTTGAAGGGTGTTTTAGTACCTGCTGGTAGCTGCTGATCCGGCGTCGGATGCTCTCCAGCTTGGTGTCGCAGATTTGTCTGAACTCGTACTGAGGCATGGTAACCACTCGGTCGCTCTGGGAGATGAGCTGGCTGCAGTTACGAACAAAGACACTGTCATCACCAGAAAATGCCTCCAGGATCTGTAGAGACAAGAAACATGGGTAAGGATGGATCACTGCTGCAGTCAATCGCAGCACAAAAAAAAAAACAT
This sequence comes from Trachurus trachurus, assembly GCF_905171665.1. Classification (NCBI taxonomy): domain Eukaryota; kingdom Metazoa; phylum Chordata; class Actinopteri; order Carangiformes; family Carangidae; genus Trachurus; species Trachurus trachurus. The sequence continues at coordinate 11,584,342 of NC_139901.1, forward strand.
TCCAACAGCAACAGTATGAGGCAACTGTGTATTTCATGTAGCTAAACATTCAGCTTTCCAGTATTAACAACTGGAACCAGCAGCGATGCCAAAACCCCCTCCGCTGCTTTTAGGTCCTGTCATAATAACACAACTTTAAATAATATCAGTGACGCACAATCTGGTGAACAGTCAGGTCGGGATCTTCCATGACTCATGATTCATGATTACACAACAAGAACGACCTGAAGCTCCTGACCTCTGAGGTGCAGCCTCTCCTCAGTTGTGCTTGTTCATTAAAGCAGAAGTAAGTGATATATTTGTGTTAATATAAGTCTTAAATAGTTATATCTTCCGACAGCAATCACTTACATAGAGTGTTTGGACTGAAACACGGGTCTCTCAGTCCCTCTGCTCTGCTCTGAGCCGAAGAGAAAACATTTATCGTATCCTACAGTTTTTATCCAATGAGGAGAGAGAACGGCATGCAGGGCTGTGTGTGCAGCCAAGGGACGCCGTGAATGTGGTGACGTAGCGACGAGGACTGTTATGGTGCGTTCAAGGCAGCCCGTAACTCGTGTTTTTCCGACCTGTGAAGTCGTACCAGTTCGATCTGGTACGAGTTCACGGGTCAGAAGTTACGAGTGGCCGTTATAGTGACTTTCACCGGTAAAACAGGTCAGAAAAACACGAGTGGGTTGCCTGGAACGCTACAAAATCGTAAGTTGTGACTTGAAGCTGTAATTTACGTTTTCAAAAGCCTGCCATTAGCCAAAACGACCAGATCGCTTACTTCTGCTTTAAGACTCAGACGTATCCCAGCTGCAGTTACAGTTGCTACTTGAACCAAACTTCACCTCCCCCTCCTCCATATTCACCTTAGCAGTGAGGCTGAAGCAGCCTTTGGGCTCCACTATCTTCTCCAGCACGTGGCTCTTGACGCCGGCGGTGCTGACGTACTCGTAGACGACGCCGTGCTCCAGGTGGACGTTATCCACCGTCAGACTGACCAGAGGGAGCTCGTCGGAGAGGGAGAGCCTGCTCAGCCGGTGGTCTGTGGGTCAGAGGTTTCTCTTTAGTCAAGTTTCAGCATTTCACCTGTGGTGTTGATCTGTTTTGTCTGCATACGCTGATCTGATCGTCACTTCCGGCGGTGGAGACATCTGATCATTTATGAGGCAGGATTTAGACCTGATGAGACTGTTGTTTTGATCCGATTTTTTTTTCTATTCACCACAATTGCTGATCAGTTCAATTCAGTTCAGTTGTTTCAAAATAAAGTGTCAATTCATATGCACAACATTCATCTCATCGTCATTCAAGATGTATTTGACAACGGCATAAATCTCTTTAGTTGTGACATGTGTAGTCATGTAAAGGTGCACAGTGTACAGTACTGCACATACTCCATGTGAGCTGATCCGGCCAGCACTGTGAGAAAAGTGAATGTGACAAGATGACGTCCTCTAACTGTAGCGTGAGCCAACAGATTTTTTTTCAGTAAATTACCTCCTGCCGTAGCCAGGTTTTTTTTTTGTTGTTGTTCACTGACAGTGACCTAGGGTTCATCTGAAAATAGCAGTCGAGGTGGAACATCGTGTTTTAATGTCAGGATTTTAGCCCTGACAGATGTTTGTTTCTTGTTTCTCTAACCATCAAGTCTGCAATCAATCCGGACTAACACACAAAGCAGCTGCAGTTTAAACACAGGACAGTCCCAGCTAAATATTTGCAGTTATTATCAGCCTTACGTTTTGATTCAGCATTAAAACATTTGAGCAGTGAAAACCTGAATCACCACCATATAATAAGATTTATCTAAACTTTAAAAAAAAATGATATTTTCTAAATTGTTCTTATAATTATCATCTTCAGTGGAAAAAAATGAATGTCCATCGTCCTTTTTTTTTTTTTTACAGTCACACTACTTTTTGTTGCTTTGCAAAGTCACTAATAAAGAACAACAAGAAAGAATGTCTTAATCACAATTTTAACATCCTGCTTCATTCACTGAGAGCTTTACCTGAAGAGAACAAGATGTACTACAATTCATCTGCACTGCACATGTTGAGAGGATGTAACCTGTAACCTGGGGTCTCACCTGCTCCATTAGTGCCGTTCCCCTCCTGACGGTCGGAGCCATTCTCCACTGGATAAGGACTAAATGGACTCTCCTCCTTCTCACCTGCTCCTCTTTCCCTTTGAAACTCTTCCACATCTTCAAATGCTCGGTACACCCACTGACACTGTTGGGGGACAGATTAGAGCTCAGTCGTTATATCCAGTACGCTTTCAATATGTGATAAATCATTATTGGAAATTAAATGAGGAAGTGAGCAGAGGAGGAAGTGAGCACGAGTGAGCAGATGCACATTTAGCAATGTGGATGTAGATGCACTTTATACACATCATGTGGAGGAAATAATTTGAAGTGGTTATGCCCTGTGGACAGAGACACTGACTGCACCACCCTGAACTCAGCAGTGCAGTCAGCCACATCAACGACATCCTGGTAATTCATCCTGCTGTTAAATGAACCAACAAACATTTACTGGAATAAGTCCAAAAATAAGGCTGCTAAGCTTGAGCCTGTTCACTGGCTCTGAGCAAAAGGGGGATTTATCAGAAAAGCAGCCCAGGCTAAACAAAACAAAACAAATCACTGGGCTATATACAGTAAGGAGGACGTCCTACTCTGTCTGCAGCCTTGTGAAATACTGCCTGGAGACATGAACTGCTGCTGTAAGAATGTCAAAACAAACGTGACAGGAGTTTGGTATTTTTGACATAAGCCATGTTGCGTGGAGCGTAAACACTTGAATCCAGTCCGGAGTCAATTTGGAAATGCAAAACTAAATTTGTACTTTAATACAGAATAAGGCAAATGTTCGAAGAAACAGGACTTCTGTGGAAAAGGTTGAGTTCATTTGTTGCTTTGGGCTCCTCTTTCCCTCTGGGCAGATTGTATTCTGAGCAGAAAAAATGTCCAACTCTTTACTACATGTAGCCCGCAGCGACAGCGACAGCCAGTGATTTACAGTGGAGTTTACTGGGCCACCCAATGTTCAAGCCTAGAGCGGTGTTGAAAAGAAGAAGCTCTTGTTGTCGCTGCAGTTTTAATATGTTTTTCTTTTGCCTTTTCAAAGTTGCTGTTGCTGCAGCTAACTCCGGCTCCAGCTAATGCTAATTATGTTTTATGTAGCGTCTCAGAGCAGGAATGTCTCGGTCACCGGGGCTCTATGGGCTGTCAGCCTGTTGACTGTGACTTTAGTGAACTGTCCCACTTTGTTGAAAGGTTTGAATTAAATTAACTTCCACAGCTGCTACTGATGCTAATTGTTCTAGCTCCTGCCACAATGTAGTTAGTATCATATAAAAAAAAAGCAAATCAGGGAGAAGCCATTACAATACACACACAGAAATATTATATATGACATTTATGTTGCTATTTTTGTCACCTATGAAGGGATGTATTGTCACATGTACATGAAGGTATTAGTATGATGTGCAAAATCTACTTTTAATGAGTAAAATTGTTAATACTCAGTATAACTTATCTCATCTTATAACATATATCAAGTATCCATCGTGTAATTTCTATCTGTACAAATATCATGGAATGGAATGTATTTATGATATCTATTTGTATGTGTTTTTCTTGTAAATTTTAATCATGTTAACCAGATATCAAATTGCTACAATTTCTACTCGGGTTCTTTATATAATTCTCATTTTATGTTTTATTACATTAATTAGATTTATGTATAGGACTGAAAACCATCAATGGATAGATTGGGAGACACAAGTTGTCTTTTAGAATTAGAATAAGTTAATGCCCTGTTAACATTATAACTCTGATGCTCTGACGATGACTGTGTGTTAGTGTGTGTTTTCCTGTGTCCTCCTCACCATCTGTGGAGGCTCCTGGTGTGTTTGCTGTGCGGTGAAGTGCTCCAGAACCTCTTGGTACTCGCCATTGTTGACATTATTGCCGTTGACTTTCAGGACGACCTGTCCGGGCTGAAGCCCTGCCCCTGCGGCCTCCCAGCCTGCAAACGTGTCAAAACAGGATCAGAGGTCAGGGGTCACGGGGTGGTATAAATACAGTGACAAGTGTATACATTACACTGTGCTATTATGAAAACATGGAGTTCAAGTCAGAGAAATGGAGGAGTTAAAAAGTTTGTGAAATCAAAACAAATTCGTTTTTTTTTAAACATGGAATTTAAAAAAACTCAATTCCCAAATCTGGACATAACCTCTCCCCCTTTGTTCCTCCAGGAAAATAGGAAATTACTTGGCTCAATGCTGTAACACGTTGTCCCAAGCTAATGGCTTTACAGCCTGGATGTCCAATCAACACCTCCATCATCTTCCTCTCCTCTATCTAAAAATACCAGCGCTGGCATCACTTCCACCCAGGGTGCCAGCAATTACCTAACTCTGGGGCTACTTGACCCATGCATAGATAGCACACAGGGGGACTGATTTCAGAGGAGAAAAAAACAACAACTGGAGACTCTGAATTCAGATGGAAAAAACTGCTCCTCATACAGCAGCAGAGCCAGAAGTGATACAGGAGAAGGAGCGTAGAGAGGGAGCGGAAAGAGGAGAAATAAAGTCCCTCTGCCATAATAAAAAAAAGTAAAACCATGAGATCACATTCTTTGGCCAACCAGCAGCTCCTCTCCTCGTTGTTTTTATGTGTGTGTGTGTGTCCTCCCTTATTCCAGTCTGGTTTACACATTGGGAATTAACTCTCATCCAACTTGTCATAAATCTCTAAATTTTCTATTTAAAAGTCAGTTTGAGCAGCACAAACATCTGGTGTTAGGAGGCGAGAGGGAAGGATGAGGCAGAAGAAGAGCAAAATATGTATTTTTTATTTTCAGATGCCTAGTTGCGCTATGATCACAGAGCATTGTGTATGTCTGTGTGTTTTAAAAGTAGACTTTGATCTATTAGGGGTCTGAACCCTGACCGCCGGCTGCCTGGCTGACAGGTGGTCATAAAAAAACCTAATAGAGGCTCACTAAAAGCAGAATGTAACAGGTGGTCGGAGGCTCGTGTTACGTCATCTTTCCCTTGAATTTGCCTCAAATTATTTGTCTTCATGACACTGTAAACATTTCTCAAAGCTTTTAATGACACTGATGCTGCAATAACAAGGTCAAACTCTCACAAATCAATTCACAGATGATCCAGTGCAGGGTCTAAAACAAAATATATGCCTCTTATAACTGAATTTAAGACTAATTAATTTTATGAGACCTCCCTGGGAGCTCTGAACTGTTAAACCACTCAACAGATTACTTTCCATTACATATACATTTTACCTTAAAAACTCCATAGTAGACTAAACAATTTCATGATATATGTTTATATGAATGTTTATATAAACATGTTTAGACATAATTTAGTCTGGGTGATTACTTTTTTTCATAGTTTATTTGAATATCTTTATCATTGGTGTATGTAAAGGGTAACTCCACCAATGTTACACATTTTAACTTGTCTACAGGGCTTCAGGAGCAGCGCTGCATATGTGAAATAAAAATGTCTGAGAAGAACAAGTTTGAAAATTAGGAAAAAGCTGCAGGTGTTCAGTCAGAAACCAGTGATTTTATCAGACCATCCATCTCTGCGAGATTAGGAGCTACAAACACATCCAAGCATCTATTATGCTTGTTGTTCCCACGGGCAGTAGTAGTCATGAAATCGCTCTCTGTCTCCGACAAGGTTTTATTGTGGTGAGGGAACTGTCTGAAGGAGTCAGTGGGACCTGTCACTCACCTTTCCTGACAGCGTGGACGTGAGGGGGGGCGGAGCCACAGAGTCTGAAGGACAGGCTGTCTGGGTTGTCAGGGATCTTCACAATCCTGGAAGAAGGACGATCAATGAGACAAATGGATGTTATTGTGTGTGTGTGGTTGTGTGTGTTGGTGTGTTTCCCCTCACTCCTTGGCCTTGGTGGCGACCAGCAGCCGCAGGGAGCGTCGAATGCAGAAGGCCTGGCTGATCATGGTCTCCACCTCGGAGAAGGGCCTGAGGAACAGCAGGTCCTCGTTGATGGTGTAGATCTTCCTGCCAACCTGCAGACCGGCCATCTGGATGGACAGACGGACAGGAATGTTTATTTTTAGGTTGGACCCTCGTTCCGGCTTCGTCTGAAGCCCCGTTCACACAGAGAGACTCTCAGGTGTGGATGACATTCTGAACTGTGTCTCCGATAAAGTATAATTCAAGTTTTTATCTGATCTGTTGTGTTTTACTCTGAGGAACCAAAACCAAAATGAAAGAGAGTAAATCAGTGTGCACAGCTCAACCTGTTCAGTCTTGTCATTTATTTTCCTGCATACGAAGAAGATGCCTTTCACGGAGGGAGTGTATATCAAGATTTGGCTACTGGATGTGATTAAACTGCACGGTATTTACACCTGAGTCTCCTGCCTGGATTTGCACATGGTTACAGTGCTTTCAGTTTGCACAGTATTTTATTTACATTTCTCCCTCTCCCTCTTCCTAATGCGAGCCACATGTTTGTGTTTGAAACCAGTGCTGGTTTGACTTATCAGATCTTGCCTCTTTGCTTTAACTAAATGTAATCTGATCAGTCATGGCGCATGTAAGCATGTTGAAGAGACAAATATACTGTACATGCACGCAGATTACCAAACACGCTTAGATGTCAGCTTCTAAAAATCCTTTCAAATGACAGGCACACAGCACCGCGGCCCGCTGCCCGTCAGTAAAATGCAGTCATCTCGCACATCTTCGGTCACGTTGTGAGAATAATGCTGCCTCTGTATGTTCGCTGTGTGAGTCCAGTGTCCTGGGCACAGATCCGGTAGGGTGGCCTTGGCTGAGCCAGGCCCCAACTCTGGACAACGGCCCTGGGTGGATGTAGGAACGACTGGGAGGAGCCACAGCCATCTGAATGTGGAAGGATGTATGTATGTGTGTGTGTGTGTGTGTGTGTGTGTGTGTGTGTGTGTGTGTGTGTGTGTGTGTGTGTGTGTGTGTGTGTGTGTAGCTTTGGTGCCAGTCTGCACGTGACTCTCTAATAGTATCATATAGTGAAAGAGCCCTGTGTGTGTGTGTGAGCGAGTGTTTCTCGGCCCTTTTCAGAGCCCCATGGGAATCAGCTGAGCTTCATTCACTGTGCTGGCACACAGGCTGTGTCACAACTAGCAATCCTGTTATTGTGGTGAATCGGGGACATTGGGGGATGAATAACAGAGGGAGAGGAGGGAGAGAGAGAGGAATGGAGAAGAAGGTGCAGAAGGGAGGAAAAGAGCAAGGCTTTATTGTGGTGGAGGGAGGAGGAGAAAAGATTATCCAGTGAGAAAAAAAAATGCTATAAAGTAAAAAATAACAGAAAACGATGGCTAAACCTGAACCAGAGGAAATTATTTTCCATCTTTGAACCTGATTTCACAAACAACCAGAGCCTCGGCCTGAGGTTTCAGGTATGAAGATGGTGGACAAATTTGCCAGAGATGTGAATGAAAGGTGACACTGTCTGTGATTTGTCTCAGGGTGCAAAAACAAGAACAAAAGCCATTTTTACTGCCTGTTCCTGAAAACTATACATTATAATAATACGATTTAGTTGAGTATATAAAACAACAGACTGAATAATCTCATGTGTTTTTAATGTTTTGTCATAGCCTTTTCTCCAGTGTGTTATGTGGAGGTGATGTGAGTAAGCGTGTCTAATGGCTTCACAGCCAATCAAAAGCAAGTCCTTCCAGACTGACAGCAGCCGTCCAAACAGTAGACAGCCATTACCTACCGGAACTGATGCCCCAGGGCAGGAAAGAGATACAGAAAGCGTGTGTGTGTGTTGACCATTACCTCAGCGTGTGAGCCCCTGGTGACAGATTTCACCACAATGGCTTTGTTTTTCTCCTCTATCTCGAAGCCGTAGTCTTCCTCCTCTGGGTGAATCTAGCACAGAGAAAAAACATCTAATTACTGATGGCGACTGACTGTCAGGCTTCAATATCTCTCACTGCTTTCATATCATGAGTGAGCAAAGAGGCAAAAATTACAGTGACACGCACATTCTTATTTCCTGCTCTGCTGATTTTGTTCACACCCCAGAAATATCTTGTAATTAAATCTCATATCTAAATGATTACTGTATTTGCTGCAGTGTCTTTTATTTCCTCTGATAAATCACTGAAGTTTCATTTTACAAAAGGTGACACACAGGCTTCTCTCTCTGGGTGGTCTCACATCCCATACACAAAGTATCCATGCATTTTAAACCCTGCACATTTGCAATTTGTGATTTTCATCGCACATCAGGTGTCTCACATCCGACAATGCGTCTCATGTTGTATTCCCGCCGGCGGGGCGAGGCTTAGAGTTCGAGTTAAACGCTGTCGTCACCAAGCACATTAGCCGGCTCCCATTAGGTAAAAGCTAAAGGGGCCATCTTCCTGCTGCACGGCCCTGATAAGATGGAGATCTCTGCTGTTACATCAGAGGAGATGGCTGCGGTAAATAAAGAGTTCCTGCACTTCACTTTGGTAATAGCCATGAGGGATGATTAGTTTTGCTAATCAAGGAGAGAAGCATTCTCCACTTCTTGTGCAAAGTCAGATAGCGTGGCTTCTCCCCACTCTGACCTGGAAAAGGAGGACGCTACTGATGCTTCTAGGTTGAAGATTAATGGAATTAACCAAAGACTTTCTGTTTAAGCCTCAGGAAAACACAGCCTGCCAGCCCCCAAACAGTCAACACTGACCATATTTTATGTGCTAAATAAATATACGTTAATGAGGTTACGTTTAGTTACGAGTGTGTTACTTGCCATGTGACCTATTCAACAAAATATAGGGACATCCCATGATCATTCAAGTTGTGGGAGTCTTCATCAAGTGAGTAAACACTCTCCATCTGTTCTGTAGTGAATCTATCATCTTGAACACAATTTCTTCAAACATCAGAAAATAGCAAAAGATCTTTTTCAAGTTGAGATAATATTGTTTACACAGGGAGTAGTTTAGACTATGACCTTCTTCTTTAGAAGAACGTGTGTTGGCCAGAAATAGATACAGGCAGCTGCTTCATCCCATTAATTATTTAATTTATTTGATTTAGCTAAGGTTGAATTGTAAAAGTTAGTGAGTGAGTTTTCTCTCTTTATCTCAGTAATTAAGGAAATAAAATCAAATACACTGCTGTTTGTATCACTTTATGGAGTTGGTGTTGATTGTTGATGTGAGTGTTGCAGATTGCATTGGGTCTGTGCATATAACTACTGTTCTACATGTGTTGTGTTTCATAAAAAAAAACATTCCCAAACACTTAGGAACTTCAGGAATCTGTTAACAGATGTGTCGATCTTGGAGAGCTACAAATCACTTCACAGAAACTAATGTGATGCTCATTGTCTCACAAAAATGCTCCAACATGACCACTGTAATGCTTTTTAACTGGTGCAAATAGACACTTTTTTTTTTAAATCATAGGCAGTGCAGGGGTAGCAGTGCACATCCCTTTTGGTTTGTGTCCCTTCTCTCATCTTCACCCAGTTCTTCCAGCAGCTGTTCTCTCATGTCACGGGTTAAGATCGTTAAATGTCAACGAAATCACAGAGGTTAAAGAGGAGGAAAGAATGTAAACACACACGTAGGGAGAGAGAGCGTTTGTGAGGAGGACAAAACTGAGATATTGTTGTTTTCATTTTCTGTCTTTTTAGATAAGGGAACTGAGCAGCCTTTATAAAATAAAAATAATAAAATAAAAACTCCTGGGATCTAAGACAGGACAGGAAAGGTCACAAGTCCTGGGTGGCGAGCCATTTTAAATGTTTCATATAAAAAGAGAACATTCATTGAACAGGGAAAAAATCCAACCTGGACTCATTAGCAGGCATTTGGCTGTTTACTGTCTGTGTATAAACATGAAACGTTTCAGTGTTTCATCTTCAAATGAGGATGAATGTACAGAATATGTGACTACAACAATAATCCTCCTGTCAGCTCTCATAGTTCCCATTTTGAGAGGACGACACTCATTGAGATGCAAACAGATTTACTGTCCTTATTGTCATCAAAGCAGCCTCCACTCCTGTGAGAGGGAGGGAGGGAGCGAGGGAGGGAGCGAGGGAGGGAGGGAGGGGGCTGTTTCTGTGTGTATAGTGATGCTAATTACATCTACCAGTGGAGATACCACAGAAGAACACACACACAAACGTCTAAACAAACTGGAGGATATATTAGATGACAGTTAAAGAGCCACACCATACAATATTACCCCTATATCTTTACACACACACAGGCTTTGTTATTCTACACGTGTCTATATTTATCTGGATGAAAGACATGTTCATCTGAACTTTGAAAGAGCAGCTTTTTTTTCTCCTCTGAGTACGTCTATCGTCTATAGTGTCCATTTATCCAGTGTTTGCTCAAAAGGGAACAATAGACTCTGTAACCACACTATATACATATATATATAAATATATATGCATGTGTGTATGTGTGTGTGCTGTGGCTCACCACAAGAGACTTGGCCAAGATGTTTTCGATGAGTTTGAAGTCGTTGCGTTGGAGCTGCTTGCTCTTGGTGCTGGTTCCCTCTGTCTCTTCGTCTGCATAGAAGCGGAAGAACTGGGACTCGTCTTTGAATTCACTCTTTTCCAAAACTGAAGAAGAAAACACACACACACACACACACACACACACACACACACACACACACACACACACACACACACACACACACACACACACACACACACACACACACACACACACACACACACACACACACACACACACACACACACACACAGTTATTGCATAAAGTAATGAGGCAAATACCAGTCGGCCATATCTCAGTCTTTCCCGTTCAAAGCTGATTTGAATAAATATATTCAGCCTGGATTGCACCAATAAAGTTTAATTTACTCTCAGATTAGCTCTAATCACAGTTTAGTAAAATTAGTTTTTAAATTAACAACAGTTTCCTTTGTAAACCAGCAACTTGACAAAGGTTCATTATAAAACTCAACTGTGTTTAGTCTGTCTCAGTCTTCTTTGAGGAATTCGATGTTGCTTCATCACTAACACAGTAATTGTAAAAGCTAAACCTCTTCAACCAGGTTTAAGTCAACCCAAGATCACAGTGTACACTCGAGTTTAAATTTCAATTTCAACTTCGACCGTGACTCAGTCTGAAGTTAAACCTTGTTGGTGTAATCCAGTTACATGATCATACATGTTCAAACTGATTTCCCCTTTAATATCTTGACATTTGTGAGGCGGTGTGATATGACGGCACACGCACTGTTCGCAGGTCATTTGCAGCTTCAAAGGACCTGAGGAGATGTACATGTCGCCCGAGCAGAATCAAAAGAAGCTGCCGCCTAATGTGGGGACATCTTCGCACACACCACTAACGCTTAATTAGCTCATTAGCTAATGACGGAGCAGAAACATCTGGAGGCAGACCACATCTGGGGCGTAGCTAGCACAGGGCCAAGGCTCGGGGAGACTCTCCGGAGAACATAAGAAACTGTTGTGTTGTTGTGTTGTGTGTGTGTGTGTGTGTTTGTAAATCCCACTGTTGAGCTGAGCCTCCCTCTAACACATGGGGCACTTGAAACAGGTGAGCACTGCAGCACATTATAGATGCTCCTCTAGTCCCAGTGTTTCTGGAGCTTGAACCAAAACACACCACCACGACCTCACTGCACTGAAATCTAAATTACAGAGTGCGAGCGTTGATTCATCTCAACAACGGCTTCCTCGAGTGAAAGGTCCTTCATTGTGCTGCTTTCTTTGGATCACTGAATTACAGGACGTTGTGCCCTTTCACAATCATTTTGGGAGTTCTCATTTAAGTCAAGTTGGAGCTCAAGATCTGGATGCGGCTGGAACAGGTGCAGCAGGAGACAGGAGTAATGGCTGAGATGACAAGGCATGCACCACTGTGCTGTGAGCGCTTCAACAGCTGGCACTGACATCGCCTCGCCTCAGCGTTTTGATCTTCACATTTGGACTTCAGCCACGATGTGGGCGAGGGATTTTATTGTGTTGAGCAGAATTAAGAAAATATCCATCCTCTTTGTGCAACGGTGGAGTTGCCATTGGTGACGCGAAGCCTAGAGCTCACACACACATTCACAGACGTCACAGACCGCCAACCAGGGATATTGCCTAATCTTACAAGTGTGTATGCTTGTGTGTGTGTGTGTAGGTGTATGATTCTGTGAGGCCACTGTAAAATCAAGCCTTGCATAGGAAACTCAAGAGAGCCAAAGGTACCCAGCTGTTCAGAGATTTGGAGAGCATCTGGCAGCCTCAGATGAACAAAAGCTTTAACAAACTGATTTACACGCACTCACAGGCCACGCCCACTTCCACTGGCCTCATGCCAACTCAAACGCCACTTATTTCCTCTGAGTCATGGAGGCTGTGGTCATATAATGCCTTAACACCACCTATTCAATTGGAGGGTGTGCTTGCTCCGGAAACTCAGTCATGGACTGAATAACACACAGAGTTACACATACACACACACACACACATACATATACATACTCTCAACTAGAAGTTAAGAACAGCCAACGGTGAAGAAAACAGAGTTAAGACTCATTCAGCTCTGTTTACAGGAACAGGGAGGCAATGACAGGAGTTTTAACCAGAAATGTAAATTATGAAATATGACCCACTGGTGACAGTTTCCAGATAAATGTGAAGCAGATACATTCACCAAAATTTACTCTAAAGAGAATTATGGAAAGATATATCTTTATTTTGTTAATTAAGCATCAATTAATCTGTCAATATTGATTCCTCTTACGGTAGTTTACATACACTATTGTCCAATGGATAATGACTTTTAAATGACATTGTGGCTCTGAAGTAAATGTATTGCAGTGTCTGCTGCTGTGCCTGAAGGGCAAAATGCAACAGATGTTCAGGACAGACATGTGGATGAATGATGTAAGCAGGTATAAGGACAGACGAAAGGCCTTTTAACTGCCTTATCTGTTAACAGCGATCCTCCCACTGCTGAGGAGCCAGACAGGGGAGAGAAGAAGAGTTCAAGAGGAGCCAGGTGAGGAGCGACAGATGTGCTGACTAAGAGCTAAAAGAGAGAGAGTTGAGGAAGGGGTGAGGTGAGCAGACAGGAGGGGGGGGCAGAGAGGCTGTGACCCCCGGAGAAGGGCAAGAGAAGAGAGAGATAAAAAAGAACAGGTGACACTATCCCACAGATGGTGGTATAGGAAGGCGTGTGTGTGTGTGTGTACGTAAAGGAGTGACAATGTGTGTGTTTAAATGACAACAAAACAAGAAGTCTAAAGAAGATTTCAAACTTAAAAACAGATTTACCTGTGTGTCCAATCACAGAATATAAAATTATATATATGACCTCCAATTTAGATTCAAGTACATCAGGCTCCATCAACTGTTATTCAGTAACACTTTATAATAACTATACACTATTAAGTATTTAAACACAGTTACAGATGTTTAACTCTCCATTACTAAGCTAATCTATAATAAAACACATATTAACACCCTCACTAACCATTAGTGCATGTCTCCATCATTGCATGTATAATGTACTGTTTAATAGTGTGTAGTTATACAGTGTTACTCCAACACTAACTAGTTCTTACTTCACACATACAGTAAGTCGGTGTGTGGAGATGACTGATTCAGGTTCAGGCCTTAACCAGTGGTCATGGCTCAGTGCACTGACCCAGACGGCCATGTATAGCAAAGCCAAACGGCTCTGGTTAAGGTACACTGCTAATGCTGTTTACATTCAACATGCTGGGCTTGAGCCATGGCCGCTGCATTACAATGTGGTCGGTGAGGTTACAGAGACTTGGCTAGGCCGGGGATGCTAATTTACGATGCCCCCTTTTCAAACCTGATGATGACAATGTGACAGAGAAGAGATTGATGTTAAGTTTTTGTGTTGCGAGAGAGAGAGAGAGAGACACTGCAGTGCAAATGAGGGACAAGATAAACAGCAAAGAAAAGAGGGTAAAGGGGAAAAGGAGGAGAATTAACAAAACAAGAGCATTAATGAAATCTAAACTGCAGGTTCAAGGAGACAATGTGCAATGTGTGTTTTTTTTAATGGGAGCTGAGTAACAGCGTCATCAAAGTAGAAACCCTCAGCTCAAGACTGTGTGTGTTTATCCATCCTCCATATGTGTGCATGTGTGTGAGGGAGAAATTAACTGACCGTGGTGCATGAAGCCGCTGTTGCAGAGCCCCACGCCCAGCGTCACGGCGTCCTCTCGGGTCGAGCAGTCTCCCTGGGAAACCAAATGAAACCGATGATGACGCACACAGTCGGTCAGTTACAAAGCCTGTTAACACCTTCTCATACACAGCAGACTGCAGCGCTGCTCCCCTGAGTGTGAGGATGGTGATTATTGAGGCAGCATGTGTCAGTAAATATGTGTTGAATAAAGACAAGGAGAGATTAGGAGGCTGATTATACAGGTCTGAATCTACCTGAGTAAATGTCACTGTTAACAGATGGACTGAAAGCTCCATCAAGGGGCTGAAAATATGACAATGCTCATTCATCTTTGTGATAAGGCACATTGCATCTTTGAAAGAAGGAAAAGTAAAATTTCAAAATTCAAATAATGTAATAAATTATAACATAAAAGTACATACAGTATTTTACACTTTTCATGTGTTTGGTTTAGAGTGCTGATCCATAAGAGAGGAGGCTCTGAGCCTCTCTTCTGATTGGCTGATTGTTTTTGAGAGTGACTTTGTCAAGATATTGCAGATTTTAGGTTGAGCACTCAGAAAAAGCTAATTCTTCAATGCTGTATGTTGGGTCCAGGCGGGCGGGACTTGGTGACTGCTTTGTTGTGACATAACAGAGTTACAGAGGTCCTGTCACTCATTCTTCTGAATATGGGCTATGCACTTTTCTCTGTGGACTGACGTTTTGATACTTTCAGAGTATTAATCTAGAACCTCAAACTGATTTATAATCAATGAAGCCATGAAATCTCATTTTACAGAACATGAGACCTTTAACAGGTCATAGTACCATCACCACTTTTGCTGCTGGTTTCAAAACAGAAACACTCTCTCTCTCCAGAACTGTCGAAAATTGTGAAAATAGGTTTCTACATTTCAACATTCACTGTTATTTTTGGAGAAAACTCAAAATGTAGTTGCAACAGGCCTTGGCTGTTCTCTTAGAAATTACTGACTGGTGACAAAAGATGCTAAAGACCCAAAGCACTGTTTCCTGAAATGCTGATGCTGAGTAAGTGCTCAAACAATCAAAGAACAATCCCACAAGAAGGACACTATGAAAGACACATATTCACAGTAATGATGGTTAATAAGATTTGATGCACACTTTGTGCCTTTTGCAGTATTTTGTGCTGTGTGGCTTAAATTGCAATTGACACTGATTTTACCTGGGAGAGCAGCCAGTCCACCAGTTTGCTGGCAGGCACCACAGATTTAAAGGTTTTCAGGTGGTGGTCTCTGTCCCTACAAGAGTGGGGAAAAAAAGAGCAAAACAGGTTTAACAAAAATGTACTTTGACGTGAAGTTGCAACATTGCACCAGAATTAAAAACAGACAGTCAGCAGCTTTGTATGTAGATGTACAGATAACAAAACCTCTTTGTGACACCCAACATGATCTGCTTTGCCACATTTCTTGTGTAACACACAGGGAAGACAGTAAACAGCATATGTCCTGATTCTGAAGTTGTAGGTAAAATAACAGCTCTCCACATTCACTGTTTTTCACTTTTTAAATTCTGCACCTTTGAACTTTTGGTAAGATTACACACAAATGTGCACGGTGCATGCTTCTGTTCGACATGTAAACATGTGAAACAGGAAAGAGGATGTGCGGTTGGCTCTGTGACTCAGTGGGTGTATCACATCCGACAAAAAATGAACATTATATTCTATTTGCTTTAACATCTCGACACTGTGAGTAAGTCTGAACCGCCCGTACTGTAAACGAACAAAAGCCAAACACAACACACACACACTGTGCAGATGTGGTCAAGCTGTGCACTGACCTTCAAGCAACATGAAGAGTGAGTGACTTCCAGACATCGTTTGTAGATCAGTCGTTTTATTTATCACCAACAACATCATCCTTCACACAATAATAAATCTCAGGCATTATCAAGATTGATGGATTTGGTTTTTATCTATTGTTGTGACTCTTATTCGCTGCTCTTTAATGTTATGAAACCGGGGCCACTTTGTCACTCAGCAGACTTTAATAAAACCATGGCACAGTTTATTATTATTTACGATTCATAAAATGCAGCACATCCATCACTCAAACATTATAATTAATGGTTGCTACTTACAATGCCAATTTAGTGATGGATTATTAAAGAAAAGCCAGGCTGTATTACATAATAACTGGCTGGCAGACAGAGGGATTGCCTTTGTATGTTAATAGGATTTGTCCCCAGACCAAAAAGCTCTTTGTTTGCACCGACAGAAATTCCGGCCACTTCAATCAGCGGGTGAGTGATGGAGGGACAGATAGAGATATGGAGGGGGGAGAGTATGAAGGGAGGGGCTGCGCTTGACAGAGAGAGAGAGTGTGAGAGAGAGAGAGTGTGTGTGTAAGTGTGTATGTGTATGTCAGAGGTACACGATGTGTGTTTCCTGTGCCACACTGCATGTTCCTTCCGATGGAAAACTTTTTTTGTGAAGTGAAATCTTTCTTCCACTTCTGTAAACTAAGATTTAGCCTCAGAGTGTAGATTAGTTTTAGTTAAGATTAAGCTAATTTGAATTACACCAACAATATTTAGCTTTTTAAAGCAGATTAAATCATGGTGTTTGAATAGAAATTCAATTTTAGAGATTAAATTTAAACCTCTCTCTAGTTTTTACTTTAAACCAAGATTAAATTTAATTCTGCTGCAACAAAACTTTGAACTCCAATTTAAACTTTGAGTTTAAACCAGTCTTAGACTGTGCAATATTTATCAATCATGCAATTTCAAGGGAATCCACACCATCTCTTTATGTATTGAATGCATCACATTTATTCTTACATGTTTATAAAATATATTATCCATTCTTTTGTGGGTTGTTTTTATTCTGTTTTCAGATGCTCACAATTTTGTTCTGCTGAGGATCTTTAGGTGCAAAATGTAAATGACAATTAAGATGACCAAACTGAAATATAGTAAAGAGTTAACTTTAAACTGCCAGCTGAGGAGGTTTTACTTTTACAACAGCTGCATCTTTTAGATGAATTGACCAATACTCAGATCCATAAAAAAAAATGAAATTTAAAAATTTTAAAAATGAGACAAACTCAATTTGCTGATTTTGATGATGAATTTTTCTCCAGATGTCCAGAGCAGCTGCTCCACCGATGCTCCAACAACACAACTACTGTTAAGGTAGAAATGTTTTAGCTACAGTAGCTATCAACAGTGAGATGTTTTGTTTCGGTAAAGCAGCCATACACCACTCAGTCGTGTGCACGGGGGGGTGGCCCAATTGTTGAAAAACACGTGCTAAAGTGCCCTCTTGGGAGCCAAAATGTGTGCTAAAGTGCCCTCTTCAGTGGCGAGGACGCACTGTAACTGCCCTTTTTTTTTACTTTTCGCCCCTGCCCTTCAAAATGTCTGTGCTCTTTTATACTTAGCTAACAAGTATTCAACTAACCCACTATATTTCAAATTCTCACAATGAGTGACTCTTATTGAGCTTCCTTAGAAAAACCTCCACCTATAAAACCCTGTCATCTTCCAGCTGAAGTGGATCTTAAACACACGAACCCACAGAAGCTCAGAGACGTCCAGGTGTCCGAGTCGGACAGGAACGAGGTTTGAGGGTCGTCATGAGTGGCAGAGATGCTGTTTGTTCAGGTTTTACAGAGAGGGTGACGTGGGCCGAATGTGAGCCCTTCATGAATATGCAATCATGCACCTGTAGGCCAGGCAAATTAACATAGAGAGGGGGGAGACGGAGGAGGGCGGGGGGGAGAGGAGAGGGAGGAGTGAAGGGCAGGTACTTACTTGATAACTGGCATGTGGAGGCAGTGGAGGCGGCAGTACAGCCTGACGCCCTAGAAGAGAGGAAACACTGAGCCGCTGAGTCATCGAGCGAACACACCTTAACTAAACAAGTACAAGCAGAGATTTAACCGCTGAGTAAAAGAGCTCCCCCGCAGCTACGATTTCAGGACAAGAACTTCAAAACCACTGTTTCTTACCGATGCCAACATAACCACCGCAAATCATTTCTAACCTTTATGTCATTGTTTTGGAATCAAGCTTCTGATTTGAGTTTTATCTTCTGAGATGAGTTTGGTGCCTCCAGGAAGAGAGATCTGAATATTTGCATCAACTGTTACATTGACTTACATGTTGAATGAATGCATCAGGTTGACAAACTCTCTCTCTCTCTAAGTAACTAATGAATCTGGTGACAATTAGAGCAGCTGCAGTTGGACCAAATCTTTTTCTTAAGTTAAATATTAAGTTTTTTGAATACTGTAGAGTAATACCTGCTGTTAATTTCTTATTCAATAACTGATCACAATATATATATATATATAAAACATAAACTGTATATAAACAGTATATGACGCACATGTTGCCCCCCCCCCCCCCCCCCCCGTTATTGTTTACATCATCCCCAGACACAGAATTACAGTTACCTTGGACATGATGTCCTCCATCTCGCTGCGGGCCTTGTAGGTGCCGTCGTCATAGCGGAAGCGGTACAACACCTGCTCGTTCTTGAACTGGTGCTTGTCCGACACTGAAATATCAACCAGAGGAAGAGAGCGTCACTCGGCTGCGCTACGGTTTGAGTAACAGCTGATTCACGATTAATAACCCAACAACCGTCAGTGAGCTTTGTTTTCATGTCTCTCACTGACAAGCTGAGTCTGGGTCAGTAAAGTTGAGAAAGGCCCATGGTTCAAGGTTTCTGAATAGGCACACGCAAAAGTAATTACACAACGTTTATTGTCAGAGTTGAATCACACTTGTATCTGAGGAAATTTTGCAAAGTGAGGCAAGGCTTAGGCTGCTGTTCACTTTCCATGCAAACACAATTTCCATATTGTTCGGGGTATAGTGGAGCTTTAGGTTTTTAATGCATGCTGCCAACTGTTTAATGCATTAAATGTGCTGAGGGTACTGGAGCTAAAGAGGCGTGAGGCAAATGTTTGGGGGAAATAGTGCAGTTGTAAATTCATGTTTGTGTTGGGAAAACCATGACATTCAAATACTTCACATAGCAGACAGCTGCCAATTCTCATAAACAGTCCCTCGAGCAGCTTAATAAACCCCTGAAACATTCAAAATAAAAAAAAGTTCTCACTGGTGATCAATCCGACACAGAAAATGGAAAGTGACTAATACATACACAAACACATGCCTGTTGGAGGAGCTGACAGTGAGATCTGCCAAACAGAGGCAGTTTTGGTTCCACCACAACAAGTTGGCATGAGCTCAAACAAGCTGCTGGTTGTCTCAGTCTAGACTTAAAATGCCCTCATAAAAGCCAAAAGAATGCACCACAGAATCAACCATTGTAAATTGTCAAACGTGGAATTTAAAGTACCCGTGAGAGAAAGATGAATTATTACAGGGGTGAGAGAGAGATGTCAGAACTATAAACAGTCAAATGGGAACTGCTGTGTTTTTAAGAGGTGCTTAGATAAAGTTTGCATTTGTGCTATAAACTGCATGTGACTGACTCCCTCCTGCTCTGCACACCCCAGCAGTGGTAGATGGACAGCTTTAATTTGCCTCTGTCACATCACCTCTCTGCGTCTGTCTGCTGATATCTACACTTTGCCTGCAGGGAACGAGCCTCTCCACTTCGACCGCAAAGAAAGCCTCGCCGCTCCCCCACAGAGACCTGCGTGTCATCACTGTATCTCTCTCGGGGGGGGCTGCGGTGCTGATGTGAGGGAGGATTTCAGATTTTCTACAGGTATTAAGGAGCATGAACGTCAGGTCTCAGCAAATTTCCCTGCGAGGGCGGTGGTGGGTATAAATCGTGACAGAGGTTTGCTCTTGCCATGTGCGTACATGTATATCTGTCTGTGTATGAGTGTGTGCGTAACATCAGACAATGACTATGGATCGTGTTTGTTTCTGCCATAAACTGTGAGCTGGATGAGGGATGGAAGGAGAATGTGAATCAGAAAAGAGGAGAGTTGGCAAAGGACAAATCGAGGAAGAAAGGATGAGAAGTTAAAACACGTAGAGCATCAAAATGAAAATTGAGGAGGAACAGAAGACGACACAGATGTAAGAAGAGAGGAGAGCTGAGGGATTTTTGTTTTGTCTCACCGTGGTGTATGATGCCGTTCTCCAGTAAGGCCTGTCCCAGGTTGACGCCCTCGTCAGGTTTGCTGATCTCTCCGCTCTCTATCAGCCACGACACAAACTCACTGAGGACACAGGACAAAGATGTTTGTGATGAGCCCACGTTTCTTGAACTGATAAGTGATAACCTCCTCACTGTTTTGGTTTTCAAACTGTCTCCATCATTGGCACTGGACTGGTTCTCATGCGGTGGAATCCCACATCAGTCACCTGGCAGACATGAAGTGAGGGTGCCACCATGCCACTGTGTGTTTTTGTGTTTTGTTGTTGTTGTTGATAAAGTTGGCATTTCTGAAAATAGACCTGTTTTCTTTTGAATTTCTCGTTCAAGGCTCAATTTGTTGAATGACCTTAGAGCATAACAGATACACAGAGAAAACTGACTCACACACACTTTGAACATTAAAAAATAAAACTCTGTGCCAATCAAATCATTTGTCCTTGCATCAACAATCTACAACAGGAAAATGTGGAATCACTTATACTGTATGTCAAGCTTTTTTAAATTGCGGGTCAGATTAGGGAAGTAGGGATGTTTACTAACCAGACTAAATCAAAAACAAGCAACAAGGGTAGAAAATAATACTAAAATGGAACTTTTTTTTTATATATAAAAACCTAAATCTTACAACCTTTACGGAAATATTTTGCTGTTTCTAAACGCAATTTCAATGCACTGCTCAAGTGGCAGCCCCTCTAAAACTACACTATATCTGCAATTGTTAAGTTCCGTTATTATGGATTATATAGGTACATGCACCACCATTGAGGAAATACAAGGTTCAGGTAGTTCCTTTATTGCTGCAGTAACGTTTGAACTACAGTATTAAGTCTATATGTTTGCATAACATAAACTACATCAGTGCAGAGTTTAACTGTTTCCATTTTAAGGTTGGATTGTTCAGGGTTGTCAAAACCAAAGCTAGAGAACAACAGACTGTGGTTATTGTTGGATAACACGTATGCTAACACGAATACTAATGGTATGTTGTTTTCACCACAGCATTAGCTATTGTTTGTTCTCTTGTGCTGGGTTTCACTGATGCAGGCGATGCATATACTGTAGTGATCACTATATGTAAACAGTATGTACGCACTGCAATAAGAGCCTGTTGCTTTCACATGTGACACAGCCAGTGAAATGTATCTGCTCTGCAGCCGAGCTGGCCTTTACGTTAACTTGCGCAATGTTGTAACAGGTTGACACCGCAGCAGGACTCTCTCAGCACCAGGCTGTTTACTCTTTCAGCCTGGACGACAACAGTGCAGATGAACCACTGTGACCACAGAGACACACACACTGCATGTTCTATCGATATGTAGAGTTCATCCGTTTCTCTCTTGCTACAAATATCCCTCCGAGCCGCTTTGATACCGACCAAATTTAAGCGCCTCAGCTCCGCTCATGTCCTTTCACACTCAGTGTGCGCTGAACAAATGTTTGAAGGAGAAAATTACTTTCTCGCCTTTCTCCGTCTTTCATGGTGCTGAGTAAAATCGCCTCCCTGCATAATGATGAAGAGTGAATTGGAGAGATCGACTGTGTGTGTGTGTGTGTGTGTGTGTGTGTGTGTGTGTGTGTGTGTGTGTGTGTGTGTGTGTGTGTGTGTGTGTGTGTGTGTGTGTGTGTGTGTGTGTGTGTGTGTGTGTGTGTGTGTGTGTGTGTGTGTGTGTGTGTGTGTCTGTTCATGAATTCTGGGACCAGCATGGCAATAATTTTGAAGCATGCGTGTGTGAGAAATCTGCACTTCTGTGAGGATTTGCTTCCAGACAGTCATGCAACGGCTGTACGAGAGTGTGTCTGATCGCTTAGCGTTCAGAAATGTCACCATGTGCAACTTGTATGTGCGAGTTTATCAAGTCAATGCACAAGCATAACCACAGTGTGTGTATGTGTGTGTGTTCATCTCAAGCACTAGTTGTATATATTCGCAAATAAGCACAAAACAAAATATCTTTATCATCAAGTAAGTGTAAGTGTGTGTGTGTGTGTGTGTGTGTGTGTGTGTGTGTGGTGAGGTCAGTCTGAAATGCATCTTCATTTTTTTCTGACTGGAAATTGTCCACTCATGCCTGCATTGTTAGTGTGTGTGTGAGTCTCTGTATGTTCATGTCAAAGCTGGTAACTGCTAATTGACACTGACCGGGCGTTTGAGTAAATGTGAGGAGATGCTGTGTGTGTGCGTGCGTGCGTGCGTATGTGAGGGTGTTATGCAAGACTCGGTTTAATTTTGGACACAGAACTCTAATGGGAATGAATATGATGAGCAGGAGTAGTGAGCGCGTGTGTAAGAGAGAGAGAAAGCCAAATGGACACAGCTATTGAGAGCAGAAGTCAATCTAATAGAATTGTGGTGATAACAGCTGATGATTAGTTGAACTGCACTTTTCTGTGGCCAAAAAAAATTGTCGATTAAATCGCTTTATCATAAACAGTATGAACTACATACTGATCTCTATAATTCTTTCTCCTACAAGAATAATCAACATCCTTTACTGTTCTATACTGCAGAAAATGATGCAATATGTATGCAACAGTGCAAGTGTACACCAGTGTCACTGTCAATTTAATTTTTTTTTACCACAACAGACACCTTTTCTCTTGTTTTCTAAGATCTTCCTGGAACCATCTCACCACTTCATTTGTTCTAGCTCCATTTCCTTTGTGTATTGCATCATGCTTTCACACTTGACTTTTTTTTTTTCATTGCACTTCATTTTGTCATGTTTATACTGTGAAAACATGACACGCAAACTAAAGTCTTCTTCAGACTGAGCTTATGCTACTGATGTGCTTTTTCCACAGAATGCTAGTAAACATGTTCAAAAACTAAAGCTAGTGGAACAGAGTAATCCAGAGGTTGTGCAGGAGGATTAGTCTCAGCAGCTCCTCTCAGCACAAAAATGTGACAACAAAACAATACAAGACAATTAGGAGGATATATATCATTACTTTAGATACCCATAATAATGCTAGACAAGCACAAAAAGTAGCAATTATCCAATAGGAAAATGTATAGTGTGTTAACAGGACCAATTTTCCAGTGTAGATGGCAGACAAATGATGGTATTATGCTATCAAGACAACAGGGTGCGATCATACTGGCAGTCTCTGTTTAATGCGTTGAGCACTCCTACTCTGCCTGAGGCTAATTTCATCAGTAAGGCAATTGCAGGGCTAATGCAGGTTGCACTCATGGGCAGGAAATGACTGGGTGATAAAAGCAAGGAAAAGTGGTGGAGATAGCAGAAAGTGGAAATGGACTGAGAGTGAGGGAGACAGACGAACGAGACCGACACCACGTGAACGGGGCCGAGGAAGGAGTCGGTGACATGTTGGCAAACACTGGAATTTCAACCATCTGCTACTGTTCTGGCACCGACTCTGAACTCTGACCCACAAGTGGACGAAGGAAGATAAAAACATTACATCCAAGTGAGGGTGGTAATGACGAACTGTTCCTAATAACAGTGGGGAGGGTGAGGGTTGAACACACACACACACACACACACACACACACACACACACATACACACACACAGAGCGATTCCTGGAAGGTCTCAGGATCCAGACTATCTGAGAGGAAAACACCCAGACAAGGATGGTGGACGCCTCCTGTAACACCATTACATTTTTCTCAGGGACTCTTGTAAATTCACCTCTTGGCGGAGGATAATGTGTTGATGTGTTTGCTACTTCCACATCAAAAACACCCTGTTACCTTGATAACGTTAGTTTCCTCGTTAATCTGCCATCCACACTGGAAAACACCCAGTGTTAACACAGAAAGAGGCGGGGTCTGGGTGTGTGAGTGTGTGAGGTACTGTGGCCCTGAGAGCTCAACTCACTGTAACTAACTGACTGCAAATTCAGAAAAAAAACATTATCTGACAACAAATACACTGCAATTCCAGTTGAATCCGTTGCAGGTATTACAACACAGCGCTGTACAAGTTGTTTTGTGATTTATTTTTTTGTAGCAGATGTGACATCGCACTGGAATTGTTAACCTATTCATATTTGCATGTGCTTTCCTCAGTTGCAAAGTGTTGAGCTCTCAGGGCCACCGTAGACAGAGAGACTTGGCCTTTTCTACAACCCGTGAGAGGAGACCATGAGGGGGCAGGGGTGGGGGGGCTCATTACAGGCAAGAGGATGCAGGGATAAAACAGTTCGGGCACTCTGCCAGGACTCTGGGAGACTGGACACCAGCTCTTTTGAAAGCTTGCTGATCTTATGTAATGACGATTTGTAAAGCTCCCCTTGTGAACAGCACAGCTTTGCAGTCACATTCCTGGAACCTGAGAAAAGCAGACACTGTGGAGGGCAAAGAAACTCACTTTCCCATGAAGCACTTGGGGACAATGCTGAGTTTCCTGCGTCTGTCCTTGATCAGGTGTCGGCTCTTGGTCATCATCATGTGGTAGAGCTTCTCCCCCTTCTCTGCAATCATCACGTAGGCGTCTCGCTCCATGCCCAGTTTGAGACCTGGAAGACAACGGAGGAACAAACGTCTGAATCTGGAGGATTTGTCAAGTTTAAACTTCTGAACAACTAGTGCAGTGAAAACCTGTCGGGAGTGAGAGTGGACAAAAGTAATGTGGGAAGGGAAATAAATGAATAAACTGAACCTCACCCCACACAGTGACTCTTTCACAGCGCCAGGAAAAACACAGCAGACCCATTACGAGGAACAAATTTCTAACTTTTCTCGGTTGCTATCTACACATTTTAAACGCCAAAAAGCCAAAGGCAGTCATGGTGCTGTGAGTCAAACGAGCCCTCGCCTGGACGGCCTGGTTGTGTTCTGGTATTGTGCACGTGGACCAGAGCCAGGATCAGAGTGCGACTGCTTGGGTCTCCCACAAACCTTCTGCAACAAACCCAGATGTTTATCTCTCCTAGACAAGTTGTCTTTAGAGTGAGTAAAGTTCAGCAGGGCGGCGCAATCTTGATCTCATTTCTGTTTTGGTGTTTTTTCTCCCACTTTTATTCCTCTACAGTGAAGTGAAACATGTGAGGGCCCATTGTGAGGCCTGCTGCCCCCCTAAAACCTCTCTACTGTTTGAGCTGCTTAACCTCATCCTAGGGTTTGATGAACTTGTGAACTAAACTGTGACTTTTTCTGACTTGGGCAACTCGACTCCGCTGCACTCCGACTCCCTAAGCTGCTTAACTCAGCTGAGAGGCACATTAAAGCTCCTAAAACAGTCTAGAAAACTATTGTTAACCTACAAGCCCCAGTGTGCTTGATAAACTCTCATGTTTTTGTGCCGTCTGGAAACAAATCTACACGGCTCCAAGTAAAAAACTTAATCCGTAGCCTTAAATACTTCTCTATAACACCATGTTTTATACACTACAGGTCAACCGATTAATTGGTTAGGCTGATAAATCAGTGTCAATGGTACATTTTGTAAACTGTCATCGGCTGAAATTCTTAGCTCTGATAGCAGCCGATGGCTGAGCAGCCTCCAGGATACACCATCTTATTGCACCTGATCTTCACAAAGAAGGTCAGGATACACATTGTGTTCCTCAGATCATTTATATTTAAACAGGGCTCCACATCAACACTGCACACTAAACTAAATACTAAATAAACCTCCTCCTATATCACGTAGCTGAGCTGCCTGCGTTGTTATGGTCTTTTCAATAGGAGGCAGTGGGGGACAAAAGAGGTTATTGTGATTAAAATGCATTGTGTCACTCGCATTCTGACTGACTGAACCGACTCTGATCGGACCGACTGTTCACTCGTCATGAGCTTCTTTTTTTGTGGGGGAGTCGGCTGATTTATCGCCTATAAGCTATCATTAACCTATCATCAGCCTTCAAAAATCCACATCGGTCAACCTGTATTTTAAAAATATTTAAAATACAATATGCTTTAAACTGTGTGATAACCTCTGGATAATCCTATTTTGGAAAAACAAAGATTTACATGCATACAAAATGTGCTTTGCACCATCTTTTGTTTTTAGGACAACAATAAATAAATATTAAAGAAAAATACATCGGGTTCAGCAATGAACGTGCACATGTATTTTAATTGTTTTATCACAGACACGGTCAGTTATTGCTGACTGACTGTCAACCATAACTGTGGCTCGTGGTGACGTAGTTACATTAGGGTCCGATTCATGATGAGAGAACACTTTGTTTTTACTACTGGTAGTATTATGTAGCTTCCTCCGGCACACTGTGCAGAAATAAGCACCTGGCTCCTTCAATTTCTGGCACCAACTTCCGAAACAACTTAGACTTTTAATTTTCTATTTGTTCCCCTCACAGCTTTACGCAGGAGATCCGGCACTTTGAGCCCTGAAATCTAACTTGGCATCTTCGTCAACGAACATCTGAGGCTTTCTCGCAGCACCCAGTCGGCCATTGCTTCACCATTGTGTGAATCTGTGAGCTTTGCCGACTGGTTGCTCAGGCTGTTGATTCAGTCACTTCCCCTGTTGTTGCAGTTTCTTCTTTTCTTGCTGCCTTTTCATGATGCAAGTTGCATTTTTCAGCTTCCAAGCACCAATCGTTTTCATTTTCTTTTAACCATGAAACAATTAATCATTTGGTCCTGAACCATTTGAAGGTGTAGAGTTGATTGACGGGTGTTGGGGGTGGGAATGCTGGCCAAATGAAAAGGGAGTGGGCGGGACAAACAATGTCAGAAGTTTCATGGTTAACTCTTGAATCCAATTTTCCCATTGAGTGTTTGGCGCTGGTCACTGGCAGCCTGTGATGGAGGTGGGGTTGTATTACATTTGACAGCAGCTGGACTGCGCTTAAACAATGAGTGTCATTGAACAACAGACGGGGCCTGTCCGGCACGGGAGGGGCCCTCGGCTTCTGGTTCCAGCTGTCGGAGTTCGTCTCGAGCCGCTCCTCGTCTTCCTGCGCTCGCTGGCATGAGCTTACACCCCCGCTGCATTTTCTGACCCCCGGAAACTTCCGTGAAAACAATGATAAGACGAAAACACCCCCGGTCGGCAGTTGTTGAACAATTAAAAGTCGGTCTGTTGGGAGGGTTGAGGCGAGCCACATGTCTAACACAGGGAGGGAAATAATGCATGAAGAGGGAGAAAACACTGCCAGGATTTATTGCAGTCAAACTTCATCATGAAGCCGTCTAGACTGGAGAGATGAGGGTGAGGGAGAGGTAAGCACAGAGCACATACTGCAGTGCAGTATGGGTAACAGAAAGGGAGAGCAGTAATAGGGAGATTGGGCACTGTGACTGATCTGGCATCTGTTTGCCTCAGGTCGATTTCCGCCAGGTTGAAACTCAACACCGCGAGCTGCAGCGCGCTCTCCTTCATTTACTCCTTCTCTACGACCCCTCTGATCAAGGAGATCACGCGCGGATGACGTTCAACTCTGCTGTGAATAATTACCGAAAAACAACATTTACAAAAACACTACATATTAATGTTGACAGCTGTGCGCCGCTGAAGTGCTAAGCTAAACCAACCAGCATGTGGTAACAATCAGACGTGTCATTTTCAAATAGCTGCAGGGATACAGTTTTTGATTTAAAGCCATCAGAGATATCAGGTGGCCTCGTGTGCACCGCCCACAAAATCTGGTTAAAGCCTTTCACACCGTTTAATGCACACGGCCTAACAAAGACAGATGGTCAGCGCTGAACAGGTGGGGGCACGATTTAAGGCGAAAGAGGGAAGTCGAAGGACGAAGGGAAAACAATTTAGGCAGCGACAAGAATATCAGTTTACGTCACTACACTTAAAATTAGAGCTGGTGAGGCTTTTATAGCTGCTGGTGGACTTTTGGATGAATGCAGCTAGAAAACAAAACAAAACTGAAAAAGGATACAAGTCTTTTATTATAGTAAAAATAGCTGCAGATAAATTAAAGCATCTGTGTGTTATGTAACCGGCCAAGATGCTGCTTTTAGCACATCTGCTCTTTGTGAATGAGACCTGAGATGATTTCAGTCAGACGCCGATTCCTTGAAAGAGAAGAGTCGATCGTCGCAGCATCCGTGTGCGGCGCGCGGGTCAGCCAGGCCACCGGTGACGTCGTGTCACCTAAGCCTCTGTTTACCAAACAAAAGCAGGCAGCTTGTTCAAGGTGGGACATAACTGTAGGGCACAGAACGGCCGGCGTATCCAGGTCGCGAGCACATCCACAGTCATTACTGTGTGCCAGCTGAGGGAGGCCCGGGAGTTTGTGAGTCGAAGGTGACACTGACAGCAGAAAAAACCTCACGACTGCTGCAACTACAACTAAACAGGACAGAGAGAGGGACGGACAGAGACATCTCAAGTGTGGGAAGTGAAGCTCGGTGCTGCAGTGAGCGTGCACACAAAAGACAGAGACAAAATAAATAAAAAATGAGGATCTGTGGTCAAGAGAGTCAGTGGGTGGAGGGCAGCAGACGGCACTTCTATATTCCATAAAACGGGGTTGATGGTGAAACATCTTTCGAAGCAACATTAACATGTTTCTGGTTTTGTGCTCTCAGACCCGTAAACCAGAAGTGCCATAATAAAAATAAAAAAACGACGGCCTTTAAAAGCAGAGTGCGTTACTCACTCTCTCTCTGCTCCCGTTCCTTCAAGATGGCGTCCAGCCACTTCTGCTTATCCTCAGCGTTTTTGGCCATGCAGACAAACCACTTGTTTTTAGCAGTGTTGTGGATCTTCCAGCCGTTCGTCACCGTGTAGTTGTTGCTGTGATAGTCCGCTGCAAGGTATAAACAACGAATTAAAGTTATGAAGACATTTTTCAGAGCAAACTGAGACTTTTTTTTTTTTTAATATATCATGCTCATTATATTCACATGGCCTTCAGAGTTCAGAGTTTTACTTAAATCAAATCACCTCATTAAAATAAACTTGACAGTTACAAATTATCTTTAAGCTTTGCTATTTTTTTTTTTTGTCGAGCTTGTTTTTCTTTGTTCTCTTCCTCGCGTGCTCACATACTGAGACAAAAACCACAGACACACACACAGCATGTAAACACTGACCTCGGTGATAAATATAACCAGCAGTAACAAGCGCAAAACAAATCATGCTGATGAAGATGTTATTGAACTAAAGTTTTATCTCTTTCACTGCCGAAGCAAAGATTTACAAGACAGATAAAAAGATAAACGTGAGAGCCGTAAAAGACTCGTCTCAACAAACTCCCTCCTCGTACTCCTTCTAATTTTATCATCCATTTAGCTGCAGGTGAGCAGCTCCTGAATAATGAATGGCCACTGGTAATGGGGTACATTAGTCTCATGCTCAAAGGTCATATAAATAGAACCGATAGTTCAGGCCCCACAGGGAGCAGCTCCCACTGCTCCACGATGGGACTCGCATACGACCGAGCGGAGTCTCTTTTTAGCCACAAGATGAATTCTCGTAAAATATTGTGTAAGTACATGCTGAGATCTGTGAGCTGGCATTTATCAAAGCAGAGAGGGGTATGAGTCAGTGAAGGGGCAGACATTTTTTCAATTTTTACAAAGGTGAACAGCATTCGGCTCCATTCACAATAAATGAATCAAACAGTTTGCTCCTTAATTCAGCTTCTTTAATTCTGTGACTCCAGATTTTGGGATGATCGAGGTCATGGCCTCTGCTTTTTGCAGACAAACCCCAATATCCTCTCACATTTTGGATATTTTACACCTTTGCAATCAGATAATCTGTGTTCTGGGTGTGCACACGTGTACAGTCTCAATGTGGCACCGCTGAGTTCTGCGAATAAAGCATGTTTTTCTTTGTGGTTTTCCCTGCAGCGGCTTCAATGTGACAAGCAGCAACCAACATGCAGAGAAAAAAAAAGGGGGTCATGTGAGCTTGCAAAAATATTCTTCCAGCGCAGAGGACAGAAAAAAAAGAGGAAACATGTGAGCGAGAGGAGGAAGACGAAGTGTTTCTACAGAAAGTGGACAACAAGTACCAAGCCCAGCGCGGTGCCTCGCAACAAACCACAATAGCAACACTAGCTGAGTTTATCTCCGGCACAATATCTCAACCAATGCAAGAGCATGTGGGGCTCTCACTCAGCTGAGGTGGCTGCTGCTGAAAGGTGACACTGAAAGGTGGTAAATGAAGCTGCAAGCTACATCCTGTTTGAAACTCGGTGCAAGTTTGACACTCCACCCAAACCGTCAACAAGTACCTGATTCATATCCAACCACCAGTTTGTAACACATACACTGTTTCAACAAGTCAGACATAAACCGAAAACTTGACTTACGGGACACAAGCTAAATAATCAAAACGAATAAATCATATGCTGCATTACATCAAGGAACCAGAGGCTCATGAGAATCTAAACAAACGTTGCAGCTGAGCTGCATGAATGGATGCACAGACGGCCTCTAACAGTAACGCTGCTGGCCAAACACAAACCTGTTCCATCCTCCACATTTTCCACCTCCATCACCTCTGTGTTGATTCGGCCTCTGAACACATAGAGGGGCCCGTTGATGGACTTGGTCCTCTTGGTGGACTTCTTTCCAGAAACCCTAGGAAATGGGACAACACTGTGGTTACACTCGGCAGGAAAAACATCCGCTGATGCCAGCAACAACGTAGCAAGAAGAGAACTTGTGTTGGCAACACACACAGACAAACACACACAGGTACGCCTGCTGCAGTGCAGACACATGTAGGTGTTTTTGTTTTGCTTGTACACTGAAAACCTGTCTATGCAAACAGGAGCTTGCACATATGCTCCAATTTTCCATGTCTGCCTTCCCTCCAGGTTGTTGGTCAATAAAAACTCGTTTTAATGCTTTTCTTGTTAGTTCTCGTTGTGGTAGCTGCTGTGCAATTGTGTGGATTTTGCATTTCTCACCTGGACTTCCTCTTGCAATAAACCAAAAGGTTGTCGAACAGGAAGAAGACACGCTCCTGGATGTTGCCTGCTGAGATTTTGAGGAGATTTCCATGAAGCAGGAGCTCCGTGCAGATATCAGTCAGGTTGGTCCCCTGAGGAAATAAAGATTCAATCAGTAACATAAAAGAGGTCATTTTCATCCATGACATACTGGATAATTGTTGACTTATTCAAG
The DNA here is from genome assembly GCF_905171665.1 of Trachurus trachurus. Taxonomy (NCBI): domain Eukaryota; kingdom Metazoa; phylum Chordata; class Actinopteri; order Carangiformes; family Carangidae; genus Trachurus; species Trachurus trachurus. The sequence continues at coordinate 11,615,724 of NC_139901.1, forward strand.
AGGCTTCATGGTCATGTGCTGCTGCAGCCGCAAGGTATTTAATGTGAGAAGAAGCGTGGAAACTCTGACAGCACCTTGAGCCAAAACATGGGAGTTGCATACAAGACATTGTTTCTATCTCTATCAAAACTGAAGGAGTTCACAACCTCAGCGAGACAATATGAAATTCAACTCTGACACTGTGAACAATTTGTTTTCATTCCCCCTTCAACGACAGGAAAAAGTCAACACAGCTGTCCCCCCACCCAACCCCAGCACAGGGCCAATGCTAAACTGCAAGAAAATACAACTCAGCCTCTGAAGCTGTGACAAGTGACAGTTAAAAACTTCAGTGGCAGGACTGTTCCCTCGGCCTCGATGTAGTTTCCTGGTTTAGAAACAAAGCCTCTTTATTCCCTGCTCAGGATGTGAAAACAGGTACACACAAGCTGCTTCCATTCACATTAAAGAGCAGCTGTAGAGTATACGCAGAGAGGAAGGAAACACACGAGTCATTACCTGGTGCAGATTGCAGGTGGAAGTGCTTTATACTGATCAACCTCATCAACCTCATCAACCTGATAAACCACTTTGTAACATATTATGTCAAAGGGAAATGTAGAAATACTCTTAAAAAAACTACATGAGCTCCACTGAACTTAAAAACTAATCTACTTCCTAGTGTGAATTTTCTCAAACAAATTTCATCATTGGAAAATGAAACAAGACGATGAGGGGGAGGTTTGGACTGAAGCACCAAAAATAACGGTATCATGTTCTATTAATCCCAGACTTTAATATATCCAACTGAAAGCTACACATTGACTTTCCTTCATTTCTGCAGTAGGTGCAGGACCGACACACGAGAGTGGTTGCTTGCTCACCATCTCTGGACGCCATCATTTATGTCGCCCCCTGTTCCAGTGGTATTCAAAAGGTCTTTGGTGTTACGTTAACTTCTGACCCTGAAACAGTCGGACAGCTGTTGGGACATTCCTCAAACGGATGACCCGAACACCTTGACACGCTGGTTTATGGCACAGTGATTAATAACTAACAAGTGATGCATTTTGAAATTGTGGAAATTGGACATATCCTCTCAGTTTGAGACAGAGGAAGCTGGGAGATTGAGGGATGAGCTGTCTGGCTGCATTCTGCATGGAGCCCAGTGCTTCAGTACATCAGGAACCAATAGATCTCAGAGTCACTTTTTTGATATAGGCAGTAAAGATCTACTGTATAGATATCACCAAAACTGATTTGATGAGAGAGGTTGGAAGGGGCTTCGTATTTATTGACATATATCTTGTCTGTAAATCTAAAGTCTGGATATCTGCAGTAGGCTTTGTCTGTTAAAACTGTGTAAAATAAGTATAATGTTCAGCACTAGTGTGTATAATGTCACCCTGCAGCAGACCACCTTCACAGGATGTGATCAGGTCTATGAAGCCGTTTCTCGTCAGCTATCAAACACACCACAAGCTGCTCACGATGAAAAAAAACTGTCTCCTTTAAGAAGCAGTGCAAAGAACAACAACGCAGACCACAAACGATGCAGTTGAGCAGCCTGATTTATATCAATCATCAAGACCAGCAGGAATCTGAGAGCTCTCTTTCTCAATTTACATATTTCTAACGTCTCTGTTAATGAAGCTCTTGATGTCAGGCTGTAAAGTGCTGACCTTGTTGATTGACCTCAGCATCATATCCAATTAACATTTTCACAAAGTGGCTGAACCTCAGGACCAATTACTTACACTATTTAGACTTCATTATTTTTAGAAAATCATTTTCCTTTTTTTCTCTCCCTCTTTTCACATTTCCAACGACGGAACAGAAACCGCTTTCACACACAGATACCGATACATGCATGAGCGACCATGCGCTCACATGTTCCTGCCCAAGCTGTAAATGACAGATGAAGCAATTTCCTAATATCGCAACTGGAACAATGAAGAAGATTTATTAAAAGGGTGAACAGTTCATACAGGCTGCTCTGTCAAAACAGGGCTACCGAAAAATAAAATAATAAAAGTTAAAAGACATCTCATTACTCGCTGTTAAACGGATCATTCCACTTCAAATCATCTGGAACTAAATACACCCATGTGTGGGAGTTAGGACAACCCACCCAACCCCCCCTCTGGAGTGCAGAGTGCCCACCACATCCCCACAGGGATACACACATACACATCAGATATGGACTTCACTGTTGTCTTTGATGTTTCTGACACGGGTCCGTGGAAAGCCCCCAAACGGGCCGCACCCACCCTCGAGCATCCATAATTGATTCCCACGAGTATATGTTTATGATGGATGTTCACCGCTGCGGAGTTCGTAGAGGGAAAAGTGATTCTGGGAGCTTCTCTGAAGGTGAACGATTGGGTCTGGGGAGGGGGGATCGGGTTTCAGACGATCGATTCAACCTCATGTAAACTGCACTGAGCTGAGGTGGGAGTCGGACGGGGGGTGGGGGGCGGGAGAGGCCACAAGTCTGAGTGTAAGAGAATTCAGACAACATGCTTGTAGCTATGTGCACAGAGACATGCATGTCTTCTTCTGTGTGTGTGTGTGTGTGTGTGTGTGTGTACATGTCTACACCCTCTTGCATTTTTAATGTCATGTGTGAGTGCGTAAAGTGCACGCATACCGTGCACGTGTGTGAGCGTGCACGGTGCGTACGAACAGGGGTAATGCATCTGGGCCTACTTCAGCACTACTGGCAGTCTCCTCCATTAGGGCTGGAGGTGATTAGTCTGCAGAGAGGAAAGAAGAGCGAGACTAATGCTGTTAGGATGAAGCCTCTGTAGCGGTGGTGGTGGGGGGTTTGGGGGTGGGGGTGGGCTGAAGCGCCTCTCCAAGCGTCTACCAAGTCATTCACTCTGAACCAGCTACACTTCCACTTTCGTGTTTTTGGAATACAAACCTGTGATCTGCTCAATTGTGGACATTGATTATATGTTCAGTATATTTACCGCCACAGTGCTAACCACTGCACCACTGTAGAGCCTTTAAACATTTACAACTAGACCGCTCATCTTTACATTATGAAATGCCAGATTTTTAAAAATGACAATCACATTTTCCAAGAGCCTGAGGTGACGTAGGCAAACTCAAGTGTTTTTGTTTCAGTTTTGTTTATTGAGTTTGTTTTAACCTTGCCACTGGGTCAGTGACCCTGGAAAACAGAAACAGAAACCCACCAGGATAGATCTAAAGGAACCTTTAGAACCAGAGCCATAAGAAACAACCCTGTGGATCCAGACTGAGTATAATTTGCTGCAATCTAGTTACAGATATAAACAAATCTAGATGCAGAACCAAGAGACTCTTATGTAACTTGTTTTTATGTAAACAGATAGCGTGAAGGTTTGTGTTGGTCTGTGTATTTACTGTATTTATAAAGATGACCTTGACCTTGATATTGAACATTGACCTCAACACACATCAGACACAAATCAGTTCAAAACTGATTTGTGTCACTTATTAAATATATAAAACTGAGAAATGCAACAGCTGTTTATACTGGAGAAGATTGGACTGGGACATCTTTTACAGTTTTGCTTGTAAATTAAAAATGTTAAGTCACTGGAATTATTTCTCTCATGCTCTCCTGCCTCAGCAACACTAGTTGTCTTCTTGGCTTGTATTTGAGACTTCACGTAAACGATGGGGGCGTCATGGTGGCTGAAGTTTAAACCACAGAATAGAAAGAATCACTGAAGACTGAATATCTATCACAAGACAGATGAGAAAACATTTATATTCACAGTCTGAATAAGCAGTTTTTGCTGTTTTTTTAGTATGGGATTTAAATGCTGACAATTTTCAACAGGGATAAAAGACCCTGTTTTCAAGCCCAGATAGTGGGACGTCCCAGAGGGGCCCATTCTCTGGTCCCATCCTCCAAAGGTCCCCTCATGTAACCCTCCCAGTGCATGTGAGACTAGCTTCCTAGGTCTCTTCTGATTGGGCAGCGTGCCCGTTGGCATCCCCCTTGGCACCCTGTGTATGTGTGTGTATGTGTGTGTGTGTGTGTGTCCTGTTGGTGCCCACTAAGACAAGGCCTCTGTTGTGATGGGTGAGGGAGGCGTGAAAAATTCACTGGACCCTTCGCTCGGCTCCCAAGCCCCGTCTGTGGCCCCTGAAGCTTCGAGCAGTGATCTGGCCCCAGCAGCAGCAGCTTCACTTTTGAGATAAACGGTGGTCATTTCTAAAATAAGTGACTGTTCCTGTCATAATTACGTTGTGGGGCTTTTTTTTCTCTATTTGAAACACTTTGCATTTGAGGATGCTCTAATAAAAACATTCATTTTCTTTCCATCTCTCTTTCCTTCAGTGTTTTTTTTTTTTTTTACTTAAAAATGTCACAGCACTGAACTCCCGGTCTTCTCATGACCAGTGTCACCCTCTGACGTGACGACTCACCTCCCAGCCCTCAATGTGGGACTGCAGCTGCTCCAGAGCCTCCAGTTTCTCCATCTGCCTCTTGGTCTCGTTGATGTTGGAGCAGACCGCCTTCATGGCCTGTAGAGCCTCTTCCACAGCCGGATAGTCAGCGTGCTTCTTAGGGGTCCTCTTCAGCAGTTCCTGCGTTAGGGACAGAGGAGGTGGGCTGAGTTATAAACATAAACAGGTGATTTGCTAGGAGTGGGCACACAAAAACGAGTTCATTCAGTCTTAGAGGATGAGAAAATGGCAGTCAACACAATACACCATAACCAAATTCTGAAGTTTACGAGTCTATCTCACCAGACTATTAAACTCACTCACCCTTGAAAAGCATACTATACCCTATAATTAGGGGTAAATATTCTATTTAAGTAAGATATAGAGATGTTTACTATCATGTCTAGATGTCATGTGACATTTGTTGGTTATTTATTTGTTTTTTCTCTTTACTTGTTTACTTGCTTGTTTTTAAGTTTAAAGCCTCGTCTCCTTTGGTTTTCATCCCAGACCTCTGAATGGGCAACCAACAATACAGTACCAGTGGATCTATGACTGTCCTGGCTCAAAGGGAGATAACCACAATACAGGGAGGAGGCAACCCAAGTTTGGCTTTGTGGTATAATGTTTTTACATTTAAGAGACATTAAGATCTATGTTCTATCTCTGTCATGATATTTTGCTGGCTCTGTTTTCTGATTCAGAATAAAACGAATCTGGTGTCAGTGTTTTGTGATAGTGTGACATCACTGCAGCTCGTTCTGTACCTTAAGCAGCAGAGGGTACTTGCAGATCCTCTGAATGGGAGTGAGAAGGTAGCCCTCCAGGGGGATGTCTGTGCTTTTCTTCCCCCCCAGTAGCATACAGTGCTGGAGAAGAGACACACAAACATCAAAATCATTTAAATTATAATATTAGACATTCTGCATAATACAGTATGAGTTTAGAAACAAGCAGTGAAAATAAAAACCACTTTTACATTTCCTAACCCAGTAGGTTTAAAATGCTTCATAAAACTTTTCAAACATGTTTAATGTCTGAGGCAGCACCTGTGTGAAAAACCGTCTCAGAGCATTTGCCGCTGTTTCCAGTCTCGTGTCATGCCTCTTGTATTTATTTATTTTTTTCAGACTTTAATTGACTATTGTTGTCATTTCCACTTGGTCACAGTCTGTTGCAGCAGCCGCCGATGTCTAACAGCTCCAGGTGCAGAACAACAATCTGTCTCTTGTGTGTGTTTCTGAGAGACCTCAGGTGTGGTGCAGCCTCCGTGTGCCTGCTGTTAAAAGGTTATTAAGCCTGAGATTGAGACGTGCTCAAAAAGTGAGTCTGCAATTGTGAAGCAATCACATTCATGTATCTGGTCTCTTTGTATCAATACAGTCAATGTGAGTTTGTGTTTCAGTCTTTCATTTAAAATGCATAATTATTTCTTTGTCTATTTCTGCTCTTATTGGGTGTTTTAAAGTAATTGAATCATAACATTACTGTATAGAAAACAACTACTTTTTTATTAATTTATTGACATTGTTACTTGACCTCTGTGACCTCAGTGTAAGATTTTGATTAGACCAGACCACGACAGCTGCTATCTGCAGGAAAAGCTTTGGCTCTGACAACCACATCCTGTCACTACAGATTTGTTTGCCAATTGTATGATTTCTGCTCTGTTTCAGCCACATCGTTTTTTTTTATTTTTTACATTAGATGTAATGTCTTGGCATTACATTTTTATGGTTTGAATAAAAACAAAAACTCTCTGGCTGAGACTATTGTGCTGTATTTGTAGTTGTTCTACTGTATCACTGAAAAAAATCTCCCAAATGTTGATGTTTTTCAACAAAAGGATCCCTAGGAAACCTCTAAAATGTTAAAATGTCTCCTCTTTCCACAGTAGATTTGGGATTTTAGAAACTAGCCCCCAGAACCCAGTTGAATGGAGGGGGTATTCTTCAGAAGTGGGGTGGGTTACAGTTACACTAGTGGTTTCTCTACGCCTTGAATTTTTGCAGGAACGCAGCCTGTCAGTGTGCTATAAGCTCATTGGCCAGGATGAAAGATCAAAAGGCAGCCATGCAGATAAACTACTTGAGTGTTCTCCAGTGGGAAAGAAGGCAGGAGATCAGAATAGAGCATAATAATCATATGGCAATTCCTTTCAGCTCCATACAGAGGAGGCGAGGACCAAGGAGTGGGGGGTGTGCAGCGTTTTTGACGGGAAAAACAACAGCCGAAAAAAAGAAAAAGGCGTTTGGAATTTCACAGATTCCTAAATATTAATCTTTTCTCTCTTCCCTTCTCTCCCACATTCGTTTCAATCCAAATTTGCCTCTTTTCTTCCTCTCTCCATTATCTCCTGCTTGTTTGTAATCTGCCAGCCCGAAGCCAGAATTCCCTCCGCTCCTCACGTTGACCTCCTTTTTGCTTCCACTCCTCTCTTCTCCTTCAGTGCAATTAACACTTCATTTCTACATACAATTTCAGAAGCCTCCCTTCTCGTATCATTCAATTAGCATGGAAATTGTTTAATCGGAGAAGAGAGGGAAAAAAAGAAAATTGCCTTGGAATTAAACACAGCTGAAAAGAACGGAAATTTACATTATTCCATATTTAGTTACTATGACAGCGATTTGTGAAATGAAAAACCTACTGTGCGACCTCTGCATCACATACTTTTTTTTTTCCTTTGCTGTATACAGTATCTTTGACAGACAGTGCTTTTGGTGTTTGTTTCTGTTTTCCTGACGGTTGCTATACAAAACACAAGATCTCGTCCAACATTTGAGATTATACTGAGCAGGCCATGACAACTGCATTAATACATAACCAGATGTTGTGTAGTGATTTTACTCTTGGAAGCATTCATGTCGCGTAAGACTGGACTATTTAACCGCGACATGACTGGGCCCAGAAGAAAAAAAAAAAAAAAAAAAAAAAAAGGACAAAGCACATAAGCAACGCTCTGATCCCTCTGCTTCCAGTCCTGGGGGTCAGAATAATGCCATGGAAGCGAAGCATCAGGCAGCGACAAACACAGAGCCTCAGATCTCCTGGCCAGTCCCAGAGAAGGCTGCCAACACCACACAGCTGGCTGGCCCAGACTCTGCTTCTGCAGATGATTCCATTGGTCGGGTCCCCACTCAAAGCCCCCAGACCCCCCCCCATCGCCATTCTAAGTTCATTGTCCAGGGTCCAAAGGTTTGGGTGTCAAAACACGGAAACAGCTGGTAGCGGAAACACTACAAGTGCAACACAGAGCTGACCTTGATGGTGGTTACATCCTGTCCGGGCAGGAAGAACCCCGTGACCTTGTTACAGTTTATGCCCTTTATTCAAGTGTTCAAGTGGAAGTGGAGTTGGTATGATGGGAGGAAAAGGGAACAGAAGAATGGATAAGCCATGAAAAAAAAAAAAAAAAATACCCGAGAAGAGACTCAAGGGAGGAAAGAAATATAGGGCAGAGGAAGAAGCAGTAATGATAACAGGAAGAAAATTAGATGAGAGATTTATGTGATAAACACTGGTCTAACCACCAACTAAGACTCATGTGATATGAAATAATGAAACTTTTTTAGACATAATTAAGAATAGAGGTGTCAGAGTCATAGCGTAAAGAGGAAGGAAGCTCATAAAAATGCAGAACGCAGACAGATCGGATGAGCGGGGAGGTGGAGAGGCGGAGGAGGGAGAAGCTGTGGCGTCTTACCAGCAGGTAGGTCCTGATGTTGGGGATCTTGTTCAGCTCCATGAGGAGTCGCAAAGCCTTCTCGTGGTTACTGCAGTACTCGCCGTACACCGAGAACTTATCCCTCTGCACAACACAAGAGCAACACCCGGTTAGGAGGACTGACTAACAGACAGTGCAAACACAAACTGGGCTCCAAATATTCACAACATGAACAATGTGTTTCCAGGGGACAGAAAAGGGTGAATCGCCTTTGGGTTGTATTTGAAATCATTCACTCATTCACTATTCCCAGGTCACCATCCAGAAAGTTCAATGTATAAGAGTGTGTAGTGAGCTAGAGAGAGGAGCTCTTCTCTGCACCTGTTTTCTGTCCTTTTTAGCAATGCGCAATCAATGACAATCAATGACCATCATGTGTACAGTACTTTTCACGATGCATTGTGGGATACTATGAGTCCACTACCTAATAATTTCCACTGTACATTTGGAAAGCACCGGGTAAATGATTGCGTGCAAGACACTGAAAGGGCTCAAAATGTCATTAAGAGAAATGGGACATCACCAGAGACCAAAACATGTGGGTCTGGGCACAGTGTGGGTCTGGGGCATTTTGATTTCACCGAACTGTTAATATATTTACATTCAAAACCTCATGTACCTTGTTTTGACCTACTGACCTTTTTTTCATTTAATAGCCGCTGTTAACTGTTTTCTACACTTGTGGGCGCCCCCCCTATACAGTAGTAACCACAGAAACCCTGTGTTTAATGTCACAATGCTAAGAACTTTGGGTAATTCCCTAGAGAGCCCTCACACAGTTGATGGACTTACTGAGAACCGACACTGGAACCTGGTCTTGCTGTTAAACTTTAACGCATTGAGGAAGTACGTGTTTGTCACTATTTTGTGTTCCTTGGTAAGGCAACCATGACACACATGTTGTCAAATCATTTGTGTTCTGTCCATTTGCATGTGTTATCATATGATAGTGTAACTGCAACAGCGATCAGGACAAGGATAAGGAGTGTGATGTTCTTTTCATTGACATCACTATTCACGCTTCTCTTTTTCGGCCAACGTCATGAAAAAGTAAAGAGCAAGTCTACGACAATTAGAGAAGCTTTTGTCGAACTGCCATTCAGTTTCCTTTACAATATGCAATACAACACCCGAGCCGCTGAATTAACTGTAGCTTGAAATACATTATTCATGCTGAATATTGTAGACAGCGATGTATATACATGGTGTCCCAGCGTACACCCTGAAGCTTATTGAAGCCTGTTGTGTATTCTTGGCTGTTGTGCAGTAATTGGGATGTGAAACCATGTGCAGAGTGGGACCTGAGGCCTGAGGTCTAGAAACTGAGACTGTCATTTGAAACAGCCTCGTAAGTGAAATCCAAAACTGCAGGTGCTTGGACACTTTCAACCTGAACCAAGATGCTGCCGCCCCGGGGGCTTTGGATTTAAAAAAGCTGTAATACCACTGAGGGGAAAATCAATATTTATGGTCTGTGACAACACCTGTAAATACACAAAAGTTACCAAAGCCAATATCCTGCACACAGGGATGGATATGTGTCGTGTGATGTCCTCATGTGGCTATTTACAGTGCTGCTGAGTGGGAGTGCGTGTGTGTTTTAGGTGGTAACCCAGCAGTGGTGACGGAAGCAGCCAAACAGCTCTTTTTTTATATAGCTCTGCGTCTCAGCTCAGTCCTGGTTCTGTTTGACCAGAGGGAGCTGAAAATCTTTTGTGGATGTACAACACAATGTAAACCTTGGCCAGCTCACACCGCACAGGCAGGAACACAAACACACACCCAAAGCCACGTTTAGCCGGGGATCCCGGTCCAAAGCACCACTGGGAGGAACAGCTGGGCCGGCATATGGCGTGAAAACCCCAGATACTGTCAAACTGGGTTCACAGGAAGGGAGGGGTGGATTTGTAAATGTACATGAACCACTTAAGTCTTTGAGTACATATAAAGGTTAATTATTCGTATTCAAAACAGTCAAACAAGCTTAGAAAATACTCAGTTTTGACCTATAATAAGCTCAAATTGGTGTTTCTGAATGCATTTCTTAAAATCATGTAAAGAATATTCAACATAATTCATGAGAACAACAAAGTACTGTTGTTACTATAATTGTTATTGATTTCTGTACTGCTCACATGGTCATTAAACACAGACTTCCTCATTATATTGGAGCGTGGCCTCTCATTGTGAACTCTCTGAAATAAACAAATGCAGGATAGTGAGATAATGAACATGATTTTGGCTCTATATTGTACAATGGAACAATTGGCCAAATGCCAAAAAAGGGTGAATTAATGTATCTCATCTAATCTGTGCATATGTATATGATTTATTGTTATTTCGTGCCTTTTTTTTTTGCAGGAAATCACACAGGAAGTATATCACGTGTGTGATAAAGCAGCTGATAGAAACGTTATGTGCACATAATGGAAAAAACATTATTATAACTACTTGATCTGTGTAGACTGAGAAACTTGGTTCTTATTCATGAAATCAGTAAAGTAAACAGAGCACGTCCTCTGACTGTCTGTTCCCCAGCAATTATTTAACCAGGCGGGACGTCCAGCGACAACTACACTGAACATGCCAAGACGGTGAAACCCAGCAGTAAACAGGATGACTTGTTTCCATGCGTCAGTTTCCCAAATAGTATCAGAGTGTCCCAAACAACCAAACTGTGTCACGCAATTGTAAAGACTCCAACTCAAACTGAATTTACTGACATATAACTGTAGCTGCTCAGTTTGAGCTCAATGCTCTGACATATGGTGGCACCACAGTAGCTGAACCCTGAAATAACCATTTCATCTCCCTCACCACCTGCAATTGAACCCCTCTGCTAACAAAAAGAAACAGCATGCCTCTTTGCAGCCATGTTTACAACTGAGGTGTTTCCCCTTTGCTCAGGTGACAACAAGTTCACTGTGGATTCAGGCACCCTGAGAGCAGCTTATTAGAAGCCGAAGCAGGGCCGAAACATGAACCTTTAATTTCCACGCAGTCAATTTAAAAAAAATGGAGACTCCCGCGAGAGACTGAAAGACATCAGTTGTACCCAGAATAACGCCAAGACTCGGGTTGTCCCCTTTGATAAACACGAGTCTTTATTTGAATTCCTCGTCATTGGAATGTTATTCCGGAGGCGAGATGAGAGGGGTAGTATCAAACGCTGAAGAGAGCCGAGGCATAATGGGTGTAGTTCAGAAAAGTGCATAATGAAATGACTGTTGCTTGGTGCACAGTGCTCACACATACACTTCCAGAAATAGAGCAAATATTGATGTCTCTGTTTTCGCCTCTAACAGGAGTCACTTTTTCACCTTTGCAGAGTTGGAATTATCCTGAACATGTCCAAGTGTGTGTGTGTGTGTGTGTGTGTGTGTGTGTGTGTGTGTGTGTGTGTGTGTGTGTGTGTGTGTGTGTGTGTGTGTGTGTGTGTGTGTGTGTGTTTGGTCAGAGGAAATGCACTCGGGAAGATAAATATTATAGTGGTTTAAACTGCAAAATGCCCCGTATTCATTCATTAATACACTGTATAATTCTTGCAAAGTATTTTAATTTAAAAAAAACTATTCCTGTTATGTGAATTTCAAAATCAAAGACTGGTGCTCTTCTTTGTAGACCCTCCCTCCAGCCTTATTGGCAACATCTGACTTTGAATAGCAATGAATCTTCCCATTTTTCTTCCCTAACTGTGAGTGGCAGACAGTCTTGTGGAACAATGCCGGGGGTTAATCAAATCCCAGTCATGGTTTTGACCTCTGGTGGAGGTCAAGGAGCACGGCTGGAGGGCGCCAGACGGGGCCGACCAATTGGTTGAAAGGTGTCAGCGTTGAAGGAGACAAAGGTCATGGGTAGGAGAGGGTAGTGTAATGGATACTCAGTAACAAAGGTGGTGTGTGCGTGTGTTTGTGTGTGTGTGTGTGGGAAGCTCATTACCTCAACAGAAAAGACGCACAAACAAGGTGTCAATTTGATGGAGGAAAACACAAGCACCAACAAAGCAAAGAGAGAAAAAGAAAATAAATATGTTTGTGTTTGTATTGTGAAGGACAGTGAGGAATGCACTTATGCAGCCCCTAATGTAGCTTAACATAAAGACAGGGAACAGGGGGAAACAGCTAGTCTGGTTCTGTTACATTCACATTATGTCTCCTTTGTTGAATCTGTACAAGAGTCAAAGTATCTCCAGCAGGTGCATTGCCAAGAAAAAGTCCAGCACATAAAAACACAACATTGTTTTCATACTTTGGTTAATGGTGACAGCTGTCATTAATAGTTTCTGGACAGTGATGGACATCTACATGTAATGGAGAAACCAGCTACATAAGGCTTTGGCTCCACAGATGATAAGTTTAAAGGAGATGGATTGATTGATCTTTTTAAGGGAAGAAAAATGCCCAAACTCAACGTGACTGTAGTTTTTCAAACATCAGAAGACTTTCTGCTTTTTTCTTTTTATATATAATCACATATTGATGGTTTTTGTTTTTTGCACAAAAGCAGCAACAGGAAGATGATAACTGACAGCAGCAATTAGGTACGACCATAAAACACAGTGATGTGCAAAAAAGACTAAGACAGATGAGATGAGAGATTTTTGTCATGCACTGCAGATGCTGTACATTGTATCAGTGACACACTTTGCAAAAAGTTCAGCTGCAGACTCCAGAGTATTAACCACAGGTGATCAGTGATTTGAATAATTAAATCTGATCTACAGACCACATATTTTTAATTAAGATCAGCAGATAATGATCAGCAGCTGATCAATCAGGGCTTCCCTAGTGTTTCTGCTTTATGTACATTATCTACATGATGACATCATATCTATATCATAAAATTGTATCAAAGGATCACTT